>NC_059391.1:345000-682500 GCF_019703515.2 Myxocyprinus asiaticus | reverse complement strand
AAAAGAGTCATGCCAGTAATTTCAGTAATTCAGAGCCAGGAAAACAGTAGCTCTCCATTCTAGAGGAAAACAAGGCAACATCTGTCTCAAAAAGGTGAAAATGGACTAAAGAAAAGTAAGGAACTATTTATAATGTCTCTTTATATTAAATAAGTAATTGAATTAAAAGTCTGATTGAGAAAGTATGTAGCCTCTTTTTGGGATACAAAATGAAGATAATAAAATGTTAAGGAAAATGGGAAAATTCCTAGAAGCAGACCATGATAGAGTTTATGTGGGTCGCAAGGCAGCTAGAAGCCAGTGATGATGTCTGTCTCTCTGTTTTTCAGGTTCATGATGCTCAGTGTGGAGTTTGACCACAGCTGTCAGTATGACTATGTTGAAGTGAGGGATGGAGACAGCTTGAACTCACGTGTGATTGGCCGTTATTGTGGAAATGAGCGGCCTCCTCCAATCAAAAGCACTGGCAATTCCTTGCATATTCTGTTCATCTCTGATGGTTACAAGAACTTTGATGGGTTTTTCGCCACCTTCCAGGAGAGCTCAGGTAGGCATGCACAGCATACAGATATTTATCAGTGCACTCTTTAGGAGTACAGTCCATAACTGCTAAAGGCATTAAATTAAATATTTAAACTGAAGTGTGTAACTTTTTTGGTGTTATTTGGCATTAAATATTTTTTCCTTTGATGCTAGCTTAATATGCAGAAACAACTATATGTAAGCCATTTGTAGGTTAATTATCTTGAAAACGGTAGACTTTGTGTCTCAATGGCACTAAAAATAATGTTTTGAGTGACCTGTCAAGCCCGACATTACGACATTCACTTCAGCAAAAAACAGTGAAATAAAAGAATAAAACAGTGAAACAAAAAGAAATTAATAAAATGAAACAAAAATAAAGAAATAAAAGAATAAAACATAGTCCTGTCCATTGTAATTTGTGACAGGGTCTCGGCTCACTTTTCTTCATTATTTTTTGAAACCCAGTTAACATGAATATTATATTATTCTAGTCAAGTCAAGTCAAGTCAAATTTATTTGTATAGCGCTTTTCACAACAGGCATTGTTTCAAAGCAGCTGTACATGACAGAAAATGAATGAATATAATGCCAAAATTAATTATTTATGTTTAGAACTATTAGTGGTTAAAATTAGTAAGCTAAGTAACTGTTATGGGTCAATGGTTAAACAAAAAGATTTTGTATGAACTATAAGTTTTAATGTTAAAATCCTTGGTCATCCCGAATTAACTGAGGAAATACATGTTGATGCATTGTCCTTTGATTTTGGCTGATGCTTTTGTTAGTGGTTAATTCATTTTCTATTTAGTTAATTTTTTTAAGAGAGTGTTGTCTCTCCTTTGACCAAGTTGATATAGGTATCATTCAGTGAGGAGCATCGCAGTCCGGCTGGATGCTTATGGCAGGTAATTTTGATGAACTCCATCGTGAGCCCATGCTTCAGACAGTGGCTCATGAAGAATCCCATTTCTTTGAGTTTGCATCAATTCATCCTCTGAGAAGTCTGTCATAGTGGACTGAAGTGAAGTCTGGCTGGCACATGCTGCAGTTGGTCATCATCACTCAGTGACACCAGGCAGGATCTGGCAGGCTCTAGATATAATCCTGAGGTTTAGACAGGGAATGAAATAGAATTATAATTAGTGTAGATGTAGAATAAGTGTTTTTGGTTTCGGCAGACCTAACTAAAGCAGCATAACTATGAACTGAGTGATAAATTAGATGTATACCTGGCTGAATAGATAAGTCTTTAGTCTAGACTTAAACTGAGAGAGTGTGTCTAAGTTCCGAATACTGTTAGGAAGACTATTCCATAGTTTAGGAGCCAAATAAGAAAATGATCTCCCTCCTTTTGTGGATTTTGATATTCTCTACTATTGTTAACAGGCTGGAGTTTTGCGATCATATTTAGCGTGATGGATTATAGCGTGATAGAAGGTCACTTAAGTACTTTGGAGCTAGACCATTCAAAGCTTTGTAAGTAATAAACTAAATTTTAAAATGAATACAAAATTTAACAGGTAGTGTAATGAGTGATAGTGAGAGCAAACAGACCCAAGAGCAGAGGAACAGTTCAAAGGATTTATTTACAACAAATAAAAGTCTCTGTTCATTGTGGAAGTCAGGAATAGAATCATGCAATCCTCCATTGAACCTTAGCTGACGCGCAGCAAACTGGAAGGCAACCACATGCCCGACACACCGAGCAGAGATGAGGTATCCTCCGTGGAAGCCCAGTTGACACGCAGCAAACTGGAAGGCAAGCACACACCCGACACACGGGCAACCAACATATACACGAGACAGGACCAACTAGGCAGAGAGAGTGAGGTTAGTACTCAACATCAAACAGCTATCTATAATGTAACACATTACAAACTACACTCAACATTAAACAATCCAGCAAAGGATGTGACACACAAGGGGATTAATATAGGCATGAACAATCAAGGGTCATGTGATCCTCGTCAGACAAAACCCAACTGGAGAGGGCACAGTGGTAACTCGCGGTCACTAACAACCAGACCAATGCGCTCACACAAAGAATGTACATGAAACACGAGACAAACAGGGGATGATAATGCCACGGTCCCATCAGATAGAAACCCAACCTGACAAGGTGACAGGACCGTGACAGTACCCCCCCCCAAAGGGATCCCCAAAGTGGATGGCTCAGGCGTGGGCACTAGTCGTGGCTGGAGGGCCACGACAGGGGAATGGCATCTGCAGCCGTGAGCATTGGAAGCTGCAACTGGGGAGTGGCCTCCATGGCTGTGGGCACCAACAGAGGCTGAGGAATGGCCTCCATGGCCGTGAGCACAGACAGTGGCTGGGGAATGGCCTCCATGTCCGTGAGCACAGGTAGTGACAGGGGAGCAGCCTCCATGGCTGTGAGCACAGGCAGTGACTGGGGAACAGCCTCCGTGGCTGCGAAGACCAACATGGACTGGGGAACAGCCTCCATGGCTGTGAGCACAGGCGGTGACAGGGGAACAGCCTCCATGGCTGTGAAGACTGACATGGACTGGGGAACAGCCTCCGTGGCTGTGAGCACAGGCAATGGCCGGGGAACGACTTCCGTGGTCGTGAGCACAGACAGTGACGGGAAACAGCCTCTGTGGCCATGGGCACAGACAGAGTAAAGGGAATGACCTCCATGGTCGTAGGCACTGGCAGTGACAGGGAAACAACCTCCGTGGTCGTGGACGTTGTCAGCGGCAAGGGAACAGCCCTCGTGGCTGTGGAAGCAGGCAGCAGTAGGGGAATGGCCCTCATGGCCGGGAGCGCTGGCAGCAACTGGGGAATGGCCTCCATGGCCGGGAGCACTGGCAGTGACAGGGGAACGGCCTTCGTGACTGAGGACACTGGCACTGGTACGGCCAAGCCTTTAGGCTGGTTCTGGGGTGGTCGAGGCTTCCGCCGCTGGCTCTGAGATGGATGGAAGTTGACCGTGGCAGGCGTGGGCGCTGGCTCATTGACCATAGCAGGCGTGGGCGCTGGCTCGTTGACCGTGGCAGCCGTGGATGCTGGTAGTGGCAGGGAAACAGCCTCCGTGGCCGTGGGCACTAGCAGCGGCAGGGGAACGGCCCTCATGGCCATAGACGCTGACAGCAGCAAGGGAATGGACCTCGTGACCGTGGACGCTGGCAGCAGCAATGTAAGCCACCTTCATTCTCTCCGACCGGAAAGCAGAGGGCTGTGACATGAATAACAAGGAACATTGGGAAAGGAATGTGCTGCAGGATTCAGCCTCACCTGAATATGGGGCTGGAGGGGGAAGCATCCAGGAGCCAGGGGAACCACTGGAGCCAGTAAGGAAGCATCCTGAGATGGGTCAGCATCAGGAGATAAGCGGAGCTGCTGAACAAAGGAGGTGAGCTCGGCGAGCTGCGAAGCCATCATCTCCAAAGCCCGGTCAAGGCAGCGAGACTCTCTACTGAGAGAGGACGGAGCAAAGAGTGGATTCCTCCACTGGGTCCATACTTGGCTGGATTGTTCTGTAATGAGTGACAGTGAGTACAAACAGACCCAAGAGCAGAGGAACAGTTCAAAGGATTTATTTACAACAAATAATAGTCTCTGTTCGTAGTGGAAGTCAGGAATAGAATTGTGCAAACCTCCACTGAAGCTTAGCTGACACGCAGCAAACTGGAAGGCAACGACACGCCCGACACGCGAGCAGAGACGAGGTATCCGCCGTGGAAGCCCAGCTGACATGCAGCAAACTAGAAGGCAACCACACACCCGACACGCAGGCAGATACACGAGAAAAGACCAACTAGGCAGAGAGAATGAGGTTAGTTCTCAACATCAAACAGCTATCTATAATGTAAACACATTACAACTACACTCAACATTAAACAAAGGACATGACACACGAGGGGATTAATATAGGCATGAACAAACAATGGTCAGGTGCTGCTCACAGCTGAAAGTTGCATGATCAGCGTTCCCATGGAAACAATTAGAATTCCCATGGAAACGCTGATTCCACATGCCAGTCGCACCTGAAGCACATGAGGGTAAAAACGTCAACACACTTTTAACAAAACAAACATGGAATGATTATGCCACAGTCCTCGTCAGACAGAACCCAACCTGACAAGGTGACAGGACCGTGACAGGTAGCCAATGTATTGCAGATAAAATGGAGCTGATATGATCATATTTCTTGGTTCTAGTTAGCACTCTAGCTGCTGCATTTTAAACCAACTGAAGTTTATTTATTAAACCAGCAGGACATCCACCTTGTAATGCATTACAATAATCTAGTCTTGAGGTCATGAACTCATTAATTAGTTTTTCGGCATCAGAAACAGATGGCATGTGTCGTAACTTACTGAGGTGGAAGAATGCAGTTCTACAAATATTGGAAATTTGTTTTTCAAAGGTTAGATTGCTATCAAATATAACACTTACATTTTTTGCTGTAGAAGTTGATGCTACAGAAGAGTCAGATTATATTTTAGTGTCTTATTTTTTAAGTGTTTGTTCCAATAATTAGTACTTATTAAATGTAAGGAAGGAATTATGTTTTATATTTGATATAATTTATTTTTGGAAAATTGTGAAATTTCATCTGGTTTTGAAGAAATATAAAGTTGGGCATCGTTGGCATAACTGTGAATACTAATTCCCTGGTTCCTGATAATGTCTCCCAGGGGGAGCATATATAGGGAGAAAAGCAGAGGCCCCTAAAACTGATCCCTGTGGCACTCCATACTTGAATTTTTCTGACAGTTCTTCATTTACACAAAGTGGTAGTGGTCAGAGAGATAGGACCTAAACCAAGCTAATGCCTGTCCACAAATGCCAACATAATTCTCAAGCCTATCCAAGAGAATGTCATGATCAATGGTGTCGAAGGCAGCACTAAGATATAAAAGCACTAGAAGAGAAATGCAGCTACAGTCAGAACGCAGCCAGTTTCAAATCAGTCGCACCAAAATACCACCAGCACATTAGTTTCAACACACGAGGGGACCGGGTTTTGGACCATTGCTACTCTCCCTTCTGGGATGGCTACAAATCCCTCCCCCGCCCACCATTTGGCAAATCAGACCACTCTTCCATTCTGCTTCTGCCCGCTTACAGGCAGAAACTGAAACAGGAAGGACCCACCCTCAGAACGATCCAGTGCTGGTCGGGCCAATCAGACTCTATGCTACAAGACTGTTTTGATCACACGGATTGGGAGATGTTCCGGTCTGCCTCTGATGACGACATCGAGCTTTACGCTGATAGCGTAATGTGTTTCATTAAAAAGTGCGTGGAGGACGTTGTTCCGACCAGAACAACACGGATCTATCCGAACCAGAAGCCATGGATAAATAGCAATGTCCGCGCAGCACTTAATGTGCGGACCTCCGCTTTCAATTCCGGGAATGCGGAGGAGCATAAACAAGCCTGTTATACCCTCCGAAAAACTATCAGAACAGCAAAACGTCAGTACAGGAACAAGATTGAAGGACAGTTTAACACCACCAACTCTAGCAGCATGTGGCAGGGAATTAACATCATCACGGACTTTAAAGGGAATAAAAACTCCGCCATGAACACTGCTGCCTCTCTCCCGGATGAGCTAAATACTTTTTATACTCGTATGAGGGAAATAACACCGCCCTCGCGGAGAGAGCTCTCACGGCCGAAGCTACAGAGGTTAGTTCACTCTCCGTCTCTGTAGCGGATGTAACCCGATCCTTCCGACGGGTGAATATCTGCAAAGCCGCGGACCCAGACGGCATTCCAGGCCACGTCATCAGAGCGTGCGCGAACCAGCTGGCTTGTGTTTTTACAGACATTTTCAACCTTTCCCTCTCTTTGTCTGTTGTCCCCACATGCTTTAAAACATCCACCATTGTGCCTGTTCCAAAGCAATCAAAAATAACTTGCTTAAATGACTGTCGTCCAGTTACTCTGACACCAATCATCAGCCACCACCCGAGCCATGGGCTGTTCTCACTGCTACCATCAGGCAGGCGGTATCGCAGCATCAGGACCCGCACCAGCCGACTCCATGATAGCTTCTTCCCCCAGCAATCAGACTTTTGAACTCTTGATCTCCCACGATCAAAATACATCAGCGCTGCACTTTATTACTCTTACTCTTATATCTCACACCGGACTGTCATAAATTATATTATTATTATATATATTCTCTCTTAACAACTTACTATCAACCGACAGCCTGAATGTCAATACAGTACAATACAACCTACTGTACATTCTATATATACTACTATATATACTTTTTTTATTTTTTATTTTTATTGAATAATGTGTATTCTATATTGTGCGTATTGTATACTGTACAGTGTATGTTATTATTTGTATATTGTGTTGTGTGTAATTATGTGTATATTAGACTTTAAATTGTGTTGTGTTAATTTGATGTTATTGTAAATTGGTATATGTCTCATCACTATCACGGCTGCTATATTGATCGGAACTGCACCCAAGAATTTCACACACCATTGCACTTGTGTATATGGCTGTGTGACAATAAATGTGATTTGATTTTTGATTTGATGATAAGAGCAAGTCATTTGTAACTCTAATAAGTGCAATCTTTGTATTGTGATGGGGCCTAAATCCTGACTGAAATTCTTCATATATACCATTTCTCTGTAAAAATGAACATAGTTGAGAGGACACTACCTTTTCTAGTATTTTCGACTTAAATGGGAGATTTTAAATCGGTCTATAATTAACCAATTCTCCTGGATCAAGCTGTGGTTTCTTGATAAACAGTTTGATAACTGCCAGTTTAAAGGTTTTTGGGGCATGCCCTAAGGATAATGAGGAGTTAATAATATTAAGAAGAGGTTCTAAGATTACAGGAAACACCTCTTTTAGGAGTGTAGTCAGTATTGGATCTAACATAATGTTGTTTATTTTGATGTCTTGATTATTTTTGTTAGCTTTTCCTGACCTATAACAGTGAAGGTTTGAAGTTGCTTGAAGGGAATAATTTTAGTCTTCTGGGGTGCTGTGGCAGACGAATGCGTAATTTCAATTTTGTTTCTGATGATTTTGATTTTATCATTAAAGAAATTCATGAAGTCATTACTACTAAGCTACGATGGAATATTTGGTTTAATCAAAGTTTTATTCCTAACTAATTTAGACACAGTACTGAATAAACACTTAGGATGGTTGTGGTTATTTTCTAGAGTTTGTTCAAATATGCAGACCTGGCAGTTTTTAGAGCCTGTCTGTAGTTAGAGACACTACTCTTCCATGCACCGCAAAATAACTCTAATTTTGTATTCTTCCACTTATGCTCCATTTTCAGAGCTGCTCTCTTGATGCAGGATTTTTCTCTTTAACTTTCTTTAATCGAAGGGGGGCGACACTATCTAGAGTGCTAAAGAAGACTGTATCCATATTTTCTGTGACAACATCAAGTTCTTCTGAACGTTTTGCCGTACTGAGTAGTTCTACCTGAACTATAACGTTCCATAGATCGAGTGACCTTTGCTAAACACAGCATACAAGAGATGAGATAATGATCTGAGATATCATTGCTCTGTGGTAGAATTTCTATATTATCAACATCAATTCCACATGACAAAATTAGATCTAGTGTATGATTTTGGCGATGGGTTGGACCTGTCACATTTTGTCTAACCCCAACAGAGCTGAGAATATTGATAAATGCTAATCCCAGTGTATCATTTTCGTCATCTATGTTGATGTTGAAGTCACTGACGATTAAAGCTCTATCCACAGCAACCACTAATAATTTAATTTACAATTAGTGGTTTGGATGAATGCAATCTAATATTTAGTAGCCCTACCTTTATATGATGTTTATCTTCAGTTTTTTTGTTATTTTCATGTTTGACATCAATAAAAAAAAAAAAAAAATTCTAAAAGACTTAATGAGGGTTGTGTGTTTGGTTGTTCAGGGAACAAACACAGTCTCTATGTGATATATATAGGAGATTCATTCTCTATGTGTTGTAGTTTATGTGACCTGTGTGATGTCTCAAGGCAGCTAGCAGACGTTCGGATCAGCCAGTGTGTCTGCTTCCTGACCTGGGCACCAGTTAGTCAAATACTATCACTTTTAAGACTATGAGCCATATTAGTAGAGATGAGAGCGGTCCCTTCTCTGGAGGAATGGAGTCCGTCTCTCTTTAGCAGGACTTGATGTTTCTAGTTGCTTTTATTTAAAGGCCTTTTAAAGGAGCGACCTCAGGAAATCAAGTTTTATGACTCTCTTTTATGGATAATGGACAGTTGACTTTTCTAGACTCCACGTCATCTTCTCGTCTGCCTGGATTACATCGGAGTAAACAAACTGCTATACTCACCAAATGACTTCAACAGGACTATTGTGTGCAATCTCAAATGGCCGCCTGATTCCCTGCCCAAGTTCAGTATGGCCGGAGCATGCGGAATTGGAATTCAGAGATGAGATCACTGAGGATGCTCTGCCTTCTGTTGCTGGAGTTTTGCTGCTGGCCCTTGCCAGTTTCAGTGGTGAACTCCCTGCCTGTTTGCAGGTTCATGCTGTTACTTTGCTAACGATATGGTTTTATATTACTCATCCCTGGAATTACGGCATCTGAATTCTTCGGCCCGGCTGTCAACTGGAGTTTACAACTATTGCGCTGCCCTTGGAATTGCGTGCCACCCCTGGTATGTCCATCGAGGGTCATGCCAACATCCTAGCGGTTTTCCGGCTGACTCCTCTGACAACAACCATATACAGGCCATTTGGTCTTCACGACGTCGCCCTCCGGGATTTGAAGCGGGAGGTAATTTTCGATAATCTCAGCAGGCTAAAACACACATATTTTACTCCAGCAAAAAATGCAGATGTCGCCACCATTAAGATGACCCTCATAAATGCATGATCAATAACGAACAAGTCTTTTATTTTGAATGACTTTTTTATATCACGAACACTGGACAGTTTATTCATCACTGAGACCTGGCTGAATCCTAGTGAACAAATGGCCCTGGTGGATCTAATGCTGCCAGGCTGTGACTTTTTAAATTCCCCATGGACTTTATGGTGAGGAGGTGGCATTGCCACTGTTTTTAGAAACTCTTTTAAATGCAGAATGCTACCTATGGACATGTATTCCAGTTTTGAGGTCCAACAATTATAGTCTGACACCCTGGGTCCTGCCTTATGTGCACTTGTGCATAGATTTCCCAGATTTAATAGAGACTTTATTGAACAATTTTTGGACTTTTTCTCTGGACTTGTGTCATGCAGTGATAGACTCCTGATTCTTGAGGATTTTAATATCACATATACTGTCCATCAAAACCGCTGGTAAATGAATTTCTATCCCTCACTGAGTCTTTAAATTTTGTTTAAACAACATGTCACTGGTCTACCCACAACACGGGTCATACATTGGATCTGGTATTATCTTATTGTATCTCTGTATCTAACTTTGAGATCTTAGATATTGGCATCTCTGACCATTATTTAATAATGTTTGAGTCTGTCTCTACTTGTCCTCTCCCTACTACTTCTCTGTCTTTACGTCACTCCAGGTCCATTCACTGATCTACTGCCAATCTTTACTCAGAATTTTATTTATCACATTTTACTGACGATGTCTCAGATAAAGTCAATACTGAATCACTGGTTGCAGCTTTTAATAAATCTTGTACTTTCACTCTTGATAATGTTGTTCTGCTCAAGCCAAGGAGAATTAAGGGTGTTTCACAGCCTTGGCTAAATGACGTCACTTAGACAAGAGTGTAGAAAATCAGAGCGCAAGTGGAAAAGAGAGGTCTCTTTTGACACCTTAAAGGTGTATTTAACAAACTATCAAAGAGCTGTGAAAGAAGCAAAAGCTAAGTTTTTCTCTAAAGTGATATCTGATAATGCAAATCAACCGAAAGTATTGTTTTATACTGTTCATTCTGTCTTAAACCCTATGAGAGATGCTTTTTTGGATGCTACTCAAGAGACCCGTGACGAATTTTAAACTTTTTTACTCACAAAATCGAACATATTAAAGGTGCTATTGTACCTTCGCAAGTGGATCAACCACTAATACTTTCCCTGTCCAGCTCCCTGACTCACTTTGAACCAGTTTCATCAGAACAGTTAGCAGATGTAGTTTCCAAGATGAAGTGTTCCAGTTACTATCTTCGCGCCTTTTTAAAGACGTTTTTACAACTATTAGTTCCAGTGTGACAGTGATAGTTAACAGCTCCTTAGCTAATGGATTTGTTCCTAGCAGTTTTAAGCATGCAATTCTACATCCTTCATTAAAAAACCCTTCTTTGGATCCATCAATACACAATAATTATAAATTGCCTTTTCTTTCTAAGATCTTGGAGAGAGTTGTCTATTCACAGCTTTACTCCTATCTAAATACATTTGACATTTAGACACATTTCAGTCTGGGTTCAGACCCTTGCACAGCACTGAATCCGCAAGGTTGATAATGATATTTTGCTCTCCATGGATTCAGGCTTACATGTTGTCTTAGTCTTATTAGATCTTAGTGCCGTGTTCAACACTATCGCCCATAGCATTCTTCTCAATTGTCTCGAGTGTTGGGTTGGCATCCAGGGTATGGCCCTCCAGTGGTTTGCCTCCTATCTAAAAGATAGGATGTTTTCTGTAAATGTAGGGAATTTGTCTTCTACATCAGCTCATTTACAATGTGGCATCCCTCAAGGGTTGATTTTAGGACCCTTATTATTTTCTTTGTATATACTTCCTTTAAGCTCTGTTTTCCAGAAGTACAGCATATCCTATCACTGTTATGCTGACAATTCCCAATCTTAATTACCAGTGAGCTTAGACAAGAAGTGTTCATTTGATAACATCCAAAATTTCTTCGAAGATATTAAACATTGGCTGGCAAACAATTTTTTACAATTAAACAAGAGTAAAACTGAAGTTCTGATTTTAGTTCCCCCCATGTCCTCCTTACCTGGCACGGCTGCCCAGTTAGGTCCTCTGTTGTCGAATGTACAAGATCATGTAAGAAGTCTTGGAGTGATTTTAGATTCATCATTACTTTTTAATAAACAAATTAGTGCCATTGTCAAGGGTAGCTTTCCCCACCTGCGATCGATCGCTAAAGTCAAACATTTTCTTTCCAGCAAAGACCTGGAAATTGTGATCCACTCAATAATTTCATCAAGGTAACTCAATTGTAACTCATTGTACATTGGCCTCCCTCTAACAACGTTATTCCCCCCTAAAGATGGTTCAAAATGCAGCAGCTAGGCTTTTGACAGGGTCAAGAAAGAGGGATCACATTACCCCATATTAGCGTCTCTACACTGGCTTCCCATTAAATTAAGGGGTGATTTTAAAATTCTGCTTTTTGTTTACAAGTCACTATCTGGTCTCGCACCCAAATACATTAGTGATCTCTCGTCCCTTACTCCCCTACCACAGCACTCAGGTCTTCTCATCAACTATACATCCAAGGGTGTTCGTGCTTTCTCTGTGATGGATCCTAAACTCTGAAATAGTCTCCCTTACCATGTGAGGTCAGCTTCTTCAATAGCCATTTTTAAATCCTCTTTAAATCCTCCATTTATTTTCTTTAGCATTTGAATAGGACTTTTAATATGTTCAATTAAGTAAATACTTGATGCAGTTTTTAAATTGTATTCTTTTGATTTATTATTATTATTTCTTTTTTTGCATGTATTTAATTCTGCCGTTGTATATTTTGGTTGATTTGTAAAGCACTTTGGGTCAACTTCTGTTCTTTTTAAATGTGCTATATAAATAAAGGTTGACATGACTTGACTTGACTGTGAATCCTATACTATTCTCCAGACACCACTCAGACATCCAGCCATTCAGTGACACTAATCTACTATAAACCTTGTCACCACGATGAGCAGGGAGGGTGCCAGAGCATATTACATTGTCTGACATCGTTTTTGCAAGTTCACACACCTCTTTAACATTATCTTTAGTGATCTCCTACTGGCGAAGCCGGACATCGTTAGTGCCGACGTGAATAACAATCTTAGAAAATCTATGTTTAGCATTAGCCAGCACTTGTAGATTTGATCTGACATCAGATGCTCTGGCACCGGAAATGCATTTAACAATAGTGGCTGGAGTCTCTATTTCCATGTTTCTTACAATAGAGTCACCTATAACAAGGGTGCTTTCAACACAATTCTCAGTGGGTGCATCACTGAGTGGGGAGAATCGATTGGAAATCCTAACAGGAATGGGAGAGTGGTGTCGCTTTGCCCTATGAGTATGCTGCCAAGACGTCACCCAAACACCCTAATGCGGGGGCTCTACAGCCGGAACTAAAGTGTGTGGTTGCTTGCTGTACTACCCGCATCCGAAACAGTATCTACCAACTTTAAGATTTGAGGCTAAATTATACTTCGACTGTCCTCGTTGCGGATCACTCTACGCACAGTATATGTGATGCAAATTTTGTCATTAGCAAAGTCTGCATGGATTTGTCTCTGCATGCGCCTGCTATTGACTGTACTAAAAGAATATCACAAAGCAACTGTAGTGGGCATGCATCGAATGCATTCGTATTCGCTTGCAGTCAGAAAAGTACACTTTTAAAAAGCAGCGTAGTTGACCGGGCGCAAGCCAATCTGGAACGCACAAAAACTAAGTATACCCCGGCCTTTAAAGTGAGTTACTATAAATTGCAATTGCATTTAAAAGATGAAACATGATATTCATTAAAACAATCTACTTTTGTAACCTGCATAAAAAGAAAGTCATACAGGTCTGGAATGACATGAGGGTGAGTAAATTATGACATTATTTTCCTAATCACACAGTTATTTTCATTTTTGGGTGACCTATTTCTGTGATTCTAAATAAACATTTTTGAGCCAATAGTGTTTTAAAATATAAATGAGACGTTTAAAAAATACATCCTTACCAAATCAACACCTAAACCTAACCATTAGTGTTTTAAAATATAAATGAGATGTTAAAAAATACATCCTTACCTTATCAGTGACTAAACCTAACCATTAGTGTTCACCTAACCATGCAGAAGCAAAATGAAAAATCAAATTTTATGCAACTTCTATGACTTTGTAATGTCACATGTCAGCTTGAGTTCATGGCCCTATCAGGTGAGCTACCGCACAAGCTATTCATGTTGGACTAAGTGTATATTTGTAGGTGGGTCTGTAATACAAGCATTAAAATGTATAGTTTTTCAAAAGATGTATTAGAGTAAAAGGGTGTTGATATCACAAAATAGCGGGGTCTGAGTAATAGAGAGAAAAATAAGTATTTATAAAGTCATAATCAGCCATTAAAGTCATGATTTGAGTTCAAGTGAATAAAACACACACCTCTAGTGTTCATTTCACCTGGAAACTGCAGGGAATTGTACCTGGAGACACATATAACAAGTTTTGACAAATTTATATAGAGTCATATTTTCACTATGAGACCAGGTTGGATACACACCACATGGCCAAATGTATGTGGACACCCCCTTCTAATTAACAGCTACACCTATTTAGACATGCATTAAGTCAAACAAAAAGCTGTCTCCTTATGCAATGCAACCTCCTTAAACATTTGTTGAAGAATGGGCCCATTTTCTGTTCTAGCATCACAAGGCCCCTGTGCACAAACCACAGTGAATAAAAAAACTATTTACTGAGTGTGTTGTTGAAGAACTATAGCCTGTAATAATCTAGAACCTGAACCTCACTGAACAGATTAATTGGATCAACAGCTATGAGCCAGACCCCATCAACCAACAACAGTGCCTGACCTCACTGATGCCCCTGTGTATGAATGGGAGCAATTTTCTGCTGCCATGGTACAACATCTTGTGAAAAACCTTTACAGAAGAGTGGAAGCTGTTATAGTAGCAACGGGAGGGCCAACTCCCTATTAATACTAGTGGTTTTTAATATTAAATGTTCAGCAAGGACATATGAGTGTGGTGTTTGGGTGCCCACATACTTTTTAGCCATGTAGTACAAATTCATAATATCTATAAGAGTTTAATGACAAACATGTACTGTCAATGATTCTTATATGTGTGTAGCATGCACATCCTCTCCATGTTTGCATGATGGCACCTGCATCGTCGACTCCTCTAGCTCCTTCAACTGTGCCTGTCTGGCTGGATACACCGGCAAGAGATGTGAACATGGTGAGGGCAGTCTTTGAAAGGGATTATTATCTAGTTATTTGATTTTTGATTTTTACCCTGAAGGTTAAAGGGATAGTTCACCCAAAAATTAAAATTATCTCATCATTAACTCACCCTCATGCCATCCCAGATGTGTATGACTTTCTTTATTCTGCAGAACACAAATGAAGATTTTTAGAAGAATATTTCAGCTCTGTAGGTCCATACAATGCAAGTGAATGGGTGCCAAAATTTTGAAGCTTTGTCTCACCCACACCTATCATATCGCTTCAAAAGATGTGGATTTAACCACTTGAGTCTTATAGATTACTTTTATGCTGTGTTTATGTGCATTTTGGAGCTTCAAATTTTTGGCACACATTCACTTGCATTGTATGGACCTACAGAGAAATATTCTTTATATTCTTTTGAAATATTCTAAAAATCATAATTTGTGTTCAGCTGATGAAAGAAATTCACAAACATATGAAATGGCATGAAGATGAGTAAATAATGAAAGAACTTTCTTTTTTGGGTGAACTATCCTTTTAAGACAGAGCTTGTGGTTTAGAAATTAGACAGCAGGGAGGGTTATGAGTTATAGGAAATTTTCTTAAGTTGCTGTTTCCAGTTTTCATTTATTATTTCAATAAAACAGTTACCAAAATATTTGTCTAAATGAATATTATTTGGATAGTGTGGTGGATCTGGGCTGGTAAACAAAAGTTTGTTGGTTCAGCCACTGTCATGAGCTCTTGAGCAAGGTACTTTACCCCAGGTTCTCCAGGGAGACTGTCTCTAAAATAAGGATAGTCTACTGTATGTTTTTGGATAAAAGCATCTGTAAAATGACTACTTTCAACTGCTTAATTTTATGGGCACAGGGCCTTCTGCAGAAGCTTTGTTAAAGATTTATTACTCCATACAGTAATTTGTTCATACCGCTACCCTTACAACATAAAGTTATGTCATGTATAGGCCTTTTATATGGTTGCACGTAACACTTTTGTATGCCATTACATGTAACATTTGTCTGTGTATGATTTATCAGTGTTTGAGTGCAGAAGGCCTTTGATTCCAGTCCATGGCACTACAGAGCATTTGGATGTAAGGGTGGGAGGTTATGCTCTGTTCCGTTGTGACCCTGGATACACACTAAAGGGCTTCCAGATGACCACCTGCCTGTCGGATGGGTCATGGAGTACGCCAACTCCACAGTGTGGTAAGCAAACTAAAAAGTCATTAGAAGCTGTAAATCTGGAAGCAAAAGTAAAAAATTACAAAGGAATCCTTAAAAGGTTATGACTTCCTCAAAGTCAGTATTTTGACTTTTAACATTGAATACATTGAATGCACATATCAAAATCTGTGATATTGGCTTAGATAGTACCTGGTATCAGATCGAAAAGAAAATAAGTGGTATCGCACATCCCTAATTTGTATAACTCCAAAAAGAATCAAATATACAGCCTTGATCTATGTGTTAATAATACATTTGAAAACAGCTGACGCATGGCTCTGTACTTTTACTAGTGCCTGAACAAAACTGTGGTATTCCTCCAAAGCCAGAGCATGGTGATCACTTCCTTGTCTATGGACCAAATGATGTACTTATTGCTATACAGTATTTGTGCTATAAGCCATACAAACTAAATGGAAACCCTCAAAGAACCTGCCTGGGCAACAACACTTGGAGTGGGACTGCACCTACCTGTGTCAAAGGTACCACATCGATGCATTCATGAAAATGTACTGATTAAGCTAGAGATACATTTATTGTATGTTAGTTATTGGTATCCTATGTGGTAATCTCCAGTTGCAAATACTGAACCAGTGCCACCATCATGAATAAGTTCTATAACTGAAACAAAAAAAAAAAACCTTTGTTTGGGCAAAAGGACTTTAGTATTTCTTGTTTTAAATACAGTATTTTTGTAACACTTTCATGAATAGCCAGCTGGTCGCTGCTTATTTTAACATTAGGTCACAATACCATTATACTTTGATCTAATGCATATAAGGCCTTTATTCTATTTATACAAATTCTCATTATTGCTTAGCTATCATTGGCATATATTGCAGTAAGGATGATATTTTTCTCCTTTTATCCATTGGTTATTTATTTTCTGTTGGTAGTGATTGCTATAAAGCTTTGAATTTCTTCTTTTTGCAGGGCTGAAAAAAATATCTGCACCAGGTAATGAACAAAATACAGGCAAAGACAAGCCCAGCAGACAAGAAGAAATGGGAAATACCAAAGACAATACTCCATACGAGAAAGAAAATGAGTCAACCCCAGGCAAAGATATTAGACCACAAAAACCTACCCCTGGAAAGGAGAAGGTTGGACAAGATGTAGATTTGGGCAAAGACATTAGGAAAGATTTCAGAAAAGAAAAGCCGAAGGACAAAGTAGAAAATAAGGATGATGATGATAGCAGCCTTAACACAATTAGTAAGAAAGAGACAGATGAGGATGAAGATCATGTTAAACCCCTTGACAAAGACAGACATGTAGATAGGGGAGAGAAAGTTACAAAAGGTCCAAAAGAAGATTTGGACATGGACTTTGTAGATATTGTATTGATTGACAGAAAGTGGGCCAACAATCAGACTGCGAAGGACAAAACTGATGATGAAGGAATAGACAAAGGGGAAAAAGTTATTTATGGACCCAAATACTCAATAGTAAGACTGACTAAAGATGAGAAAGAAAACAATTTTTATAAAATTGACACCATAAACATAGGCAATAACAGTGAATCTGTCGAAAGCAATGACATAGAAAAAGGTTTGAGGACATTGCCTCGAAAAGAAACTGCAGAAAGCCCAACAGCTACTACTGACAATAACAGCACAGCAATCGTGTCAACAGTGAGCAAAACAACTGAAAGAATGGCCATCATGATCAAACCTACAGATAAGTTCAAAGTGGATTCAGTGAAGGAACAAATAACAGAACAGGATTTACCACTAGAAACAAAAGAAGAATTTCTACCAAATACAAAGCCAGAAGGTGAATCTGGGCAGTTTGCTGGAAATGGGAATCTCATCATCACAGGTAATCAAGAGAATCTCCAAGAAAACATTTATCTATAATGTTTGGGCAGAATAAAATCAAACACTATCAGTGGCACCCTAGAGATGTATGTGACAAATACTTTTTACAGTGAAATGACAGTGCAAGGTGCTTGTAGGTTTAAGATCTTTGAGATGGTATCTTGCTGTGTTGTTGGAGACTGTACACTTGATGAACAGGGCCTCTGATTCTAGACCTCAGATTGTGACAGGATAGCACTTGATATGGATTGGGTGTCCCATGTGTCATTTTATGAGCCCTTTGCACTTGCGCAGACTTCAGAGAATAACTGATATTCTATGTGATATTACATCACCAAAGTATAGACTCTGAGGAGGACTTTAAGGGCAGGGCTAATCTGACCTCTGATAAAGTCATTTGAATAGTTAATGGCTTTTACATGTCCAGAGCACAGAGCTTCTTTGCAAGAGCTATCTTTCCTCTGCTTATGCAGTCCACGTTATCTTCTCTGGCTGGTCCATTTTTTATCACTGCTGAGAAGAAAGTTAAATAAATTAAATAAGAACAGAGTCTTTATTTTCCATGTGAATGGGCCCCGGTGGAAATTGTTGTAAACCAATGATTCTCATGCTGCCTTCTTGTGCTATCAGAATTATCGCAAATGCAAGTTTCCTCTTTGGAAGTTGCACATGAAGATCCCCTCAAGTTGTAATTGATATTTTGATACCCGAGTTTCCGAGTTGGGAGGACACATAAACTTGGAACATTGCAGAGGAGAGTTTGGTTTCTTTAGTCCTGTTTTCTGTTTTCTTTAGTATATATATATATATATATATATATATATATATATATATATATATATATATATATATATATATATATAAGAAAAAGTATGTGAATCCTTTGGAATTACCTGCATTTAATTATAAATTTGTCTTTAAATCTGGTTTGATCTTCATCTAAGTTACAATAATGAACAAACACAATCTGTTTTAACTAATAACACACAGATTATTGTTCTTGTATATATTGAAAACATCACTCAAACATTCACAGTTTATGTTGGGAAAAGTATGTGAACCTCTAAGCTAATGAGAGGCTTACTAGAGTCTGGAGTTGCCAAACCTGGCATCCAGTTAATAAAATGAGAATGGAGATGTGGGTTAAAGCACTCAAACATTTTGAGTTTCCTATTCACAAGGAGCATCTGCTGACGTGGATCATGCCTCACAAAAAGAAAAAAAAAAGATCTCAGAATACCTACAATCAAGAATTGTTGCTTTGCATAATGCTGGGAAGGGTTACAAAATTATCTCGAAGAGCTTGGATATTCATCTATCCACAGTTAGACAAATTGTCTATAAATGGAGATTTTTTTTTTTTTTAATGTGGCTACTCTGCCTAAAAGCTACCAGAAACACTTGGTTGAGGTTATTGCTGCCAAAGGAGGATTGACCAGTTATTAAATCCAAAGGTTCACTTACTTTTTCCACAGAACTGTTAATTTTTAATGGGATGTGTTCAATAAAGACACAAAATATTATAATTGTTTGGGTTGTTAGCTTAAGTGCAACTGTCTTTTTCTATACTTGTGACTTTGATGAAGATGAGATCACATGACCGATGAATGAACTTTTGCATTTATATTAATGATAATGTTAAATTATATTTAGCCGTTGGTACACATCTTTGGGTTTTGTGACTATGAAGGAGAACTGTATTGATGGTGCTGTTAGTTATGCTAAACAGGGGTCCTTCTTTGGACACACAATACATGGAACGAGTCAAACCAAACAAAGGTGAAAACAACAATAGTGGAAGTGCACGTCAAGAGCTTGTGTGTGCAGAGGTTAGAAGACACCTGCATTTTTAGAACTTGAGTCTGAAGGAATATAAAGACACCTTTATGGGCCTAAACTCCTGAAGATAAATAATCCAGTATCTCGTAGCAGTCATAGTGTGTATGTGCCACCTGCCTGTGTATGTGCGCATAGTCAAATGAAGTATACTTTGAAAGGTGAGCGTTCGACTTTCACAGACACTCAGTGTTCACGTCAAAACCGAAGTATACTTTAGGCTAAATTAGGCTTTTCTGTTTTCAGTCAAGATGTCCCGTACAACATTTTACACTTTATTATTTCATTATTATGCACTTGGTTAAGATGTTTAGGTCTTTTTTTCTTCTTCTTTCTTTTTCTCCCCCTGTCTTTCTCTCTCAGAGGATAACGGGAGTCAATGTCCCCCACCACCACCGTTGTATCATGGTTACTATGAGCTGGTGACAGGACTCTTTCCTGAAACGTTGGAGTTCTTCTGTAACCACTCTTATGCTTTGAGTGGCAATACACAGAGGACGTGTCAGCCTAACGGCACCTGGACTGGCACCCAGCCTGTCTGCATTAGAGGTGGAAGCTGTCTCACTTCAGTCCAATGAGAGTCAACGGCAGTTGAGATAATGCATCTCTGTAGAGTATTCACATTCTCTCTCTGTCAAGAAACAATTTGGGTGAATTCGGTGCCCTCTGATAGAGTTGTTTATTTGCACACCAGAAACTCTAAATTTTCAAATAAATAAATAAATAAATAAAAGAAAATTCCAAAAATCTTTGCTTGGCTACAATTACTGCTGCCACAATGGATAGAAAATACAATATATCAACCTGGTCTCATAGTGAAAACATGACTCTATATTCATTTTTGAAAAATGTGTCTCCAGGTCAAATTCGCTGCAGTTTCCAGGTGAAATGAACACTAGAGGCGCTAGAGTCTGTGTGTTTTATTCACTTTCACACAAATCACGAACACAATGGCTGATTATGACTTTATAAACAACTATTTTTTTGCACTATTACTCACACACTGCTATGTTATGATAACAGCACACTTTTACTGTAACGCATCATTTGAAAAACATTACATTTTAATGCTTGTGTTACAGACCCACCTAAATTTACACACGTATTACAATATACAAGCACACATATAATAACTTGCAGAGTACCTCACCTAATAGGGTGTTGGACTTTGTTCTTGGAAGACTGCAGTTCAAACCCAGCTAAGAACAAGATGACAAATGAGATGACAATGTCATGGAAGCGACACGAAAAGATGTAGTTGCTTCAGAAATTATGTAGTGCTTTTCATGTCGCTTTTGCATTTTAAAACACTATTGGTTAGGTTTAGGCTAAAGTTTTAGGTTAGGGTGGTACGTTTTAATCATTAAAACATCTCAAATTTACCTTAAAACCTCGTCTGATTACATCTTCATTTCAAATGCTTAGTTAATACACTTATTCATACTTATATTAATAAAAATAAATAAATAAATAAAAACATAAAATCCCCTAATTGACGATTTGTGTCACAATGCAACAAAAATAGATTATTTTATGAGATTAAAAGGAGCCATAATGTCATTTTGCTACAGTCCTCTTTGTGTTTAAATTCATTACTTGTTACTTTCCTTGTCACATTGATGTTAAAATAATGGTGCTACTCTGAGTGCTGTCCCAACTTACTTAGTCCTAGTTACCTAAAGTCCTCTGCAAAAACACTTTTCAACTCCTCATTCTCATTCTCATTCACAGCATATATCATATTATAAAGTCTCATGACCCCCTTTATAATGCATTTGTAAATGACTTATCAGTCATAAATGAACACCTTTATAAACCCTTAACAATGGGAACATTAATGTAAAGTGTTACCAGAATAACAATTAATAAATACACGTAACAGCACAATATCAGTGTATGGTTACTTACTGTATTGTGGGTGGTATGTGTGAATATGATGTAGGTTTTGCACTGAAATACAGTACTTTTAAGTGGTATAGTGAATTCGCCCCCTTAGTGCCTGTGCTTGTAATGTTTGTGTGCCTTTACTGTGTGGGTTTTTGTTTTATTTTTTATTTATATATAAATACTGATATAACCTTTTGAACTTCAAGTCTATGTTAGATACTAAAGTATGTTTTGTGTGCATTTTTTTATTTGCAGCCTGTCGAGTGCCCAAGGTGTCTGTGCTGGTCAAACAGAGAGTTCTGCCTCCACAAATTCCATCCAGGTATAATTAGCTGCTTCATTTCACTTTTTACAGCTGATCTGTTACATCAACTCAGATGTAAATAAATGAAAAGCATGAAACATCACTGATCTTTTACTCACATGCTACATGACCCTCTGGTGCCAATCAGTCTCTATGAATATAGTTGTCATTCAGGTTTGGACATGTTTTCCATAATTCATCAATTTATTCCAAAAACAGAATTTACAGATAATGGAGCGAATTAATACTTTTATCGAAACCCACTTAAAGTGCATTCAAGCTATGGATTTTATCAGTGTTTTTGTGTGTTTCTTGGTAATTTAACCATGTTCTAGTACCATGTTCTACGAGTTGAGCTAATCTCTAATCTCCCTGTTCTGTTTTCTCTCCATTTCTCAGGAAAACACCTGTACATAAGTTTTACTCCTCCTCTGGGGTGAGCAATTTCTTAAATAAAGTGCGGCCCACCCAGAACCCTCTTACCCTGCCCCCACTTCCAAAAGGGTTTCACCATCTCTACACACATATTGAGTATGAGTGTGTGTCGCCTTACTACGAGCATTCTGGAAGTGCTCGCAGAACCTGTCTGAAGACAGGGAAGTGGAGTGGCCGTCATGTCTCCTGTTCACCAGGTGAGGGCACCCATAACCTAAAACAAACAGCTCCACAGAAAGTTTGAAATCTGTGTTAAGGGAATTTTTCACTCATAATTTAAATTCTGTCATTATTTACTACCCATACGTCGTTCCAAACCCATATGATTTTCTTTTCAGAAAATAATTTTTACACAATGTCCAGGTTGCCTTTTCCAAACAATGAAAATGGATGGTGATTCACACTGACAATGTACCATAAGAGTATTCT
The DNA here is from genome assembly GCF_019703515.2 of Myxocyprinus asiaticus. Lineage (NCBI taxonomy): Eukaryota > Metazoa > Chordata > Actinopteri > Cypriniformes > Catostomidae > Myxocyprinus > Myxocyprinus asiaticus. The sequence goes on along the minus strand of NC_059391.1, from coordinate 659,928 downwards.
GAAGCCTTACAGTAGCTTATTCTTTACTCACTGAATATTTTCTCATCCACTGTAGCTTTCTCATTCAGTCTTGCTCACATTCAAGGTTTGAATATGTTCAAGTGTGAATGAGATTTGAGTTTTGAGACTTTCAGCTAATAATGACTTAAATTTTGCACACACACACAAAAAAAAAAAAAAAAAAAATATATATATATATATATATATATATATATATATATATATATAAATTTTACTCTTAAAATGATCATGTGTCTGGAACAACCTACATGTTGACAGAATTTTCATTACAGTTTGATTTCTTCCTGCAGACACTTACACTGAAGTGATACATTTATGTGAAATCGACAATTGTGTGTGAGCCCATATTTTAGGGTGAGCCTCTTGATGTGGGCCAGGATGTTTTTGTCAAGTGCAAGAGTTGTACTGAATGAAAACATCTCACACACACACTTACACATCTATCAGATCATCATTAACACGAGCAAAATGTATGAGAAAGTAATAAAAAAAGAAACTTACAAGCCTTCCTCCAAAGTGCTATTTTATTGTCGCACAGATAATCTGCCAAACATTCCTTCCTTTTGTTTCATCTTTTAAGTCTCTCTTTCTCTCTCGCTATGCCAGTGTGTGGGAAGCTGATGAACTTTGACCCCCAGCAGCCAACAGAGACTAACTGGCCCTGGCTGGCTGCCATCTACCGTTTGCCTGCTATAAGCAAACTAGGGAAGATCTCTGATGTGGCTGGGACAAAGGGTAAAAGCATGGAGCTGATGGAAGAAGAGCGTGACTTGGACAGGTGGCAACTTGTTTGCAGCGGAGCCCTGGTGAACCAGCGCAGTGTGGTAGTAGCTGCCCACTGCGTCACAGAGCTGGGCAAAATATATCCACTCGACACAGCCAAAATCCGAGTGGTGCTGGGCAAACAGTATCGCAGCGATCTGAGAGTCACCAAGGGATTGCAACAATTACGGGTGAGCTTGAAAGAACATTACAAACTTGTTACGGGCACTTCCAGGCCATTTGGAAGCACCTACTCATTCTTTATAATTAACATTTTCCACATTTAAAATAATAATCAAGTAACCAAAACCAGGAAATAACACAATTGAAAGTATGAGAATTATGTAGTGACAAAAAAAAAAACAAAAAAAAAGAATTGAGAAAAAAAAGGGGTCATTCCGTGTCAATTCAACCAGAGGTCACTGGCTCAAAATATATTTCTCTTTCAAGTCGGTCACTTACTTAAGTAGAATGACGACTATGGGTTGCTCTTGAGCCCCCGATCTCTCTGAATAGTTTTCAATCATGCCAATTCTGATTGGCAGATGTCTTTCAAAGTCCCGCCTCCCATGCTCAGCAAGCATATAAACATGCAGTAATAAAGATGGGCTTCATCAGAACATACTCCTTCAGAGTCGAGAACGAATCTCTCTCTAAACGCCCTGCCTCCCATGCTCAGCGAGCATATAAAGTCCGGGAGAAAGACGGGCCTCCTCAGAACATACTCCTTCAGAGTCGAGAACAGTTCTCTCTCTACATACCCTTCGTTGTGAGTAAAGCACAGTTTCAGCAGACAAAGTTCTCTTCCCTACTACCCAGCAGGGCAAAGTTTTGCCTACAGGGTTCAAAGGGAGATCTTTCATTCCCTGGGTGCCGACTCTGCCGAGTGAAGTGTATCCATATGAAAATATTTCATTTTTTCATACAAACAATATGCAACACTCGTGGTTTATACGTCCTTTTCGTGATGGAATAATCAAAAGTGTATTTCCTGAACATTTACTGAAGCAATGTTCAGCAGTGCAATGAATTCTCTGGCAACGCAGGTATGATTATCAAAAGAGGAGTAGTATCCCTCTTGATAAAATGCAGTTTTGTGTGTCTATACATTTTTTCATACAATCAAAATGCAACACTCATGATATATATGTTCCTTTCGGGACAGAATAATCACAAGTGTATTTCCTGAACATTTACTCTTTTTCAGGCTTGGTCAGCGCTCATGCTGAAGCAACGTTCAATGATGCACAATGTATTCTCGTTGAATGCCGACATTAGCACACTACGCTCACGCTAGGCATTATTTTCAAAGAACGCTGCCATGTTTACAGTTTCCCGCAACAACCTCTCTGTGTAGCACAGACAGGTGTTGTGCGAGACTCAGATATGGAGTGCGAAGAATTCAGGGAGGCTCCTGCCAGCCCAAGCCTTGCAGGCTTCCTGCTCTCCATTTAATATGCCAGTGAAATTCTCTGCTAGACGGAGGGTTCGTTTTCATTTGGCATATTCCCAGATGAGTGGCATTGGAAGGTGAGGCATGTTACAATTCAGTCGGACTGGTATGCATTCTCTCTAGCAAGCTGCGCCCCGTGGGTGTCGTCCTTCCTGGAGATGCACGCCGAACTCTCCAAAAACGTTGCATGTGCTCTACTGGGCTTGCGCGCAAGTTTCAGGAGTGAACGCCTTTACCACGCTATAACCAAATGGAGCAGAAGGGCTTTACCTTCCTTCTGCAGGTGGGAGAAGCAGTTTTTGCCACATTTATACCCTGCTTTTGCACCTAGCTGAGTAGCGCCCTTCATTCCTGTCTAGATTCTGGAGGATCTGGGTGAGTAAAATCCTTGCGTTCTTCAAAGAGTTGCGCGCGACTCGCGTTGCTAAGGCAACTGGCCAAGACATCGGGCAGTTTGGTGGCAAACAAGTTAAGGCTTCCTGACACTCAGGTGTCACAGCTGGGCTTCTTTGGAGATGTGAATATGCTTTCTCCGAAAAACTACAAAGCTGCAGCCATTAAAAAGCCACTTCACTTGAGATAGTTAAAATCATGTGCAGACACAAGAATAAAATGTATGCATCTCGAAGTCACAAAAATACATTCTCGACTAGAAGGCGAGACAATGTGCCCTCTCTCGCTCACGCAAACGCTTTGAGCGCATTAACTAGGCATGTCTAGATGGGAACCGTGATGTACGGTTACATAGTTCAGTGAAGCAACTGCTGTAATCAACTGAACCTCATCTATGGCAGTGTCACTATGTGTCAATCAATGTTTCGGATTCTTCCCTACTCAGGTGGGGAAACGAGCTGTCTGTGAGCTTGCAACCATATGATAGGGAGCAAGAGCAGCCGTATCAGTATTGTGGTGTCATTCTATAAGGACCCTTAGTCGCCATTCGACGTAAGTAATGTAGAGTGACCAACTTGAAAATGAATGTCTAGGGTTACTGAAACGTAACCCCAGTTCCCTGAAAGGAGGGAACAAGACATTACCTATTCCTGCCACAATACTTTTTGCTGCTGGAAGGGTGCTTGAGATCCTCTCGCCTCTTCAGTAGAATTATGTCCTGACACGGGCCTTTATATGCTCGCTGAGCATGGGAGGTGGGACTTCGAAAGAAATTTGCCAGTCAGAATTGGCATGATTGAAAACTATTCAGAGAGATTGGGGGCTCAGGAGCAACCCCAAGTCGTTATTCGACCTAAGTAATGTCTCGTTCCCTCCTTTAAGGTGTTGGGGCTTTGTTTGGTTATTAGCAATAATTAATAATTATCCAATCCAATCCAATCCACCTGGAGATGGGACCATGGGAACGTGATCCAGCGGTCTGGATGGCTGGAACTGGCTACAGACCAGGCATCCCTTGACATTGGGGTCTGGCTATCTCCACATGGTCCTCGATGAACCGTCGGGAGTAGTTGCAGACACCTAGGAAGCTTCTGAGTTCTGACAAACCTTTGATGTCACGGATGGCTCGAACTCTCTGCAGTCACTGTTAGACCCACATACTCAACCTTGGTGTGGCACCACTGGCCCTAGGCTAGTGTAAGCTTTCTCCGAATCACACGGTGGGGTTTGAGAGGCCCCTTGTGTTGCAGGGTTTGCTACCTGATACCGGATGGTTTGGATGGCCGGGTCTTGCTCCTGCATGGTGATCAGATCTGCATCACCGGGCCTCCGTCCCAGGTGCAGAGTATGTGGGCAGGTCTTCGGGTCTTCTCACCTTTCTTTTGCCTGCCGACGGGTGATTGCATTTACCGCACATTTTTAGGTAATTGGAAGCCACTCGTCTCAGAACTCCCAGACCATGCCCTGTTCCGCGCCTAGCTTGGCTAGGCGGTTGGCTTTGTCATTACCCTCTTTGTCAGGACCGGAGGTTTGGGAATGACTTTTGACCTTTTCCCAGTACACTGTCATTCCCAAGTCAGTCACAAGTTGGTCGCAAGCCAGGAAGAGTTCAGAGTGCTTGACTTCCTTGTTTCTTGCGTTCCTCATGCCATTCTCTTTCCATGTGGGAAAGTGAGAGATAAAACTATGACGAGCATAGTTTGAGTCAGACCAGATCGTCAGTTGTCTAACAGTCAACTTGGCAGCTTGCTGGAGCGTGATGAGCACTGCCGCAATCTCCGCATACTGGCTTGTCTTGTTGCCCAATCGGTAGTTGTTTGGTTCGTCGATGTTGCGGTTGAACCAAACAATACCGGCTCCTGCCCGAATCTGACTTTTATTGCGGAATGAACAGCCATTCATGTAGACCCTTGGGAGGTCTGCGCAGGTATTCTCATCATAGTAACGATGATTTGACAGGAGCAGCGGAGTGGTGACAAGTAAGGATTCTGACTCGGTTGCCCTTCGCAGTCACAGTGTTGGCATTCAGCCAGGCCCTGGCCCAAGGCCATTTTATGGTTTTGGGCATACTTGACCTCAATGCCATAGCCTTGCAGTGCCATCACCCAAGTGGCAATGCGGCTATTGTATACCCGCCCCTCCCTCAGCCGTTGGCTGTTCAGGAAGGTGACAGGTTGGTGACAAGTCTCAATGACTGACTTCTGACCCCCAATGTAGCTACGTAAGTGTTCCACAGCCCATACAGTGGCCAGAAGGGCCTTCTCGCAGTCAGAGAACTGAAGAATCTCAACAACACTAAGAGGTCGGCTTGCGTAGGGGACACGTTTGTCTGTGTCTTGTTTCTGTGTCAGGGCGGCACTGAGACAGTGGGATGAGAAGCTTGCCTCAAGGTGGAACTCTTTATCCTTGTCTGGGTAGGCCAGATAGGGTGCAGAGCTGAGCTTGTCTTTCATCTGGCAGAAAGTTCCTGGGGCTCTCCCCACTCGAATGTTTTGTCTTTACAGAGTAGTTCCATGAGGGGTCTGGCTATCTCCGCATAGTCCTCGATAATAATAATAATAATACCTTTTATTTATAATGCGCTTTTCTTACACTCAAAGCACTACAAGTTTGAATAAACACATCACATACAACAGCAACCACCATACCAACAAATTTAAAAAGACTAAACACAAAATTACTAACATACAGCAGCAACCACACATAAAACTAATATTAATAAATATTAAAAGACTACCTTAAATAAATGAGTCTTAAGTAACTTCTTAAAACAATCCAAGGTTGGGGCGTTTCTAATAGTAAAAGGAAGAGCATTCCATAGCTTAGGGCCTCTGAAAGAGAAAGCGCTTTGCCCCATAGATTTAAGTTTGCAAGAGGGCTGCTGAAGTGCAAATGAATTGGCAGAATGAAGAGAACAGGAGGGAGTGTAAGGCACAACAAGACTGCAAAGATACTCTAGAGCAATACCATGAACTGCTTTATATATTAAAATGAGATTTTAAAATCAATATGAGCATGGATGGGAAGCCAGTGCAACTGCGAGAGCACAGGGGTAATGTGTAGACATGGTGAGGTGTGTGTTAGAACATGAGCAGCAGAGTCCTGAATCTACTGAAGCCTATTTAAGGTTTTTGCTGGTAGGCCAGAAAAGAGGGCATTGCAGTAATCCAGCCTAGAGGTGATAAAGGTATGAATAAGCCTTTCTGCATCAGCCAGAGAGAGGAAGGGCCTAAGTCGGGCCCTTCCTCTAATATTTCCAAGGTGGTAAAAGGCTGTTTTGGAAATATCAAATGTCAAATGAGCATCAAAGATGACACCCAGGTTCCGCACTTGAGAGGGGGGAAGCACAAGGCTGTTGTCAACCATCAATTTAAGATTTAGGTCAACTTTACTTGTAGCAGCCAATGTACCAATGAGCATGAGCTCAGTTTTGGAATAGTTCAGCTTTAGAAAATTATGCTGCATCCATGTACTAATTTCATGCAGACACTCCGTCAGCACAGTTAAAGTGCAGTTAATATCAGGTCCAGTGCTGATGTAGATTTGTGTATCATCAGCATAGCAGTGATAACCAAGGCCATACTTCCCAATAATCTGCACGAGGGGAAGCATATAAATGCTGAATAGAGTGGGCCCAACACTGACCCCTGTGGAACACCCTGATGCACTGGTACAGTCTCAGACTTATTATTACATAAGATGACAAACTGAGAGCGATCTGTAAGATAAGATCTGAACCAGCCCAGCACTGTCCCAGAAAGACCAAGCCAGCTGTGCAGCCTGTCCAGTAAAATGGTGTGCGATATAGTGTCAAATGCAGCACTGAGGTCTAACAAGACCAAAATAATGCATGCACCTGTGTCAGCTGCAATAAGGAGGTCATTCGTGACCCTCACCAATGCTGTCTCAGTGCTATGCCCAGTTCTAAAACCTGATTGAAATTGTTCAAATAAATGATTTCGAGGTAAGTGAGTACGTAATTGTGCTGTAACCGCACGCTCCAGAACCTTTGCCAAAAAAGGGAGATTGGATATGGGCTTATAATTCGACAAATCAGAGGCATCACAACCAGGCTTTTTTGGGACTGGTGTGATTGCTGCTATTTTGAGTGTCGGGGGAACCGATCCAGAATTGAATGAGGAGTTCAAATTGAGGTGAAATTAGGACTAATAGATAGAAAACAGCCCTTGAGAACAGATGATGGAAGGGTATCAAGAATACAGTTAGTTGAGTTCATGGACATAATGGTTCTGACAATGAAATCAATATCAACTGTTGCAAAACTCAAAAAAGCATGAGTCACAGGATTTGTTGGTAGAATTTGAGGCAACTCAGACAGAGGGACAGAAGCTATTGAGTTGTTTATATTCTCAATCTTACCAATGAAATAATTGAGAAACATATTACATTGGTCAACAGATGAACAAGTAGGAACATTGGCTGGTTTAAGTAGTCTATTAACTATCATAAATAATACATTTGGATTATCTGCCCCATCACTAATGATTTTATCGGGACATGCATCAGGTTATGAACCAACAAGTAGGTTGAGCCGTGGCTCAACTTGAGCAGGGGCGTGCCACAGACGGTCAGATTGAGTTCCCAGAAGCGGAGCAAGGGTTGGAAGAACACCTGTGGGCCAGGTATCTTCTGTCCTTTAGAGATCACCAGGGGGATGGGAACACCTGCTGTTCACACGGGGATAGTCATATCTACCTTGCTAGCAACCTGGCATGCCTGGGGAATGGTCTGGCCGGATATCATGTGTTCTACCTCAATGGTCAGAGAATGCCTTTCAGTCCAGGCTTGGGACCACAGAACCTGGTTGACTGTGCCCAACTGAGCACCTAGTCTGACCAGAAGGTCCACCCCCACGAAGAACGGGAGTTGGAGTTGAGGGACTACACTCACAAAATGCATGACCTGCCTTTTCCCAATCCGTACAGAGAGGGCGCGTACTCCAGTCGCTTTGAGGAGACTTTGTGGTGACTCTGCCGAAAGGATGTGGTGACTTTGCCGCATGAAGAACGGAAGAAGACTGTGTCAACACAAGTCATCGTATAGGTCCTGGCTCATAGCTGTCTTTTCTGACCAGAGCGCTACAAGCCCTTCTGGTGTCGCTATAATGTTGATATACATGCCTCCCACTATGTGGGGGCTGTACAGGGTGAAGTTCATGTTCTTCAGTGAACAAAGGAAAGAAATCTTGTGGTCATGAAATGAGTTTTGACTGTCAACCTGTGGCGGCTGTGGGCTTGCAGGTGGCATAGAAGGATTAGAGCCATGGTCAGGCTCTGGAGGAGGCATGATCATTGGTAGGGTCCCTCTGGACTCCTGGATGATGGTGACTTGTCCATCTGAAGCTGGAAAACTGTTTCATGGACGAAGTGGCCTCGGTGTGTCAACCTGAGCCCACATGTGTCCAAGACAGCAGTCAATGAGCAGAGCCAGTCGGTCCAGTAGGTCCTGGCCAATTAACAGTGGTTCCGTATTAATGGTACATATGTAAATAGGGTGTACCAGCATCATCCCTTGAAAGGTAATGTTGATCCATGCCTGTTTTGTGGCAGACGACCTATCTTGTGTGTAGCTTGTGATGCTTACATTGCAGGTTTCGATCTGTAACAGTTTGTCGAGGGAGAGCATTTCTCTAGCCACCTCTGCGAAGGTGATGGAACCCATCAGACTTATTTGGAACCAGTGTCGAGTAGTGCGTGGGAGCTGATGCACCCACCAACACTACTGATGTGTATATGCGTCAGGCGTTGCCCTTAAGGCCCAGATCGCCCAAGAAGTTCAGAAAAGAAGGGTGTGATGTGTTAGGAGTGCCTGTTTTTGGGAGCAACTTGGCCTCCCTTGTTTCCCTTTCCCAACCTACAAAGTAAACTTTGGCGTTAACGGGAGGGGGTACATAGTCTAGTCATGCTGACGGGGGGTTAGTGCCATGTTCCTTTGAGGAGTTTGGCGGCCCTGGTGAATGACGGCGCATGTCAAGCTGCGTTACTGCCTCCGTCAGGCATCTCCTGATTATACCCTCCATTTCCTGTCTCAAACCTTGTCTTCTGGGGGAGGTGTGTCTGGTCACCACCCCCCTGGTTCTGTTGCCCACCCTGCTGGTGATGTGGTCGGTACCCCTGGGGTCCTGTTCTAATGTTCACCTTAACACGAGGCATATTATTGCCTTCAAGCGTTAGGTCGGCATTTTCTGAGGCTTGGATCCCCACGACTCTGGCGTCGCCTTCATGCCCTCAAGCAGGGCGCACATGTGTCTCCCATGCCGGTTGCGTGTACCTTCTGATTTCCTGCATGCTAGGGTTGCCCATTCTGCAGTGCATCATGACGTCATATTGCATACTCTCATGGAGGTTGTGAAGGAAGAGAGACTTGAAAGCCTCCTCCAGACCTGGTGTGTTACGTCCTTGGAAGTACGCGGTTCTCAGGCATCTGTAATACTAGCGCGAAGGCTCATGCCTCTTCTGCGCAATGGTGAAAGCGCCTAGGGTAGCGGAGGCTTCATCGGTATACAGCGAATACTCCTCAAATAGGGCTTTACACAGAGCTGAGTAGCAGTCTTGGGTACCAGTTGGTAACGTTTCCATGAACACATGGACACTCCTCACTGTGGTTTTCCATATGAGCTTGAGTTTTTTGTGCGATGAAGCATGAGATAAGTCAACAAGGCAGCGCTCAATTTCATAGATAGATAATCATAGATGTTTGAATCTCAACTACTTGGGTCAAAGCGCTCTATGTCCCTTGCGAGGGACTTGAGTTGTCGAGTGTGCAAGCCTTGGTGTCGGTATGACCGCGGGTCGTCCGAGTCATCCGAAACACCATAGTCACTCAGATCGCTATAGCGATAAGGATGACTTCTTTCCCTATGTGGTGGGGATGGAGTTCTGTTGATGCGTGGGGTGGGCCCCATGTTGCGTACAGCTCCCTGGCTAATGGGGTCCTTGAGCCGCTTACACCACTCTTGGCTTTGAAGTAATTTTCCCCCTTTCATGGTGTGGAATCAGTCTGGTCGACACGCAAGGTGGCAACCGGAAGAAGGGCCACTGGAAGAGCTTAAAAGGTGTCTAGGACAACGAAGTCAGAGACTGTACCACTAGGGGCAGTTCGGCTCCTAGCGTGTGTCCCTAGGTTTCCTAGGGCTACATTTCTACTGGTTGTGCTAAAGAGGGGGCCCTCTTCGAGGTCAGATGTTGTGCCATGCATTTCCTGGGTGGCCAGGTCAGCAGCTGCACATACCTGATCTGACTCTGCTCTTAGCTGGGCAGCTTTGAGCTGCCTGTATAGGGTTTCGTTTACCTCCTGCATCTGGGCATTATCTTCCTGTGCCCGGACTCTCTCAGCTTGGGTGTACCTAACTTCTTGGTGCAGGCTGAGATTTTCCCTCTGCACCGCTTGGTAGCTGTTCTGCAGCTTGGTTAGCTGGGCCTGGTGCTCTGCGGTTCGCAGTTGGGTTCTGCGGAGATGAAGAAGGAAAATTTGGCCCACAAGGTCCAGGATTGTGCGTTCTGGCTTCCCGAATGGGTTGTTGACATAATCAGCTAGTTCCTGCAATTCTTCATCACAACGACTAACATTGTAGCCGTTGAGGTTATCTCTCTCTCCTCTACAAAGAGAGGGAGGACAGCGTAGACCACATCTTGCAGTGCTGAGTCTTCTGACCTCTGAGGAGCTTCATCTCCGGCCATGTGGGTTGATTGGTGACTCATTTTACCGGGGCAGTAAAAATGCTCACAACACAGTGGCTCTGATAGCTTGTTGTGTTACAGGTGCTATAACGCTGACACAAACACACGGGTTTACGGGTTACTCTTATGCAATGTGCGAATTTCATTGCGACCTCTCCTTGGTGAACATTAATTAGGTGACCTGACACCTCTCTGTAACATCTAGGCAAAAATGTTAGGAGTTAAATAACAACAATTGCAGGCTTGGGGCATACAATCATAAACTTACCAATACCTAATCCACTCTAAGAGCACTTTCACACCACACTGGCTTATGCTTGGCAAGTCGTGAGAGAAGTCAATCGTCAAACAGAACCAAACTTTGAACTAATGATTCAAGTTATTACTTTGGATTCTTATGCATACACATGGTAACAAAACTGGCATGTAGGACGCCTCACATGGGGCACCATTAATGTTGGGGCTTCATTCAGGAGTATATTTGGTTATTAGCAATAATTAATAATTATCAAAAACAACTATTAATTATTAAAATTAATAGAACATTGATTAGAATCAGCATTAGCTTATTAATCCTTCAAATCAACAATCATCAAAGATAACTATCAAGTATCAAAATCAATAGAATATTAATAAAGATTAATATTGCCGGGGCACCACCCTGGAATCAGGGACTAAAATAGGATTGTTCTCTTAGGAAAGTCGACGTCTGGAGAACATCAACATTCAAAAGGTAAACAATGAAGGCTTGAATCCGAGCACTGATATCCCCTGCCAACCCTTGGCACAGGTGCATGCAGAACAATACTAAAACACTTCTCTTTAAAGTATAACAAAGTTTATTGATGTAGTAATATCAAATAATAATCAATACAATGCAGTCAATAAACTTCCAACTTCCAACTACAAACTAAACAGTAACATGATTAGATGTGGTAACTAAAATAAGCCTATAACACATGAGAGGAAGGTATGTGTGTGTGAATGTGTGTGTGTGTGTGTTTATGTGTGTGTGTGTGTGTGAGAATGGGTGTATGTATGTGTGTGTGTGTGTGTGTGTGTGTGTGTGTGTGTGTGTGTGTGTGTCTGTGTGTGTGTGTCTGTGTGTAAGGAGAAGAGTGCACAAAATGGCGGACGTGGCTCTCTTGGAGAATCACGCGAGGTTTCTGGCCAGAGAATGTGACCATGAATGTGGGCAGAGAGTCTAGTTAATGGCGTCTGCCTGTTTAATGCGTGTCTCCGCTGGTATGATAACTTAGGGACAAATGTGAGCTCTATCGGCAAGTTATCTGTTCACCAAATGTGTGTGCGGGTATGTTTGTAAGGGGTCGTGTGTGTTTGTGCAGTTAGTACGAGAGAGAGAGAGAACAGCCAAAGCCGATTTAGCGATCGGGGGAGAGATGGCAACCATTCGTTTTATCACTCAGAGACGTGGTGAACGGCTCATAATCCGTCCACCGTGGCCGTTGGTTCTTTAATGGTTAAACCCAATGTGCTGTCTCACCCGTGATGGTGGAAATGCACAAAGAGCCCAACATGGTTGGACGACAACACAGAAAATCTCATTCGTGGTAACAGTAAGTTACAATAATACCTTGAGTATTATTAGCAGAAATGAGCGGACTCGGCGGTCTGTAAACTGTACAAGCTGTAACATTGATACACAAGAATAACACACTATAATAATCTATCTCATCCCAGACGTAAACCTCTTACTTGAGTCTCATGAGGGCGCGGGCACAATGTGTGTTCGTCCGTTGTTTGACTCTGACTTGGTTCCTTGAAACTCGGATGATGAAGGGAGGCCATTTCCTCGCTCTGTCGGCGGCCGGTACTGAGGCTGATTCTCTGCGGGTCGGCGGAGAAATCAGCAATGTCGATTCGGTTGAAGAAGGAAAATAAATCTTTCTTCACTTCTGCAGGCAAAAGGGTGAGATGCGGATTGCTTAGCGGTCTCCTTTGGATCCGTTAGCATGCTCGGTGGAACACGGAGAAATCTCGGCTTGTCTGGCCAAAGTTCAGGTACGTACGTTACTTCCTTGGGCAGCGAGGCTACACCTGGGAGCAGCAGGGCTGCAACTAGACACATCAAATACTGTCACTGGAAGCAAGCTTAGAAGGAATCTCCGGAGTATTAAACTCTCGATGACATCATTGTTGAGGGATGTGTTCTGTCGTGCGTTTCATCCAATAGGGTTTGAGAGTTCGATCCTTCAGAATTTCACACCTAGATGTAAAGTGAGCAAGGCTTGATGTAAACCTCTGTAGTCTATTTTGGACTCCCTTTGTTTGATTTTGGCACCGTTTCTGTTATCAGGCTTTGAGTGTTCCTACAGGCAGCAGTCAGGCTTTATGACTGTATGTAGGCCTGCCTTTGTCTTCTATCTGACAACCCAGGAAACTGGGGTTACGTATCAGTAACCTAGACGTTTTTGAGTATTTTTTTATTTATTTTTTTACTGGTGAAAGATTAACATAAATTATTATCTAAGCCAAAATATTAAATGCCATGGATCAATATTTACTGAGTAATCCATTATTTTGGAAAGGAAGGTCAAATTGACAATTGCCACCTATGATTTTGAAGCAAAACTACAGCTAAACAAAATTTGTAGGATTGTAACCCATACTGTTTCATTGTTAGTTCATGTTAACTAATGTTGTTAACTAATGTTAACAAATGTAACCTTATTTTAAAGTGTTACCAGTGTAACAGTGTTTTCGAATGGAGCCCCATTGAGAGTCCCATATCTTTAGGATTTAACCATAGGGCCTTAAAAATGAAGATTCCAAAAGGAAAGTTTGTTCTGAACCAGAATCTAGAAGGATATTAAGATATGTTTCATTCTTCTGGAGTTATCGGCACTCCAACTTTGGAAAAAAAACACAAAAAAAATCTTTCTTCTAAGAAAGTATTAACAAAATCAAAAATTTCAGCCAGGGAAGTTTCTAAAATTTGGTTGATTTAACATGGAATAACCCAACTGTTAAACAAATCACAGTAATATTATACTTGAACTTTTTCAAAGTAGCCATCCTGCACACTCAAATTCTCTCAAGCAACTTAATAAGGTGCATGCTAGGATGCTTTTAAAGGACTTTCCATGCATGCTGGACACTTGATGGCTGCTTTTCCTTCACTATCCACTCCAACTCATAGATAATAATAATAATAATAATAATAATAATAATAATAATAATAATAATAAAATATTTTAAAATGTTTGTTTCATAAAGAACATGCCATATGTAAGCACAAATTTTATTTGTCTACAAAACTAATTTCAAGTTCCCTGTCTGTCACTCACTTGACGTTGTGTCGATGTAGTGACACTAGGGGTCACTCTTGGGAGCCCGAGACACCTCTGGTCTTTGATAAAAGGCCAATGAAAATTGGCGAGTGGTATTTGCATGACACTCCCCTGGACATACGGGTATAAAAGGAGCTGGTATGCAACCACTCATTCAGATTTTCTCTTCGGAGCTGAACAGTCATGCTCATTGAGCTGAATTTCTACTGTTCATTCACCTCTGCTGGATCTGACGGCGTATTTCAGTGGCTTCTCCCTCCTCTGCACTGGTGCACTGCAGAGAACGCCCCTGGGCGCTTCGGCGGAAAAAAGAGAGTATATTTTCTGAAAGAGTTTATTTCTCTAAAAGAGTATATTTCTCTAAAAGAGCGGCACACACGGAACGTCTTTTTAAAGACGCGTCTTTTTAAAGATGCCTTTCCGATTGTGTGTTATTCCTGGTTGCGGTCATTATCTCTCAACTTCGGATGGCCATGATCGCTGTCTTTTGTGTCTGGGCGCAACCCACACGGAGGCAGCGTTCGTGGATGGTTCATGTTCTCACTGTGAGAACATGACCATGGCAACGTTGCGGTCGCGGCTTACTTTCGGACCTTCCATTCCCCAGCACGCCCGTCTGCCCCAGTCGGGTTTCCGGATGAGTCCACTGGCTCGTCTCACAGTGAGTCTGGCCACTTGTTCAGAGCCTGCGAAGATGATGAGCTCTTGAGCGCAGCATCGGAGAGCGGGCTTGTCCAGTCGGACACAGAAGCCTCAGCTGGGCTCCCCCCTCCGGGGACAATTGCCCAGTCACAGGCTGATGCAGAGATGCGTGGCTTGCACTTTCCAATCCGTCGCGATGGTTGGTCTGGACCGTCCGACTCGGCCACATGAGTCAGTTCGCCAGGCACCCGCCCAGGTTCAGCAGTATCCACTTCACCTTGGTGAAGGACGAAAATGCTGCTACCTTTTACTACCCGGTCCCGATTCCTCAGTTCCCCTGCCCTCACTACCCTCGATGGCAGGGCGGCCAGGGGCTATACGGCGATTCCCCGGTGGATAAGGCGCTCGCGGTGCACCTATTCCCGCAGAGCGCCGGCACCTGGCGCAGAAGCCCAAAGCTCCCATCCAAGCCCTGTAGGTTCACGTTGTCCCTGACGGCTAAAGCCTACAGCGCTGCTGGACAAGCCGCCTCTGCCCTGCACGTCATGGCTCTCCTGCAGGTCCACCAAGCCAAGGCGCTAAAAGAACTGCACGAGGGTAGTTCCGCCCCAGATCTGGCATATCCTGCCCCGGCACGGCTCAAGATCCCGCACCTCGTCTGCTCATCGCCGAGGGCATCCCCCTGCGGTGACTGCACCGGCTCCGCCGCAGCCCGCCCCTTCAGACCGGCCCCAGTGTGGAGCCCACTGCAGGAAGCAGACGCCACCCGTCTCACAGTCGGCCGCTAAGAACCCATGGAGGTCGTCAAAGCGCCCCTGAGACGGGCGATCCAGGGTCGAAGAAACCCACTTATCTGGAGCTGGTAAGAAGACCACTCCATCCCCCAGTGGAGGACCGGGTGGAGAATCTTTTGTTGCCTTTTTGTTTGATTTCGCCGCATGCCCAAGTGGCTGCGGTACCCAGCAAAAGAGTGGTTACCTTCTTCCCTGGGTCACATACCCAGTGTGCAAGGTCGTCATCACGACTACCATCCATGGGTTTTTCCTTGCAGGATTGGTGCTCCAGCGGTGGTCTCCCCACCCCTGAGTGCCCAGCTGTGGCACACATCCACCCCCGATGTGACGGTCTCCACGGGTCAGAAGGACAGGTCTCTTCCTCCCCCATCCCAGACTGTTCCGGGGGTGGTCACAAGGAGCCAGGTAAGTGCTTCGATGTCCCTAGATTCGCCCGCCGCGAGGCCCCACCTGCCGGTACGTCCGACGACATTGTCACCTTGGTTCCCCTTGCGCAGAACTTGGATGCGTGGCTTGCACTTTCCAATCCGTCGCGATGGTTGGTCTGGACCGTCCGACTCGGCCACATGAGTCAGTTCGCCAGGCACCCGCCCAGGTTCAGCAGTATCCACTTCACCTTGGTGAAGGACGAAAATGCTGCTACCTTGCGTGCGGAGATCGCTACCCTCCTACGGAAGGGCGCGATAGAACCTATCCCTCCGGCCGAGATGAAGAAGGGGTTTTACAGCCCCTACTTCATTGTACCGAAAAAAGGTGGTGGGTTGCGGCCAATCTTGGACCTGCGAGTACTTTACACAGACTCTCGTTCAAGATGCTGACGCAAAAATGCATTCTGGCGAGCGTCCGGCATCAAGATTGGTTCGCGGCTGTAGACCTGAAGGACGGTACTTCCACGTCTTGATTCTACCTCGACACAGACCCTTCCTGCAGTTTGCATTCGAGGGTCAGGCGTATCAGAACAAGGTCCTCCCTTTTGGCCAGTCCCTGTAAGGTAACCCCATGTGATGTATATCTTCCGCTAATTCGTTTCCCTGTTGGCAAACTGCGTCTTCCTTGGGCAGAGCCCCTCTGCCCCAGTCTCCATGTTTGTAGTAAGTCCTCCCTGTTGGGTAGGATCTACCTTGAGACTCTCCACATGGTTGTCAAAGATGGCCTGTGTTGGCCTAGTGTGCTGGCTACGAAGGCACACAGTGGTCTGACCGTCACACACCGCCAGTTCACGTAACACAGTTCAGCCAGTTGTGGCATTTTGTATAGGGACCCCTAGTGTCACTACATCGACAAACGTTGAGTGAGTGACAGATAGGGAATGTCCTGGTTACTTGCGTAGCCTCCGTTCCCTGATGGAGGGAACGAGACGTTGTGTCCCTCCTGCAACAACGCTGAACTACCCGCTGAAATGGCCGGACCTTGCCTTGGCTCCTCAGCATAAAACCTGAATCAGTGCTTGCATACCAGCTCCTTTTATACCCGTATGTCCTGGGGAGTGGCATGCAAATACCACTCGCCAATTTTCATTGGCCTTTTATCAAAGACCAGAGGTGTCTCGGGCTCCCAAGAGTGACCCCAAGTGTCACTACATCGACACAACGTCTCGTTCCCTCCATCAGGGAACGGAGGTTACGCAAGTAACCAGGACACTTTTAAGCATAAGACGTGTAACTGCCTTTAAGTGGTTTTTAGAGAAAATATAAATTCAGTTAAGTGTGTCCAAAACTTTCACTAGTAGTAAATATTGTGTAGCTTTTTTTTCAATAAAGGAGTAAGACAGACCTTTTTTTTTTTTTTTTTTTTTTAAACATTATAGAGCTGTATATTCTGCTAATCACTGCACATACTGTATCGTTGATTGGCCAGGTATCTTCTACCATTCTGCATCCTAACTATGATCCCCTAGTGCTGGATTCAGATGTGGCCATACTGAAGCTCCTGGACAAGGCTCGTATTGATAATTATGTGTTCCCGATCTGCCTACCAGATGCTCACGATATAGTAGAAGAATCCAGACTGGCAATAGTAACGGGCTGGTCCCTGATACCTTACCAGAAGGCTGGAGATGTTGAGAGAAGTCGTGTGGGCCATGTGATGCTAGGTGATCTTGTTCACTGCGAGCAGCAGTATGCCAATCATGGTGTTCCAATCAGCGTATCTGAAAACATGCTGTGCGGGCGACAGGGCAATCAGTCAAACATTTGCCCAGCTGACACTGGAGGGGTTCTGATCCTCCCGCCAATCTCCTCAGAGTCCAGTTTCACTCTTCCACATGGACAGGTCTCGCCAGAGTGGAAGCTTCTAGGGTTGGTCAGTTTTGGATATGATTCGTTAAACTGCAATCCGGAGCTTTACACAGTGTACACTTATATAGCAAATTTTGTTGAATTTATAGAGGGGAATATGAAATAGGCCAATGTGAAATATCACATATTTGTCATTCATATTGACCATTTTTTTCCACCCCTTTAATACTGCCACATGGGGTTAATGTACAGGCTAAAATACACTGGACTATACAATACACAGATGTATAGGGCATGGACTTACTTTAAACCTTGCATTAACCATTATAAGGGAAACTGACCTAAAACAGCATGAACTTCTACCATCAATGAATAGCTTCCTCAAAACGTGCTGGTCCTCGGGTACTCAGGTGATGTAGAATTAATGACTTCCAGCTTGTGATGGTATGTTTGCCCAATAATCTTTGAAATGTACATAAATTGGTATGTTTTATTTTACCATTGTG
This sequence comes from Myxocyprinus asiaticus, assembly GCF_019703515.2. Lineage (NCBI taxonomy): Eukaryota > Metazoa > Chordata > Actinopteri > Cypriniformes > Catostomidae > Myxocyprinus > Myxocyprinus asiaticus. The sequence goes on along the minus strand of NC_059391.1, from coordinate 642,109 downwards.
AACATGACTGTATATGGTGTATGTATTATAAAATTGTTATTGTCAACCCTTAGATTCCTATAGCTGGTTTATATATGGACTTGAGCTATAAAGGACCTAGACATGCGTAAACAGTTGAGATAAGACAAGATGTGTGAAAATCAACACCACTGGGTGGCAGCACTAAACTATACTGGAGTCAGACAAAACGATGGGATGTGTTCCACATTACAAACCCATACATCAGTAAAAACCAATATTTTGTTTCTATTTTTAAATTAAGAGCATGTGAAACAATATTATTAAGTACTATATACTGTACACACACACACACACATATATAGTGATAAGGCTAAGTTCGAGGGCAATGGAGGAGTCAGGAGACAGCGAACAGTTGAGTGTTTATTCACACACACTTTAGCTTCACAAGGTAAAAACAAAGAAATGGTTCTTAGCAGCCAGCTCAAATAGGGCTTTAAATGAACACAGTCTCTAGCTTTAGCTGCGGGTCTCTCATCCACCACTGCTCTGAGCCACTCTCTCTCTCTCCTCTGCCACTCTGGCAAGCCTTACCAGGTCTCCCTCCACCATCACTATAATGAGAGACAGGTGTTAGAGTAATTACAGCCCAGGTGATGAGCCTTACTGCTTTCCCTCTCCCGCAGACAGACAGGTGACCATGCCCCCCCATGCCACATACCCCCACCTGCCTACTCCCCCCTCCCGCCCCCCACCATTTCTGGAGAGAAAGTCAGCCGCAACCATCTGCGCCCCCTGATCTGTGGATCACCTCGAACTTAAAGGGCTGAAGAGCCAGATACCAACGGGTGATCCGTGCATTAGTATCCTTCATGCGGTGGAGACACTGCAGAGGAGCGTGATCGGAATAGAGGGTAAGGCCCGCACCAGCAGGTAGTAGGAGAGAGTAAGAACAGCCCACTTAATCGCAGGACACTCCTTCTCAATGGTACTGTACTTTGTCTCCCTGAAGGAGAGCTTGCAACTAATAAACAGTACCAGCCCTTCCTCCCCTCCCACCTCCTGTGAGAGCACCACCCCCAGCCCCCTGTCAGATGCGTCCATCTGCAGAATAAAGGGGAGAAAGAAGTCAGGTGCATTTGACAGTGGCCCCCCACAAAGTGCGGACTTTACCTTAAGGAAAGCCTGTCGGCACGGCTCTGTCTACTGGACTGGATTGGGAGCCCCCTTTTTAGTAAGGTCAGTCAGCGGGCTGGTGACATCAGAATAACTAGGCACAAACCTCCGGTAGTGGCCAGCTCCAAAAACTGCTTTACCTCCTTTTTGGTCTTGGGCGTCGGGCAAGCTGGGATCGCTGCGGTTTTATTAACCTGTGGACGCACCTGTCCATGACCCAAGTGGAACCCTAGATGCCTAAATTCAACCCGTCCAATTGCACACTTCTTCAGGTTGGCCATGAGTCCCGCCTGCCGCAGCGCTCTCAGGACAGCCCTCAGATGTTGCATATGCCGCCGTCAATCATTACTATAAATGATAATATCGTCTAGATATGTGGCGGCATATGCTGTGTGTGGTCTAAGGATCTTGTCCATGAGGTGCTGAAAGGTGTCCGGGGCTCCAAACAAACTGAAGTGGTGTAATCCGAACGCTGTGGAAAAAGCAGTTTTTCTTGAGATATTGGAGTTAAAGGGATCTGCCAATAACCTTTTGTTAAGTCCAGCATCGAGTAAAATTGAGCCGCACCCAACCGATCGAGTAACTCGTCAATTCGCGGCATTGGATAAGCGTCAAATTTGGACACCGCTTTCACTTTCCAGTAGTCAACACAGAACCAGCCCGAGCCGTTGCTCTTCGGTACCAGAACTACCGGGCTTGCCCAACTGCTGTGCGACTCTTGTATTATGCCCATTTCAAGTATTGCCTCTAATTCTTCCTGAACATCTTTTTCTTGTGTTCAGGAAGATGATAGGGGCGTTTATGAACCACCACCCCTGAGGTGGTCTCAATATGGTGCTCTATAAGGTTTGTGTGACCGGGAAGGGGTGAAAATACATCCGCGAATTCCGCTTGCAACCGGGCAATGTATGTAAGCTGCGACAGTGAGAGATGGTCTCCACAGAGGACTGGGGTGAATGAACTTGCCCGGCCCGAGCTCTGCCCTCTCCGGAACTACTCTCACCAAGGCCACAGGCACCGCCTCCCTCCATGGTTTGAGGAGGTTGAGGTGGTAGATTTGATGTGCCCCTCTCCTATCCGTTTGCCTAACCTCGTAATCAAGATCTCCAACTCGTCGTGTGACCTCAAAGGGTCCTTGCCACTTGGCAAGTAATTTGGAGCTTGAAGTGGGCAGCAATACAACCATTTTATCTCCCTGTGCGAATTCCCATAGTCGAGTGCCCCTGTCGTACAGTTGGCATTGATGTTCTTGTGCTTGGAGCAAATTCTCCTATGTTACCTGCCCCAAAGTGTGGAGTTTTGCTCTAAGGTTGAGAATGAATTGAATTTGGTTTTTGCTATTCGAAGGTCCTTCCTCCCAAGCTTCCCATTTGACGTCGAGCACGCCGCATGGCCGACGCCCATACAGTAGCTCAAATGGGGGAAACCCTGTGGAGGCTTGCGGGACCTCTCGTACTGCAATCAACAGGGGTTCGAGCCACTTATCCCAATTTTTAGCATCTTCATGTACGAACTTACGAATCATGTTTTTCAAGGTCTTATTAAATCGTTCGACCAACACATCAGTTTGCGGGTGATAAACACTGGTGTGAATTGACTCAATACCTAATAATTCATACAGTTCGTGTAGTGTACGTGACATGAATGTTGTGCCTTGGTCAGTGAGGATTTCCTTTGGAATCCCCACTCGGGAGATAATTTTGAAGAGTACCTCCACAACACTACATGCTGAGATGTTGCAAAGAGGCACTCCTTCCGGATATCGTGTTGTATAGTCCACCAGAACTAGTACAAAGCGATGCCCACTTGCAGTACGCTGTAATGGTCCAATGAGGTCCATGGCAATTCTCTCGAAGGGGACCTCGATCAACGGCAGAGGGCGCAATGGCGCTTTTGGGGTGGCTGGCGGATTCACCAACTGACATTCACAGCATGCAGCACACCATTTGTGTACATCGCCGTGAATGCCCGGCCAAAACAAACAGGCCATTATGCGGTTCAAAGTCTTTTCGTGAGCTAAGTGGCCAGCCATTGGGTTATAATGAGCTGCCTGGAAAAGTGTTTCCCGGTGGCTATTTGGTACTAATAGCTGCGTTGTATTCTCTTTGGTCTGAGTGTCCTGCATCACTCGATACAACCGCTCTTTAATAATAGAAAACTATGGGTATGTGAGGTCAACATTAGGCTGGAGCTGTTGCCCATCAATTACTTTCACCTGGTCAAAGGCGTGCTTGAGGGACTCATCACGCGACTGCTCCAGAGGGAAATCCCCCTCAGGGAAGCCCCTGAGTACGGGAATTCCCCCATCTGCATCATCATGATGCGGAGCAGACGTCGACGGCCCTGGCACTGCCTCCCCTGCCATAGCATCGCACGTCACACACCGTGACACTATTTTGCAGGACTATCCACATCCACACACATTACCCTCAATTGATTCCCAGAATTAGTGGTTGGGTGAGGCGGGAATTAACCGCAGCCTCGATTCTATGCCATTTTCCCCTGAATCGTATTTAAATGGTAACCACTGGATACTTGTGAATGTCACCATGCACACACCTCACCCTTACCTGTTTATTCCTATCCAATGGCCGCTTTGCACCAAGAATTAGTGGATAGAGGTTTGAGAACAACCCGTATCCACCAAAGCTTGATGTGTATCCCCTTTTACTCTTACTGGTATCTGATACACCCCTGCCTGATTGGGGGTGGCCTGTGGAGCATCAGAGATCTGGACCAGTGTCTCCACCTCCATCACCAGACAACGATCCTGACTATGTCTGGCTTCTCGTGGGGGCGGTCTCGTCAACCTGGGGGGGATAGCGGAGGAACACAGGGGGAGTAGGAGGGGCAAACAAGGGGAGGGATCCCATGGACCGGGGATGGGGTTTGGGCATGGCTCCTCCCCACTTCCGGGGAGCCGGAACTGGGCTGGGAGGGATGGGGTGGGGGGGAGGGGTAACGAACATAAGACACAGGGGTTGGAGAGAGAGCAGTGAGAGAAGAGGGAAAAGAAAAAAATCTGGATCGCTGCATCCATGTAGTCCTATACCAGCTGGACGGCCTCCTCCAACGACACCGGGCAGTGGCACTGGACCCACTCGGACATACCTTGCGGAAGCTAGGTGACAAACTGCTCCAGTACCACCAGGTCAACAACATCCACGGCGCCGTGGGTTCCCTCCACCAGCAACCATTTCTGGTAGGCATCCCGGAGCTTTTGGGCAAAACCAAACAGGCGGCCGTGCTTCCCGAAACTCAATGACCGGAAGAGCTGATGGCTCTGTTCGGGGCTACGACCGACCCGTTGCTGGATGGCCTTCTTTAGGTGTTGATAGTTAAGGAGGCTGGCAGCGGGAAGTTGTTATGCCGCCAGCTGCGCCTCCCTGGAGAATAAGGTCCATAGTATATATACACACCGATCAGCCACAACATTAAAACCACCTGCCTAATATTGTGTAGGTCCCACTCATGCTGCCAAAACAGCTCTGACCCGTCGAGGCATGGACTCCGCAAGACCTCTGAAGGTGTCCTGTGGTATCTGGCACCAAGATGTTAGCAGCAGATACTTTACTTTCTGTAAGTTGCAAGGTGGGGCCTCCATGGTTGGTCCAGCACATTCCATTGATGTTCAATCGGATTGAGATCTGGAGAATTTGGAGGCCAAGTCAACACCTTGTACTCTTTGTCATGTTCCTCAAACCATTCCTGAACAATTTTTGCAGTGTGGCAGGGCACATTATCCTACTGAAAGAGGCCACTGCCATCAGGGAATACTGTTGCACTGAAGGGGTGTACGTGGTCTGCAACCATCTTTAGTAAGGAGGTACGTGTGAAAGTAACATCCACACGAATGCCAGGACCCAAGGTTTGCCAGCAGAATATTGCCCAGAGCATCACACTGCCTCTGCTGGCCTGCCTTCTTCCCATAGTGCATCCTGCTGCTGTCTCTGTCCCAGGTAAATGATGCACACGCACCTGGCCATCCACATGATCTAAAAGAAAACGTGATTCATCAGACCAGGCCACCTTATTCCATTGCTCCATGGTCCAGTTCTGACGCTCACGTGCCCATTGTAGGCGATTTCGGCGGTGGACAGGGGTCAGCATGGGCAATCTGACCAGTCTGCGGCTACATAGCCCCATACGCAGCAAGTTGCAATGCACTGTGTGTTCTGACACCTTTCTGTCATGGCCAGCATTAAGTTTTTCAGCAATTTGTGCGACAGTAGCTCTTCTGTGGGATTGGACCAGACGGGCTAACGTTCACTCCCCACACGCATCAATGAACCTTGGGCGCCCATGACCCTGTAACCATTTCACTGGTTGTCCTTCCTTGGACCACTTTTGGTAGGTACTAGCCACTGCATACTGGGAACACCCCACAAGACCTGCCTTTTTGGAGATGCTCTGACCCAGTCGTCTAGCCATCACAATTTGGCCCTTGTCAAAGTCGCTCAGATCCTTACGCTTGCCCATTTTTCCTGATTCCAGCACAATAAATTCAAAAACTGACTGTTCACTTGCTGCCTAATATATCCCACCCCTTGACAGGTGCCATTGTAACAAGATAATCAATGTTATTTACTTCACCAGTCAGTGGTTTTAATGTTGTGGCTGATCATTGTAAATATACTGTATATAAAAAACAGTGCTGGGTAATAATGGATTATATGTAATCTATCAAATTACATATTTAAACAACAGTTCATTTTGTATGGATTGTTTGATTACATATTAATCAGGCAATGTCAGTAAATTATGCAGAATGTATTGATTTCCCCTAACTCTTCTTTTTAAAAAAAAAAAAAAATAAAAAAAAAAAATAAAGAAATCAGTCTACCACTGATATAAGTTTGGTAAGTCTTTGAGTGTTTTTGGAAGAGAGAGGGAGGGTTGTGGAATGGTACATACAGACCTGATACCATAGCCACTAGCCAGGTGACTATAATCAGGGGTGAAATTGGGATTTTTGAGGTGGGTGAACCCTAACACCCATGTGATATTGATTTCCAAATATAACTGGTCAGATATTTTACCTCACATTCAGATTGTCAATTACTCACCACTGTGATTGAATCAGATTGTTTAAAGGTTTAAAAAAAAATGGATTCAGGGTTTCTACTGATGTATGGGTTTGTAATATAGAAAACATTGCATCATTTTGTCTGATTACCATTTGTAATGATTAAATTATTGGAGTAAGACCACATTTGTTACATTTGTTAATTCTAGAAACTCTCCCATAAGAAAAGCTTGTTAGCATTGTTCTAAATGGGTATGTTGATGGTGTGAATTATTCTTGTCAGTTAAAATGTGTTTTTGTGTTTCATGACCCTTTAAGTGGCATTGTTATTTCACTCATGAGCAGACAAATGGTGAGTAAAACACAAAAAATCATATCAATTTTGATTCAAAATTATGTTAAAATGGTACAAGATTATCCTACTAAAATGCATTTGACATCAAATAAAAAAGTTAGGTAAAAGGTAATCCGAAAGTAATCAAGTTATATTACCAAAAAAACAAAAACCTGTAATCTAAGAGAATGCATTACCGATTACCATTTTAGTCATGTAATTTGTAATCAGTATCGGATTATAATTCCTAAAAAATTTACCCAGAACTGTGTGTGTATACTGTATATATAAATATAATATATATATATATATATATATATATATATATAGTGCTGGGTAGTAACAGATAACATGTAATCTGGATTGCTTAATCATATTACAAAAAATCAAGTACTTGTAATTGGATTAAATTACATTTTAAAATACTCATAATTTGATTTAAATTACTTTTTTATGGATTACATGATTACATATTAACAAGGCAAAAATGTTAATGTATTGATCATCCTAATTATTTTCTTTTTTCAGTCTTTTACATTTGTCATTCTAAATCAGCACACCACTGATATATGTTTAGTAAATCTTCGGGTGTTTTCTGAAGAGAGGGGGAGGGAAAGGGTTGTGTTTATCGCACTCAGGACTGATACTCGCTACTAGCCAGGTGAAGATGGAGCAGTCTACCTCAGCATTTTACCACAGGATCTATAGAGATCATTTCATTTTTCAGGAGACACAGGGCAAAAACATCACTGTGCAATGTAGGGATGTGCGAGACTAGTCGACTAAACGGTTCTTATGCTGCTAGACGACATTGGGATTACTAGTCGGTTAATATTTCCCCCCATTAAACTGATCATCATTTTTACACATTTACATTTGGCTTTAAATTTTTACAGAGGCAGCATTTAAATTACTGTAATATTAATGTTACATATTTTAAATATAATTAATATTACAAATATTATATAAAAAAGAGGATATCTGGAGCAGATACAAAGTTTCATTTCGGCCGTGCCCCGCCCCGGTTCCTTTCTTACCGGAAGTGCATGAGGAGCTGACAAGATCGTGGGGGGCACCTTTTACTACCCGGTCCCAATCTTTCAGCTTACCCGCTCTCACTACCCTTGATTGTGGGGCGGCCAAGTGGTGCCTGTGCCAGGTCAGGGAGGACGAGGAGCAGATCATCCTAGTAGCACCCTACTGGCCCACCCAGACGTGGTTCTCGGACCTCACGCTCCTCACGACAACCCCCCCTGGTGAATTCCCCTGAGGAAGGACCTTCTTTCTCAGGGACGGGGCACCATCTGGCTCCCTCTACAAGGCGCCTGTATGTCTTGAAGTGGCGTCTGTTCGCTAAGTGGTGTTCTTCCCGAGGCGAAGACCCCCAGAGATGCACAGTCGGTTCGGTGCTTTCCTTCCTGCAGGAGAGGCTGGAGGGGCGGCTGTCCCCCTCCACCTTGAAGGTGTATGTAGCCGCCATTTCGGCACATCACGAGGCAGTGGATGGTAAGTATTTGGGGGAAGCATGACTTGATCATCAGGTTCCTGAGAGGCCCTAGGAGGTTGAATCCCTCCAGACCACGCCTCATGCCCTCGTGGGACCTCTCTATAGTCCTGCGTGGTCTACAGGGTGCTCCCTTTGAGCCTCTGGAGTCAGTTGAGCTTAAGGCACTCTTTTTGAAGACTGCCCTCCTGACTGCGCTCACTTTCCATCAAGAGGGTATGGGACCTGCAGGCATTCTCTGTCAGCGAATTGTGCCTGGAGTTCGGTCCGGGTTACTCTCACATGATCCTGAGACCCCAGCCAGGCTATGTGCCCAAGGTTCCCACGATCCTGTTTAGGGATCAGGTGGTGAACCTGCAAGCGCTGCCCCAGGAGGAGTCAGACCCAGGCTTGGCATTGCTGTGTCCAGTTCGTGCTTATGCATCTATTTGGATCACACGCAGAGCTTTAGAAGCTCCGAGCAGCTCTTTGTCTGCTTTGGTGGACAGCAGAAAGGAAGCGCTGTCTCCAAACAGAGGATCGCCCACTGGGTCGTTGACGCCATCGTGATGGCATATCACACCCAGAACGTGCCACCCCCGTGGGGCTACGAGCCCACTCTACTAGGAGTGTAGCGGCCTCCTGGGCTCTGACCAGTAGCACCTCTTTGGCAGATATATGCAGAGCAGCGGGCTGGGCAACACCCAACACCTTTGCGAGGTTCTATACTCTCCGGGTTGAGCCAGTTTCGTCCCATGTGTTGTCAGGTCCGAACAGGTAAGTTCTGGGACAGCTGGGCAGGTGTACCGCTTGCGCATAGCGCCTTTCCCCTCCCATGAGGTGAAGACGTGCACTTTTGACTCCCGGTCGTGTTCACAAGTTGTGATCCCTGGATGACTTTCCTCCTTAGCTCTGTGGCAGACGAGTTTGCGGAGAAACTCGCTGCCGGCCCAGTACATGTGCTAATTAGGCCCTGTACTGAGGTAGGTGCTCCACATGTGGTGGTTCCCCGTAAGTGACCCCATGTGATATCTTCTGCTAAATCGTTTCCCTGTCGGTAAACTGCGTCTTCCTCTGCCCCGGTCACCATGTTTGTAGAAACTCCTACCTACCATGGGACTTCTCCACATGACATACTTCCGACAAGACTCGGTAAGACCATGTGATGTATTTCCACTCAAAATACCCCCCCCCCTCCCCTTTTTTTCTCTGGGTGGGGTGTGGTCTCCGCGGTGTCTTCCCCTTGGGAGTGACACCCCCCTGACATAGACATTTACGGCCTCCAGTCGGTTAACAAATTCCACTCTTTTTGGGGAGAATAAAAGAGGAAAAGAGGCCACAGCTGGATTAGCCTGTCCCTATTTGTTGGGCAGTCGACTTGTTCCCTAAGGACCATTAGATGCTCATAAGAGTGTTGGGGGAGGTTACGTGACGGCCTGGTGCACTGGCTATGAGGCACACAGCGGTCTGCCCGTCTCGCACCGCCAGTCCACATAACACAGTTCAGTTAGTTGTGGCATTTTGTATAGGGACCCCTAGTGTCACTACATCGACACAACGTCGAGTGAGTGACAGATAGGAAATGTCCTGGTTACATTCGTAACCTCCATTCCCGGATGGAGGGAACGAGACGTTGTGTCCCTCTTGCCACAACACTGAACTACCCACTGAAATGGCCAGGACCTTGTCTTGGCTCCTCAGCACAAAACCTGAGTGAGTGGTTGCATACCAGCTCCTTTTATACTCGTACGTCCGGGGGAGTGGCATGCAAATTGCACTCGCCAATTCCCATTGGCCTTTTTTCAAAAAGCAGAGGTGTTTGGGGCTCCCAAGAGTGACCCCTAGTGTCACTACATCAACACAACGTCTCGTTCCCTCCATAAGGGAACGGAGGTTATGAAAGTAACCAGGATGTTAATTTTGCTCATCAAAAAGTGTATGCTTTTGATTAAGTAGCCTAGAAAATTACTGTTTATTTTCAACGAGGTGCCGACAGCTTAATGGGTTAAACTATCTTTTATTCTGTGTGCATGTCATGTTTAGAATACATTCGATTTATTGTAGGCTACATCACAGGCCTATTTTTTCTATCCTATGGCTATTTTGATTGTATTTTTTTTACATCGTAACTGTTATTGGTTAACGTTCTTTACTGAACAGCTGTCATATTAGATCAATGGCTAATGCACGACTGCACGTCGTGAAATACGTGCAACTTTTCAGTGCATTTTTTTCCCTCGTAGATTTGGCTTAGTCTACATGTTAATTATTTTCAACAATGTCCTGACTGTTTTAATATATTAAGTAACTTTTATGTGGTGAATTCCGTTTTGAACAGGCTGTGTTGCCCTATTGGTCCTGCACTATTCATTCAATTGTTTTCAATAAATATTCCTGTTAAATATTCACTAACATTGATTCAGTGAATGCGTGTCATGTTATATATTTATTGTGCAATGATCATAATGCAAGGTGAGCACGTCGCAGATAAATGCCCCTTTTCATTTGAATTTTGCTTCGGATTTGGAATAGATTAAGTATTTTAAATGGGTCGCATTAACAAATTTTTTTGACTGTTTTCTGAAGGTTGGTTTCTTTTTAGACTAGTCAACTTCAAAAATTCTGTTTAAACATCAGTGAAATTAGTCATTCAGCACATCCCTAATGCAATGTAAACTCTGCCTTCCAAAAGTTAATATTCTGTCAACTGTGACGGATTCTACGTCAAAACTAAGAAGCATTTGGAGGAACTTTACATTGAAAATCCAACCAAATCAAATACATTTTTTCAATTATTATTTGAATTATCACTCTGTGTGTAATATAGTCATGTGTCACAATGTCTTTTGAAGGGTTTTGTCCATCAAATGCATCAAAATACACAAATACAAACCATTTCATATTCAATTGGATTAGTGCTGCAAAGTTTCTTTAAGTTTCTTAAATTGTTTTTGTAGATGGCATCACAAATATATATGAATGCACTTAAGGTGAAGTGATAACTTTGAGACATTTCTGTGATGCTGATTCACAAATATAACTGGTCTGATCTCTTACTACATGTGGATAGCATTTGTAAAATGGCAAAATTGCATGACTACATTTGTGTAGTCACTTTCTCCTGTGTCCGGGCGCGAGGGGTGGCTGCTTTACTAGAGCGGCCTGGCTTCCCATGGGCCTCGGCGCTTGAGGGGAATGGTGGCCCAGCTTCCTGGCCTGTTGGCCACGATTCATGCTCCAATCTCCTGGCATTGCATCTAATTCGCACCAGAGATCCAGGGTGCGGGTTCGGCAATGCATCTAATTTGCGCTGGACCCTCCCCACTCCGTTCCTGGACCTACGAAAATGCCAGCGGGGAGAGACCAGTTTCCCAAGGAGAGGCGCGCTCAATTTTTAAAGACAGCGGTGATGAGGCTCTTCATTGACTTCAGGTGCACCTCATTACACGCCGCCAAATGGGGAATAGTTACTACACACCTCCTCTCTCTCCTGCCCACTCCATCAGGAGTTTTTTGAATTTGTATTATGTACTTTTATTAGCATTAGCATTTCTCATTTGGCATCCAGAGAGATGGGGAGAGATGAAATGCCATGCATCTGAAAGTGTCTTTACAGTTTATTTGTTTCAAAAATAGGTCTGATTCAAATCATAGAGTTTACAATATAGAGTGTATGTATGTATATATATATATATATATATATATATATATATATATATATATATATATAGTATATACACTGATCAGCGACAACATTAAAACCACCTGCCTTATATTGTGTAGGTCCCCCTTGTGCCGCCAAAACAGTGCCAACACAAAGGTACGGAGTGTTTATCTGAGGTACCGTAGACTTTGTCAGTTTGAACCATTCTCTGTTGACCTCTCTCATCAACAAGGCATTTCCGTCCACAGAACTGATGCTCACTGGATGTTTTTTTTTTGTTTGTTTGTTTTTGTTATTGGTACCATTCTGAGTAAATTCTAGAGACAGTTGTGCATGAAAATCCAAGGAGATCAGCAGTTACAGAAATACTCAAACCAGCCCGTCTGGCACCAACAATCATCCATGCGGTTATCTAATCAGCCAATCGTGTAGCAGCAGTGCAGTGCATAAAATCATTCAGATATGGGTCAGGAGCTTCAGTTAATGTTCACATCAACCATCAGAATGGGAAAAAAATGTGATCTCAATGATTTGGACCGTGGCATGATTGTTGGTGCCAGATGGGCTGGTTTGAGTATTTCTGTAACTGCAGATCTCCTGGGATTTTCACGCACAACAGTCTCTAGAATTTACTCAGAATGGTGCCAAAAACAAACAAAAAAACATCCAGTGAGCAGCAGTTCTGTGGACAGAAATGCCTTGTTGATGAGAGAGGTCAACAGAGGTGGCCAGACTGGTTCGAACTGACAAAGCCTTCGGTAACTCAGATAACTGCTCTGTACAATTGTGGTGAGAAGAATAGCATCTCAGAGTGCCATTCTGAGATGCGGGTTGGCGCTGTTTTGGCGGCACGAGTAGGACCTACACAATATTAGGCAGGTGGTTTTAATGTTGTGGCTGATCGGTGTGTGTGTGTTTGTATATATATGATATATTCTGTATATATGGCATGTGGTGGACTTTTAAAATGAGGAGGCAGAGTGCCATTGCACATTTTTTTGTTTTGATTTGTTTTTTTACAAGTCCAATGTAAATTCCTATTTCAGTTCCAGTTGACATTTATAAAGCTTTCAGGTTACACTCATTCAAATCTGAAATCTGATTTATCACAACATATGATATCAAAAGTATCCCTACATAAAAATATATGCTGTAAAAAGTTGCATACCTATGTAGAAATGCAACAACATATTAACAAACAGGGTTGGGGAGTAACGGAATACATGTAACGGGATTACGTATTTAAAATACAAAATATAAGTAACTGTATTCCACTACAGTTACCATTTAAATAATTGGTAATTAGAATACAGTTACATTCAAAAAGTATTTTGATTACTGAAGAGATTACTTTGCATTTAATTGTCATTTGTTTCATTTAATATTTAGTCTTTTCAGATGGAAAACATTTATACATATAAATGATGCGATCCAAAGTGCATTTGAACAGCAGTGAAACACTTTCTTACGATGTGTTACATTCATACAAGCAGACAGAGAAGTAAGTTTGAAGTTAGTTTGGAGCAGAAGAAATATAAATAAACCTTGTGTAAATTGTCAGCCTTATGCTAAGTTAAAATGTTATTTCTAGCCATTTTACATGCACATGTTACCAGGCACGATTTTTTTTATCAAGAAAATTCACGTTGGATCATAATTTCTTTTTTTCTAGTAAGACTTTGATATTAGGGCAAAAATCGTATTCTTGATAATATTTGTATTGTTTTCCTGTAAAAATATCTAAAAATCCTTAAAACAAGATCAATTAGATTTATCTTGTTTTAGAAACAACACTGCATAAGATATTTAGGTTTTTTAGAGAATGTATTTTTAACATGTGTATTTTGTCTTACTGTACTGGCTGAGTTTTTATAGTCAAAACAAGTGAAAAAATCTACCAGTACTGACCTAGAGTAATCTAATGAAATACGTTCCAAATTAAATTTTACAGCATGTATTCTGTAATTTGTAGTGGAATACATTTCAAAAGTAACCCTCCCTCCCTGTTGTCCGATATATTACACACATTTTCCTTAAATCAAAATTTACTATCATAGAATTTGAATAGGCTTTGTACATATATGATCAAACAAAAATAACTATTATATATATCTCAATTGCCATTTATCAGATTTCTGTACAGGAAGGCATATGATATACCTTTTAACTTACACTGTAAATAAGCATGAAATACTCATATTTTAAGTTCATATTAACAGTTAATTAAATCAAGTCAAACCAAAGACACATCAAGAGTATGCATTGTATTATAGTCATTATTTTTACATTGTCTTATATGTACAAGAATTCAGCAACAAGTATATTTAATGTATATTTCATCTGTTTGTCACAGATTATTGAGGAAGGACCTAAACGCAGAGAAGCAAGTTTAAGGCTTTTATTTAAAAGAATAAAATACAAACAAACACTCTCATAAGTGAGAGAAACCAACAAACTAAAACAAAACCAAGGCAAGACTGACCGAAGAACAGGAACAAACACGGCATCTCAAAAGCAGACAAATGCATATAACGATCATGCAGAGACATGAGGGAAGAGGGCACAATATATAGAGAGGAAAGCACATGAAGGGCAGCTGAAACTAATTAACATAACAAGGACTAAACAAGGGAGAGTGACAAGAAGAACAAGGAGGTGGAGTCAGGGACGCACATGGCAAGACAAATACCATGTGCTAACATACAAGACCAAACAGACAGGAGTGTACATGGTGATGAAGAATCAAACACAGCCATGTGCACTCACACAACACACAAGATTGACAGAAGAGCGCATGGCAAGAGAACTGAACCCAAAGCCATGCGCTCATAAAGACGAGACAAGGAGCAAGAGTGTCCGAATCCCGACTCAGAACAGAAACCAAACTAGGCTGAAGAGTCAGGACCCAGACACCATGCTCCGAACATGAAAACACAAATACAGAACATGGATGCCAGGATCCTGTCACCACACAATAAACATGACCGAATTGACAGGATCCTGACACTGTTGGCTTATTATGTTTATAGTCATCTTATTTTTGGATAATTTGTCATTTACTTCTTGGTAAACTCTACAGGTTTCATGAAGGCACAAGCTCCCACATTTAAGAGCAAGTGCTCAAGCGGCTCACCAGCACACCATTTCATGTTTCAAGTCATTTCAAGTTCATTTTGATTTGGATGTGACCGAAAGTGCCATTTTCTGTTTACTGTGCAAATAGTTTCTCTGCTTACATCAGTTTGTCCCATTCATAGCGATCTGTGGAGACCTGTTGCGAGGACGAGAGCATGAGAGGCATGCAATATCGCATTGACTGACTAACAGCATATTGAACGAATCAGCGCTAATCGGAGCCAGTGTCTCCCCTCACGTGACTTGTCGCCTATAATCGGCGGTTATCCCACCTCACATTCAAGCCACTCTTAGGAGCTCACTGATTTTGCAATGAGCTGAATGGAGGTTTGAGAGATGCTGCCTCCCTCTGAAACTTCTTCCGCTGGTATCTCTGTTTGACAGAGTGACTTTAGAAATATGATTGCTTTACACATTGTTTGAGCTCACATTTTGTGATATTATATTTTTTTTTATTTTACAGTATGTACAATTGTTATTTTTCTCACCCAAATTTTTGAGGAGGCAGTTGGTGGGTGATTTCTGAATGTTGGGTTCCTGATGGGACATGGGCAAAAACACAGGCAACAATTCATTTATAAATATATATTATTATGCATTTATTCCTAAAGGCGCAACAATGCTAGGATTAAAATAATGGAAAGATGACAGGAAAACCCGACATTGTCACGCCATGCCCTCATCGGTCTCATCTCCAGCCATCATCCACTCCAACTCACTCCACTCTAATCAGTTTCACCTGTTCTCAGCTCATCACCAAGACTTTACATATACATGTTCACCCTCATTGTCTAGTCTCATCAATGACAAGTATGACTTAGTTTGCTGATGGTTTTCTGTCTTTGTTTTCATCATCACCCTGCTGAAAATTAAATCTGTGTTTGGGTTCTAACCATCTTCTGTTTCCTTCATGATCGTGACAGTAATATTGTTCTCCCCCTTTATTACAGCAACTAAAAAAATCTACTTGTTTATTGATTGTTTTGCGCTTGCACCTCTGTAATCTGTCCTCTGTTGTGGACTTTCACACAACAGACACATTTACATGGGAGACATTTAAAAATAATAACAATAATAATATCATTTTGGGACACATTTTGTCTTGCGTATACACAAGTGATGCCACCTCCAACCGTAAGACATGGGATACTTCATGTGCCACTGCCTGAACCTTGGACTTCGGATGGATCGAACCTCACCAAAATTACCTACCAGCTGAACTGCAATACATCTCACTGATCTCTGCCTGCATTACCTTATTCTAATGATGGACTACACTCTTAAAATGTAATACATAGACTTCTCAATGAATTGCAAGCAAAAGCATAAATCAGCCAAATAACAAAGGACAATGCATCTATGTGAACTTCTGCAGTTAATCCAGGATGGACATTACTATTAATCTTACAGTTCGTACAAAATCATTGTTTAAACATTGGTTCTAAACACTTATTTAGTTTACTAATTATAAACCATGACTGCACTACACACACACAAAAAAACTAATATTGGCATTATATTCATGCTGTAAGCCAGAGGGAAGCTGGCCCCCACAGTTTCTCCCAAGTTTATTTTTCTCCATTAACCAACATCTTATGGATCCCATGTTGCATTTGTAAGCTTTGATGATGATTAAATAAATTGTATATTGTGGCCATGAATTAAGAAATCGTGATCTGGAAAAGATCACGGATATCGGTGGATCTATACAAAGTGTTTGCAACAAGGTATTTGTATCAGAATAGAAGCAAGGATCATTCTCTCTATGATTGACCCCATTTACTTGACACCTGAGATGGAGGCAGTATTTTGTGCACAGACCAAATTTAATTTGGCATTTAGACTTATACAACAAACTGAAGCCCTATGGAATATGCATGAATGGCTGTATTGATGGCTTTTCACATAAGATAATTTGGTTAAGGGCAGCTTTCACCAACAGCGGCCCACAAGTTATTGGGGGCTACTTCACTGAAACAACTGAGTGCTTTGAAGGGTTCCCCAGGCTTGTGCGAGCTGACATGGGCATGGAGAATGTGGTGGCGAGAGATATACAGCGGAATTTGTGGAGAAACGATGAGGACACCAGATCAGTAGAAAGCAGTTACATTACAGGGACAAGCACTGCAAACCAGAGCATTGAAAGCTGGCGGGGAGTGATAAGAAAGGAGGGAATTGAACACTGGATCACACTCCTAGAAGAATTCAAGGATGAAGGACTTTTCACTGGTGATTTTTTTTGACAAAGCTCTGTCACAGTTCTCCATGTTAATCATCCAGGTAAAGCTACTGTATCTGCACAGTTTTTGTAAATGCAAATTGACAATTATTGCTTGATTGCTCTACCAATATGATCTCTCCTATGCATTCCTGTAATACAGCTAGCAAACTTCAGCATTGGACAGACATTGGGGCTGGGTTCCCCGATAATGTTGCCATTTAAGCTTTTAAGATCATCTTAACTAATGTCGCTCATTTTTTACTAGAGAGTAACACCTTTTTCTCAAATCAGCACATATAAAGTAGAACTTAATAATTCATTATGGGAGCTGTCCGGTCCAAATTGTTGCTGATCACTTTGGCCAGTATGTCTAGGAGTTTGTCTTCTCTACACGAAAATAATGTGAAAATACTAACAAACATGGAAATTGTTTATAAATTTGTCGAGGCATCGAAATATATTTACTATTAATGAATTTAATTAAAATGTAGCCAAGTGGAAAAATGTCATGTAATTTAACTCTGGTCATAAATTGGACATGGCCACTTTAAAAGTTTTGCGACACCCGCTGTGTTACACACGTGTGCTGGTTAGAATGTGAGAGCATATGTTGAGAAAGAGAGCCCCGGTTTTGTTCATCGGTTGATAATTCTTTGGGTCAATATAAAATTCTACACAAAATGTTGTTAAATTGCATTAAATATGTGTTCACAAGAGTCATATGTTAAAATTGAGAGTTTGTTATGGATTATTTTTGAAGGATGCATATGGATTGCATGAGTGGAGTTTGACCATGTTTGTGCACACGTGCAAGAACTGGGTATGTAAATTTAGAATTAATAGTATCTTATTTAATGATTTATAGCCCAGAGTGTTTTCCAATTAAACGAGCATGTGTAATGAGAACTGTATTATTTTAAACTGTTGTACATGACCTTAAAGCCTGGTTAGAAATGCATAAAAAGCTTTGAGTGATTTAAGCATGTGTTAAATGCATAAAATGCTGTGAATGATATATGCATGTATTAAGGTGATGTATTCTGAAGCATGGGTAGGCTAATGTCCTGTTTGTATTTTCTTTTGACATTAGCCTCTACCATATTTCATTTTTCTATTTCATTTCCATTTTACATTTTACCATCTTTTTAACATATATACAGCCCCATCGACCACTGTTTTAGTTTTTTTCTTTTGTTTTTATAAACAGCCATCAGAATAAAACCCCAAAATATATTTTTGTATCCTGTGGTGATTATTTTCAACCCACTGGCTACATTTTTGGTACCAGGAGTGGGGTATCTGACTGTTGGGAGTCAATAGGTAAAAAAAAATTATAATCTTTTTGAAATACGGTAGAGGTGAAGACACAGAGAGGAGGCTTCAGTGGTGCAGTTGTCCAGTGAACAGACGTCAGCCAGAGGTGACATGGAAAGGTGACAAGACTGCTGGATGAGAGAGAGAGGGCACCTGACTTCTGCTGATTCCACAGGGGTACTGTTTGATGAGACACCTATCCAGTGACTTTCTAAAAGCAAGAAAATAAGTACATTATACAGACAGTCAGCAACACATCCTTTGGTTTCAACATTACACACTGATTAAAAGACTTTTTGTTTTGCCAACAAGTGAACGGACAACTTTTTTTTTTTTTTTTTACAGAGTAGAACTGAGATAATTTGAACATTTCAAAATGTCACAATATGATGATGATAGTCCAGTATTACAAAATACTAATGATGAACATGGTGCAGGTAGTAGTATGCATGATGTTCAGGGACAGATTCAAGAACTCAATAAAGCATGACGAGATCATGGCAGCTTTCAGCAATTTGAGTAGAGAGCCAATCAGGTCTTATGTATATGTGTCAAGAGAGTGTCTCACCCAACCATTTAGTGGTGACTTCAGCAAAGATGGGAGACATGTTGATGAGTTTATTAAAGAAGTAAAGAGGGTGTTATATGCTAGAAATCAGACCACCTAGGACCAGTTAGACCTCGTACTGAAACATTCATCAAATGCTATATCAAATGTGAATTTGGCAGTCCGAGATCAATTCATTGAGGGGATTAGGAATGCAGGCCTTAGAAGGGAGCTTCATAAGCTTGTGAGAGACAAGCCACAGTCAACACTTATTGAAGTGCAAGATGAAGCCCTTATGTGGTCTCTAGAAGATCCTAAATCTTGTGTCACAAAATTAGTCAGCAACAGAAGTGTTGTGTCTGAGACAGCAGAAGCTCAGTGCGCTGTTGTTGTTATACCTGAGAAAAACCCTGCTACTGCTAATGGAGTTTTTGTTTTCATTATTATTTTTTTGTGTTTACTCTCATCCTGTAAAGCAAACTTGAGTTTGAAGAAAGGTGCTATATAAAATAAACATATTATTAATATTATTACTCTTGAAGTAAAGAAGATTGTTGCGGAACAAGGAAAAGCTATAGGAGAGCTAACACAATCTGTCGAGGAACTCATTTTGAAGTGCACTAAGTCAGAACCTATGGCTCATAGTAAAGCCAAGATACAGCCAAGGTTTACAGATGATGGCCAGCCAATATGTTTCCAGTGTAATGGTGTAGGACAAATACACTGGCAGGCAAATGTTTGGAATAATGTACAGATTTTGCTGTTTCGGAAGGAAATTGGTACTTTAATTCACCAAAGTGTCATTCAACTGATCACAAAGTATAGTCAGGACATTACTGATGTAAAAAACAGCACCATCACTATTTGAAAAAAGTCAATTTTGATCAAATCGAGACAGGCCCCATTTCCAGCAGCCATCAATTCAACACCATATCATTGAGTAACCATGCTAAATTGCTAATGTGGTACTAGAAAATCACTTGCCATTATATCAAACACAGTTGAAAGCTATTTGGTTCGTTAAATGAAGCTTAACATTGTCTTGTGTTTGCTTTTGAGTTGCCACAGTATGCAATAAACTGGCATGTCTTAAGGTCAACATTAGGTAAAAAAACAAAAATCAAAAAAGAAACGGCTTTTTCTAGAAACTCATCAGTCAATCATTGTTTTGAGGAATGAAGGCTATACAATGCTTGAAATTGCCAAAAAACTGAAGATTTCATACAAAGGTGCATACTACAGTCTTCAAAGACAAAGGACAACTGGCTCTAACAAGGACAGAAAGAGTTGTGGCAGGCCAGATGTACAACTAAACAAGAGGATAAGTACATCAGAGTCTCTAGTTTGAGAAATAGACACCTCACATGTCCTCAGCTGACAGCTTCATTGAATTCTACCAGCTCAACACCAGTTTCATGTACAACAGTAAAGAAAAGACTCAGGGGTGCAGGTCTTATAGGAAGAATTGCAAAGAAAGAGTCACTTTTGAAACAGAAAAACAAAAAGAAAAGGTTAGAGTGGGCAAAGAAACAGAGACATTGGACAACAGATAATTGGAAAAGAGTGTTATGGATCTTAACCCCATTGAGCTTTTGTGGGATCAGCTAGACTGTAAGGTGTGTGAGAAGTGCCCGACAAGACAGCCACATCTATGGCAAGTGCTACAGGAATTATGGGGTGAAATGTCACCTGAGTATCTGGACAAACTGACAGCTAGAATGCCATGGATCTGCAAAGCTGTCATTGCTGCACGTGGAGGATTTTTTTTTTTATGAGAACTTTTTGAAGTAGTTTTAGGAAGTTCTGATCATGTTTTTCAAATTGTAATAGTAATTCCCTATCTGTCACTCACTCAACGTTGTGTTGATGTAGTGACACTAGGGGTCGTCCTTGGGAGCCCCAAACACCTCTGATCTTTGAGAAAAGGCCAATGGGAATTGGCGAGTGGAATTTGCATGCCACTCCCCCGGACATACGGGTATAAAAGAGCTGGCTTGCAACCACTCATTCAGATTTTCTCTTCGGAGCCGAGTGGTTGTGTTCAGCGAGCTGAATCCTCTGCTGGCCCATTCACCTCAGAAAGCTGTTGGATTTATGGCGCATTACAGCGGCTTCTCCCCCTCTTGCACTGGTGAAATGCAGAGAACGCCCCTGGGCGCTTCAGCAGCTAAAATAATATATTCTTCCTACTGAAAGAGTATATTTTCCCTTCTAAAAAGTGGCATTAACGGGGAGTGTCTTTTTAAAGATGACTTTCCGTTTGTGTGTATTTCCTGGTTGCAGTCATTGCCTCTCTGCTTCTGATGGCCACGATCGCGGTCTTATGTGCTTGGGCGTTTCCCATGCAGAGACAGTGTTCGTGGACGGGTCATGTTCTCACTGCAAGAGCGTGACCATGGCAATGGTGTGGTCACGGTTTTTCCTTCGTTAGAGGAAACAGGGCACCATCTGGCACCCGCAATCAGACCTCTGGAACCTCCATGTCTGGCCCTTGGAGGGACGTGGAAGACCTAAGTGCCTACCACCTGCAGTGGTAGACACAATCACTCAGGCCAGGGCTCCCTCTACGAGATGCCTGTATGCCTTGAAGTGGCGTCTGTTTGCTAAGTGGTGTTCTTCCTGATGCGAAGGCCCCCAGATATTCGCAGTCGGATCAGTGCTTCCTTCCTGCAGGAGAGGCTGGAGGGGCAGCTGTCCCCCTCCATCTTGAAGGTGTATGTAGCTGCTATATCGGCACATCACAATGCAGTAGACGGTAAGTATTTGGGGACCGGGCTATGTGCACAAGTTTCCCATGACCCCATTTAGGGATCAGGTGGTGAACCTGCAAGCGCTGCCCCAGGAGGAGGCAGACCCAGCCTTGGTGTTGCTGTGTCCGATGCGTGCTTTACGCATCTATTTGGATTGCAAGCAGAGCTTTAGGAGCTCCGAGCAGCTCTTTGTCTGCTTTGGCGGGCAGTGGAAAGGGAGCGCTGTCTCCGAACAGAGGACACTGGGTCGTTAACGCCATCACGATGGCATATCACACCCAGGACATGCCGCCCCCCTTGGGGCTACGAGCCCACTCTACTAGGAGTGTGGCGGCCTCCTGGGCCCTGACCAATGGTGCCTCTTTAGAAGACATCTGCAGAGCAGAGGGCTGGGCAACACCCAACACCTTTGCGAGGTTTTACAATCTCCGGGTTGAGCTGACCTCGTCCTGTGTGTTGTCAGGTACGAGCAGGTAAGTTCCAGGACAGCTGGCCGGGTGTACCACTTGCGCATAGCGCCTTTCCCCTCCCCGAGGTGAAGACGTGCGCTTTGACTGGCCCAGTGCATGTACTAACTAGGCCCTGTACTGGGGTAGGTGCTCCACATGCACTGGTTCCCCGTAGGTAACCCCATGTGATGTATCTTCCGCAAAATGGTTTCCCTGTTGGTAAACTGCATCTTCCTTGGGCAGAGATTCTCTGACCCTGGTCACCATGTCTGTAGAGCTTCTTCCCCCTCGGGTAAGACCTACCATGGGACTTCTCCACATGACATACTTCCGACAAAACTCGGTAAGACCATGTGATGTATTTCCACTCAAATACCCTCCCCCCCCCTCCGGGCGGGGTGTGGTCTCCGCGGTGTCTTCCCCTTGGGAGTGACACCCCCCTCGACGCGGACACTTATGGCCCCCAGTCGGTAAACGATTTCCACTCTTTTTTGGGGAGAAAAAAAGAGGAGAAGAGGCCATGGCTGGGCTAGCCTGTCCCCATTTTTTTGGGCAGTCGACTTGTCCCCGAGTTGCAGGGGACCTTTCGACGCTCGTAGGAGCATTGGGGAGGTTACGTGATGGCCTGGTGCACTGGCTACGAGGCACACAGTGGTCTGCCCGTCTCACACCACCAGTCCACGTAACACAGTTCAGCTTACTGTGGCGTTTTGTATAGGGACCCCTAGTGTCACTACATCGACACAATGTCGAGTGAGTGACAGATAGGGAACATCTTGGTTACTTTCGTAACCTCCGTTCCCTGATGGAGGGAACGAGACGTTGTGTCCCTCTTGCCACAACACTGAACTACCCGCTGAAATGGCTGGGACCTTGTCTCGGCTCCTCAGCACAAAACCTGAATGAGTGGTTGCAAGCCAGCTCCTTTTATACCCGTATGTCCAGGGGAGTGGCATGCAAATTCCACTTGCCAATTCCCATTGGCCTTTTCTCAAATATCAGAGGTGTTTGGGGCATTCGGCCAATGCTATTTATTAGTTGCAAGCTCTAGTGTCTTGCGATTAAGTGAGCTGTTCTGACCCTCCGCTACTACCTGCTGGGGCGAGCCTTTGCCCTCTGTTCTGATCAAGCTCCTCTGCAGTGGCTCCACCGCATGAAGGATCACCTGTTGGTATCTGGCTCTCCAATCCTTTAAATTCAAGGTGGTCCACAGACCGGGGGCGCAGATGGTTGTGGCTGACTTTCTCTCCAGAAATGGGGGGGGGGGATAGGCAGGCTGGATGTTGCCCCGGCCTGAGTCAGCGGTGGGGGCATGTGGCATGGGGGGGCGTGTTCATGTGTCGGTCTGCGGGAGAGAGAGAGCGGTAAGGCTCGTCACCTGGTTCATAATTATCTCTAACACCTGTCTCTCATTATAGTGATGGTGGAGGGAGACTTAAAAAGGCACGCCAGAGCATCAGAGAGAGAGAGAGAGAGAGTAACCGACAACCCTACAGCCAAACACAGAGTGTTTTGCCTTTATTTTGGAAACTATTTAGTTTGTATTGACGGTTACCATCAAAGCTGAACATTAAACAGGCTGACCTTGAATCTGCTTCATTGTCTCCTAACTCCTTCATTGCCCGAACTAAGAGGTCTGCTACAGTCTTCTCTGCCAGGTTATACAACAACTGAACTGAAGGATTTTCAAATGAAAGATCCCACTCACAGTTCTTTCAGAACATTTTGGTAACGTAAACAAAAGCCCACCACTCGTGAGAGATCTGGTCTATCAAAGTCTGTACTGTCACTGATAAAGCAGTGGAAGTGTGTTAGACAGCTGGATGGCCTGCTTTATCGCATTGTGAATGACCAACATCATGGTGAATGTCAACAGCTGCTCTTACCCTTTGTCTACAAGAACAGGTCCTTGAAAGTGTTCATGACTGTATGGGACATCAGGGCATTGAGCGCATGCTAAACCTGTTGAGGCAATGATGCTTCTGGATTGGCATGTATTATAATGTAGAGAGGTGGATCAAAAGTGTCAAAGGTGCATCTTAACCAAGATGCCACAGCCAAGGATTCATCCTCCTATGAATCCTTTTCTGGCTTCAGGCCCCTTGAAGTAGTGGCAGTAGATTTTACTGTGCTTGAAACTGCCTCTGATGGCCGTGAGAACGTTAATTGTGACTGATGTTTTCACAAAGTTCACACACACAGATGTTTCCAACCAAGGATCAGAGGGCTGATACCACTGCCAAGATCCTTCTGAAAAAGTGGTTCATGAAATATGGTGTGCCTGAACGATTCATTCTGATCAGGGCAGATATTATGAAAGCAAAGTAATTGCTGAGCCATGTAAAATGTATGGTGTAAAGAAAACGTCATGGTTACTGATGTAACCTCTGTTCCCTGGGAACGAGACATTGTGTTGATGTAGTGACACTAGAGGTTCGCTCTTGAGAGCCCCAATCACCTTTGCTTTATTCAGAAAAGGCCAAAGAAAATTGGCGAGTGGAATTTGCATGCCACTCTCCGCCCCAGACATACAGGTATAAAAGGAGATGGCATGCACCACTCATTCAGATTTGTGCTGAGGAGCCGAGAGACAGTCCCGGCCATGTCAGCGGTCGGTTCAGCACTGTGGCAGGAGGGACACAACATCTTGTTCCCTCCATCAGGGAACAGAGGTTACATCAGTAATCAAGACGTTCCCTGTCTGTTACTCACTCGACGTTGTGTCGATGTAGTGACACTAGGGGTTCCTATACGAAATGAGGGACAGCACTACAGAGACCACATCCTACCAGAGGGAGGTTAACAAGTTGAGAATACCTCACATGGACTTACTGACGGGGAAGTTCACATACGGAATGATGCCACTGGGGAGGACCCTATCTACAGAGATGGTACATAACAACAGTGTCCGAGGCAGAGCAGAGCTCTGTTGAGGGGAAACACAGGGTTCACCTGAGGGGAAACCTAACAGTGGAAATGCATCATACCACGTATGGAGCACTGAGCCCAAGTATGCGGGCTCACCTGAAAAGGGGCATACCACGAGTACTGGGCCTGGCGGCGTTACTCCTCCACCACCATCTGCAAATGCATGCAATACACCCGACCGGCTGCCCGGTCTACCTGTTGTTACCCGTAACACTCGGGTCGAAACTGGTTCTATGTGCAGGTTGTAGAACCTCGCAAAGGTATTGGGTGTAGCCCAACCCGCTGCTCTGCATATGTCTGTTAGAGAGGCACCCCTCACCAGTGCCCAGGAGGACGCAACACCTCTAGTGGAGTGTGCCCAGACTTCCAAAGGGCACGGCAGGTCTTGTGATTGGTAAGCCAGAGAAATGGCATCCACAATACAATGGGCCGGCCTCTGTTTGGAGACAGCTTTCTCCTTCTGCTGCCCTCCAAAACAGATAAAGAGTTGCTCTGAGTGTCTAAAGCTCTGTGTGCAGTCCAGATAGATGCACAGGGTGCGAACTGGACATAGCAACGACAAGGCCGGTCTTCCTCCTCTGAAGGGAGTGCTTGCAGGTTCACCACCTGATCCCTAAAGGGAGTGGTGGGAACTTTGGGCATGTAACCGGGCTCCAGGCATTCACTGGTGGCAGAGAGCACCTGCAGGTCCCCAACCCTCTTGATAGAAGTGAGCGCCACCAGGAGGGCCGTCTTTAGTGACAAAGTGCTGAGCTCGGCCTGCTCAAGGGGCTCCAAGGGGGCTCTCTGTAGGGCAGGTAGGACCACAGAGAGATCCCAAGAGGGAATTAGGTACAGCCTAGGGGATTCAATCTCCTCGCACCCTTGAGGAACCTGGTGATCAGGTCATGCTGCCATGAGGGTCTCCCATCCAGTGTATCGTGATACGCTGTTATAGTAGCCACGTACACCTTCAGGGTGGAGGGAGGCCATCTCTCCAGCCCCTCCTGTACCACGCATCTCTGTGTATCTTCCCCGTGGGAAGAACACCAATTTGCTTAGAGACGCCACTTCAGAGCATACAGCCACTCACCGCTGGCAGAAGGCCTGCTAGGTCTTCCGTGTCCCATCCAGGAGCCAGACGTGGAGGTTCCAGAGGTCTGGCCATGGGTGCTGGAGCGTGCCCTGCCCCTGAGTGAGAAGGTCCTGCCACAGGGGAATGCGCCAGGGAGGGGCTACTGCCAGGAGCATCAGGTCTGAGAATCAAGTCCGGTTGGGCCAGTACAGCGCAACCATCAGGACTTGCTGCCCATCTTCCCTGACTTTGCACAATGTCTGTGCAATGAGGCTCACTCAGGGAAAAGTGTACTTGCGCAGCCCCCGAGGCAAGCTGTACGCCAAGGCATCCGTGCCGAGGGGAGCTTTGGACAGGGAGTACCAAAGGGGGCAATGAGAGGACTCTCAGAAGGTGAACAGGTCCACCTGCGCCTCCCCGAATCTCTCCCAAATTAGCTGGACTGCACGGGGGTACAGTCTCCACTTTCTGCGGAGCATTACCTGCCCTGAG
This sequence comes from Myxocyprinus asiaticus, assembly GCF_019703515.2. Classification (NCBI taxonomy): domain Eukaryota; kingdom Metazoa; phylum Chordata; class Actinopteri; order Cypriniformes; family Catostomidae; genus Myxocyprinus; species Myxocyprinus asiaticus. Next base: position 615,578 of record NC_059391.1, on the reverse strand, counting down.
AGTGCAGCCACTGAGGATCAGCCAGTCGCCGAGATAATTGAGGATGCGAATGCCCTTCTCCCTTAGCGGGGCCAGGGCAGCCTCTGCGACTTTGGTAAAGACACGAGGAGACAGGGACAGACCGAAAGGGAGGACCTTGTACTGGTATGCTCGTCCCTCGAAGGCAAAGCGAAGAAAGGGTCTGTGTCGAGGAAGGATCGATACATGAAAGTACGCGTCCTTCAGGTCGATGGCCGCGAACCAATCCTGATGTTGTACTGCGTCAACATCTTGAACGGAAGCCTGTGTAAGGCCTTGTTCAAGGTACGCAGATCCAGAATTGTGCTCAACCCCCCCTCTCTTGGGCACGATAAAATAAGGGCTGTAAAAGCCCTTGTGCGACTCAGCTAAGGGGATGGGCTCTATCACTACCTTCGCCAGAAGGTGGCGACCTCCGCCCATAAGGGCTAAGATCAAAATTCTTTTTTCCTCTGAATCCTTGAGTCAAGGTCTACAAAACGATTTCATTTCTGTCTATAAAATTGTTCGCCATTTTGAATTTTCAGGAAAATGTACTTTTTCGAACTCCTCCAAGGCCGTACGTCCAATTCACACAACATTTGGTATGCATCATCTATGGAACCTCATGACAAAAAGTTATCAAAAGAATTTTATTTCGTCAAAGCGTTATGAAGATATAAGCCAACGAACTGGTCAGGCGTCATCCATGTAATCAAAATTGACATATATCTACCAAACTAAAAGTCCAAATGTAGAGAAACTTGATACACATAGACAACACAACATTCTGAACAAGGCTGCATGCCAAGTCATGTTAAATTCTGCCTATAGGAGGTGCTACAACTGAAAAATGCTCATAACTCTGCAGCCGTATGATCAATGATGTTGAAAATTGGTTTGCATCTTATATGGCCCAAAGGCTAACATATCACTCAAATATAATTTGAAAAAATCAACACATGGCCACCAGTAGCCAATCAAATTTCAGCAGCTAATAACATCAAATCTGAAATCCATTACGAAACTTGAGATATTCATACACAGTGTCAAAATGAGGCTGTATACCAAGTTCCCTATCTGTCACTCACTCGAAGTTGTGTCGATGCAGTGACACTAGGGGTCACATTTGGGAGCCTGAAACACCTCTGGTCTTTGATAAAAGGCCAATGAAAATTGGTGAGTGGTATTTGCATACCACTCCCCCGAACATACGGGTATAAAAGGAGCTGGTATGCAACCACTCATTCAGATTTTCTCTTTGGAGCCGAACGGTCGATGTTCACTGAGCTGACTGTTCATTCGCCTCTGCTGGATCTGGCGGCGCATTTCAGCGGCTTCTCCCTCCTCTGCACTGGTGCACTGCAGAGAACGCCCCTGGGCGCTTTGGCAGAAATAAAAGAGTAAAAGAGCGGCACACACGGAACTTCTTTTTAAAGACATGTCTTTTTAAAGATGCCTTTCCGTTTGTGTGTTATTCCTGGTTGCGGTCATTATCTCTTGCCTCCTGATGGTCACGATCACTGTCTTTCGTGTCTGGGCGCAATCCACACGGAGACAGCATTCGTGGATGGATCATGTACTCATTGTAAGAAAGCAAGCCACCCCAGCGGCTCCCCGCCTTGGTCCTTCTACCTACGGGTATGAGGCCAGCGCGGCTAGCACTGGGGTGATTTGGGAACCCCAATGGGACCACCTCCACCAGGTATACCCCCACAGATCTCCCATTCCCCAGCACGCTCGTCTGCCCCAATCGGGCTTCCGGATGAGTCCGCCGGCTCGTCTCACGACAAGTTCGACCTCTTGTTTGGAGCCCGCAAAGGTGATGAGCTCTCGAGCGCAGCATTGGATGCGGAAGTCTCAGCTGGGCTCCCCACCTCGGGTACAGTCACCCAGTCACAGGCTGACGCGGAAACAACGGACATGCTTTCCCGGGCAGCCGCGAGCGTCGGGCTAGAGTGGAACCCTTCACTCTCCCCTGAACCCTTGCGGCTCGACGATTGGTTCCTGGGCTCGCGGCGCCGCTCACAGCCACGCCCCGCCCCAGTTCCTTTCTTCCCGGAAGTGCACGAGGAGCTGACAAGGTCATGGGAGGCACCTTTTACCGCCCGGTCCTGATCTTTCTGCTCCCCCGCCCTCACTACTCTCGATGGTGGGGCGGCCAGGGGCTATTCGGCAATTCCCCCAGTGGATAAGGCGCTCGTGGTGCACCTACGAGCCCATTCTAACAGGGGTGTAGCGGCCTCCTGGGCCTTGACCAGTGGCGCCTCTCTAACAAACATTTGCAGAGAAGTGGGCTGGGCAACACCCAACACCTTTGCGAGGTTCTACAATCTCCGGGTGGAACCGGTTTCGTCCCGTGTAGTGGCAGGCACAAGCAGGTAAGTCTGGGACAGCTGGCCGGGTGTATCGCTTGTGCATAGCGCCTTTCACATCCCCTGAGCTGAAGATATGCGCTGTTGACTCCCAGTAGTGTTCACAAACTGTGTTCCCTGGATGATTTCCTCCGAGCCCTGTAGAAGATGAGTTCGCGGAGAAACTCGCTGCCGGCTCAGTACATGTGCTAACTAAGCCCTGTACTGGGGTAGGTGCTCCGCATGTGGTGGTTCCCCATAGGTAACCCTGTGCAACGTATATCTTCTGCTAATTTGTTTCCCTGTTGGTAAACTGTGTCTTCCTTGGGCAGAGGCCCCTCTGCCCCAGTCACTGTGTTTGTAGAAACTCCTCCCCCGTAGGGTAGGACCTACCATGGGACTTCTCCACATGACATACTTCCGACAAAATTCGGCAAGACCATGTGATGTATTTCCACTCAAAATACCCCCCCCCCTTTCTAGGCAGGGTGTGATCTCCGCAGTGTCTTCCCCTTGGGAGGGACACCCCCCTGATGTAGACCTGGTGGCCCCAGTCAGTTAATTCCTTTTTCTTGGGGAGAGGAAAAAAAATAGGATAAGAGGCCACAATTGGGCTAGCCTGTCTCTATCTTTTGGGCAGTCAACTTGTCCCCAAAGGGCTGTTCGACACTCATAACAGCGTTGGGGGAGGTTACGTGTTGGCCTGGTGTACTGGCTATGAGGCACACAGTGGTCTGCCCATCACACACTGCCAGTTCACGTAACACAGTTCAGCCAGTTGCGGCGTTTCGTACAGGGACCCCTAGTGTCACTACATCGACACAACGTCGAGCGAGTGACAGATAGGGAATGTCCTGGTTACTTTCATAACCTCCGTTCCCTGATGGAGGGAACGAGACATTGTGTCCCTCCTGCCACAACGCTGAACTACCCGCTGAAATGGCTGGGACCTTGTCTCAGCTCCTCACCACAAAACCTGAATGAGTGGTTGCATACCAACTCCTTTTATACCCGTATGTCCGGGGGAGTGGTATGCAAATACCACTCGCCAGTTTTCTTTGGCCTTTTATCAAAGACCAGAGGTGTTTCGGGCACCCAAGAGTGACCCCTAGTGTCACTACATTGACACAATGTCTCGTTCCCTCCATCAGAGAACGGAGGTTACGCAAGTAACCAGGACGTTTTGTGAGAATCAGCTACAAGGTGGCGCTATAACAAAAACATTTACATTTTTGCTAATTACTCCGCACACAAGCACATTAAAATTAAAATGCTTTTTACCTCTAAATCCTTGCGTCAAGTCCTGAAAAATGTATATCTCAGTTTTATTTCATTTTATAAAATGTTTCTGCCATTCTAATTTACTGAAACCCTACTTTTTCTAACTCCTCCTAGAGCATTAATCAGATCTTCACCAAACTTGGCCCAGGTCAGCTTTAGACCATGCAGGCAAAAAGTTATCAGAAGAATTTTGATCCATTAAATCGTCTAGAAGATACAATCCGATATATTTGACTAGTGTGGCCCATTATGGATATTCCTGTATCTTGTGTGCATAAATGCCAAACAGGACATTCTGAGGAATCATACAAAATTTCATGGATTTATGATGAACGGGAGGCTAACAGCAAATTTTAAATAATCAGCCATTTCAACTGACCAATGAAAGCTGTAATCCAATTTTTTGTCAACCAGAGGGAGCCACAGGATAAGAAATCCTTTTAAGTCTAAGGCTTTCATGAGTGTATGAATGCATATAAATTTATTTGAAGAAATGTGGTACACTGACAATGTCTTCTGGCTTTTATAATATTAGTTTGCAAATAAATCTGTGTTGATTATCAAAATGAATATAGATTATCAAATGTCACCTTAATTTTTACATATCCTAAAAATATTGAAAACATATTTGTCAAGTTGCCAGACATGATTAACTGTCAAATTGTTTTAGGGATATGTTTACTGTAACAAGGAAGGACATCGGGAACTGGGTTCTTCAAACACAGGTAGGGAACTTTTAATTGTCCACTTCTCTGGTTTACAGCTTCACAATAACACATCAGCTTCACACTAACTCATCAGCTTTACAATAAGGCTCTCGACCCAGTCTCTCTCTCTCCTCTGCTGGTGGCGTGACTGCTTATATGCCGCTCTCCCCATGCTCACTGGAATTAGAAACAAGTGTTAAACATAATCTAGCTCAGGTGCAAGCGCCCTTACCGCTTTCTCTCTCTCCGGACGGACGCTTGACAACATATATCCCCACCACCCGGGAGACATCCGGCCTGTCTACCACTCCCCCCTTCCTGGAAAGGAAGTCGGTGACAGCCATCTTTGCTCCCGGTCTGTGGACCACCTTGAACTTAAATGGCTGAAGAGCCAACGGGTGATCCGCATGTTGGTATCTTTCATGCGGTGGAGCCATTGGAGTGGGGTGTGATCCGAGCAGAGGGTGAAGGCCCATCCCAACAGGTAGTACCGGAGAGTGAGGACCACCCACTTGATGGCAAGACACTCCTTTTCCACAGTGCTGTACTTAGTCTCCCTCAGTGAGAGCTTGCGGCTAATGTACAGCACCGGGCGCTCCTCCCCCTCCACCACCTGCGAGAGCACTGCCCCCAGCCCTCTGTCTGAAGTATCTGTCTGCAAGACAAAAGGGAGGGAGAAACTGGGTGAATGTAAAAGCTGCCCCCCACAAAGTGCGGCTTTAACCTGCGTGAATGCCTGTTGACACTGCTCCGTCCACTGGACCGGGTCTGGAGCTCTCTTTTAGTGAGATCAGTCAGCGGGCTGGTGACGTCCAAATAATTAGGCACGAATCTCCTATAATAGCCAGCCAGCCCCAGGAACTGTCTCACCCCCTTTTTGGTTTTTGGCCTCGCAATCACCGTAGTCTTGTCAATTTGGGGACGCACCTGCCCATGGCCCAAGTGGAACCCCACATACCGTACCTCCACCCACCCAATCGCGCACTTTTTGGGGTTTCTGTGAATCCCGCTCGTCACAGCGATCTCAGAACCGCCCTCAGATGCTGCATGTGCCGCTGCCAGTCATTACTGTAAATGATGATGTCATCTAAATAGGCAGCGGCATAAGCCGAATGTGGTCTGAGGATTCGGTCCATGAGACGCTGAAACGTAGCTGGGGCCCAAAACACGGAACGGAAGCGTCACAAATTGGTGTAATCCAAACGGTGTGGAGAAGGCCGTTTTTTCACAGGACATTGGTGTCAAGGGGATCTGCCAATAACCCTTTGTCAAATCCAGTGTTGAATAAAATTGAGCAGTGCCCAACCGATCGAGCAACTCCTCAACGCGAGGCATTGCATATGCGTCAAATTTAGACACCGCGTTGACTTTTCTATAATCCACACAGAACCATACAGACCCATCATTCTTAGGAACTAGAACAACTGGGCTGGACCAATCGCTGTGGGATTCCTCTATTACACCCATATCGAGCATTGCATCCAATTCTTCCTGGACAATTTTCTTTTTGTGCTCGGGCAATCTGTAGGGAAGGCTACGTACCACCACGCCTGGCTTGGTCTCGATGTGGTGCTGGATGAGGTTCGTACGACCCGGTAGACGGGAACACACATCTGCAAACTCCTGTTGCAACTTGCAACCTCTGCGAGTTGATACGGTGAAAGGTGGTCTCCGCAAGTGACCGGGGTGAAATGATTGTGTTTTGTGTTCACCTCCGGCCTAAGCTCTGCCCTCTCCGGAAGTACCATAGCCAACATCACAGGGACCACCTCCCTCCACAATTTCAGGAGGTTGAGGTGATATATTTGATGTGCTCTATCGGTCCGCTTAACCTCATAATCGAGATCCCCCACTCGTTGTGTGACCTCAAAGGTTCCTTGCCACTTGGCGAGTAATTTGGAGCTTGATGTGGAAAGTAATATGAGTACCTTATCTCCTGCTAATTCTGGGTGATTTTAATATCACATTTGCTGTCCTGGAAAGCCTATGGTCACTGAGTTCATTTATGCCCTGGACTCCTTTGGTTTTATTCAGCATATAGAAAAGGATACACATGTACTCGGGCACACTCTTGACCTTATCATGTCTTATGGGTTTTCCATTGATAATATAAACATTGAAGATGCATGTTTTTCAGATCACAAGCCTATTTTATTCAATGTCATACTATCCAGCACTATGTGTACTGTTAAAACTATAGGTTTTTATTCTCGTTGTATCAATTCTCTCACTGTAAATCATTTTTCCGACATGTATCAAAGTAATGATGTTTCATCATCAATTTCATTTGCTGCTGAGCATTTTTCAAGCCCGGATGATCTAATTTCTCTCTTTAATTCTTCTTGCACATATATCTTGGACTTTATATCACCTTTTAGATACAAATGCCCTAAATTTAAATCACAACCATGGTTGGATGACTCTACTCGTTCGCTTAGACAGACTTGTCGGAAAGCAGAGTGGAGATGGAAAAAAATATAATCTTACTGTTTCATTTGATATCTTTAGAAACTGCCTGGTGAATTTTCAGAAAGCAGTAAAAAAAAGCTAGAGCTAAATATTCTGATATTATCAGTAAATATTGTCATACCCCTAAAATCCTGTTTAACACTATAAATTCAATAATTAATCCTCGCATCTCTTATGAAGTAGAACCATCTCCTGATATTTGTGAGAGATTTTCGAGGTTCTTTATTGAAAAGATTGATGGCATTCGATCCTCCCTCACTCCTTTTCACTTTGCTCGACTGTTCAGTTACTACAGCTACCTTAAACAGCTTTCAGCCGGTGTCATTTTCTGAGTTGAAGGACTTAGTGATGCAGATGAAATCTACAACTTCGCTTTATGATGTTGTTCCCTCTGACATCATTAAAGTTGCTTTTGATACAATTGGGCCTAGTATCCAAGTAATTATTAATTCTTGCTTAATTTCCGGCATTGTCCCTGCATGCTTAAAGCATGCAGTTGTCCAGCCGTTGCTCAAAAAGCCCAATCTTGACACAAAGTGTTTGAAAATGTATCATCCCATTTCAAAATTGTCGTTTGTTTCAAAAGTTATGGAAAAAGTTGTTTTGTCACAGTTACTTCCTTTTCTGAACTCGACTCAGGTACTTGAACCATTTCAATCGGGTTTTATGACTCATCACAATACTGAAACAGCTTTGTTAAAAGTGATGAATGATTTGTTACTTGCAGTTGATTCTGGTGATAATGCAGTTTTGATTTTATTGGATCTTAGCACCGCTTTTGACACGGTAGATCATAACATCCTTCTGTCACACCTTGAACAGTGGGTGGGCATTAAGGATACAACACTACTCTGGTTTGATTCAAATCTTAAATTCAGGACATTCTCAGTGGCTATTGGCCAATTCTTTCCATCATCTGTCTCTGTCTCCTGTGGGGTTCCTCAGGGGTCTATTTTGGGGCCACTACTCTTCAATCTGTACATGCTTCCACTTGGTAACATCATTAGGAAATATAACATCTCTTTCCATTTCTATGCCGATGATTCTCAGCTGTACCTCCCATTAAAATCTAGAGACTCTTTGCAGCCTCTCATGGACTGTCTTGAGGATAGTAAATGCTGGATGGCAAATAACTTTCTCCAGCTCAACAATGATAAAACAATTCTAGCTTCTCTTCATTGGCTTCTGGTCTTTTTTAGAATTCAATTCAAGATTTTGCTGATTGTTTTTAAAGCACTTAATCGACAAGCCCCATCTTATATTTCTGAGCTTATTTATTTGCATTCATCTCCTAAGACTCTCAGGTCTGCCAATAATTCTCTCCTTTATGTTCCACGGTCACGTCTTAAATTAAAAGGTGACAGGGCCTTTGCAGTTTCTGCTCCACGCTTATGGAATCAATTGCCACCTGACATTAAGTGTGCTCCTTCAATCTCTACCTTTAAATCTAGACTTAAGACACATTTTTACTCTTTGGCCTTCTCTGGCTATTAACTTGTTGATTAGTAATTGTTATCTGTTATTTAATTTAATTTAATTTAATTTAATTTTATAATTGTTTTTGTACAGCACTTTGGTCAGTGTAAGCTGAAATTAAATGTGCTTTATAAATCAAATGTACTTACTTTGGATCAGAATGGACTACAGACATGACAGTTGGCTTGTTTCACTTGGGTGAGCAATCAGTTTTCATGTATCCACTTGAAAAACTACTTAGCCACGCCCTAGCAACCATTTAGAGTACCCTAGCAACCAGCTCCATTGACTTCCATTCAAAATGGCTGAGTGTCATATCTTTGGATCAGAATGTCCTAGAGAAATGACAGATGGCTTGTTTTACTTGGGTGAGCAATCAGACTTCAGGTATCATCATAGAAACTACTTAGCCACACCCTAACAACCATTTAGAGCACCCTAGAAACCAAATCCCATTGACTTCCATTCAAAATGGCTGAGAGTGATATCTTTGGATCAGAATGTCCTAGAGAAATGACAATTGGCTTGTTTAACTTGGGTGAGCAATCATTCTTCAAGTGTCATCATGGAAACTACTTAGCCATGCCCTAGCAACCATTTAGAGCACCCTAGCAACCAAATCCCATTGACTGCCATTTAAAATGCTTAGATGGGGATCTCAGGATCAGAATGTCATAGAGACTTCTGGTTTCATTCATTGGACTCACGGTAGCAATGAGCCTTTTGAGTATCACCTTGGTAACTGCCTAGCAACCAGATGGGGTTACCCTAGCAACCAAGTAACAAATCACATATCTCCGCACCAGAACATAGTTGCGACTTCCAGTTTCATTAATTTGTCTCAGGGTAGCAAGGAGCCTTTTGAGTATCATCTTGGTAACTGCGTAGCAACCATATGGGGTCACCCTAGCAACAAAGTAACAAAATATATATTTCTGCACCAGAACATAGTAGAGACTTCCGGTTTCATTCATTTGACTCCGACAAAACAAATAAAACAAACAAAAATCACATTTTGGGCCATAACACTTGAATTATGTTGCTACAAAAGATATGGATTCAACCAATGGAGTCGTATGGATTAATTTTATTATTCCTTTCTGTACGTTTTACACAATTTTCAGCAAATTTAGGTTAGGGAGGATCTATTCTGTCAATTTGTATTATTTGGCATCCACTGAATCATTTCTGTCTATTCTGATTATATTGTTTATTTCTTCATATGTGCTTGGACCCTGATGACTGCAGCTTGCGGATATATTTATTATTATTTATTATTCTTTTTCTGCCTTAAAAGTGTCTGGGAGTCAGAGACCATAAGTTGCAGAGACACCAAACTTGGTAGGATGGTCAGAAATCCCCCCCACTACTCAGGCACACACACACCCGTCGGACACTAGGTGGCGCTATAATAAGCACCTTTGCGTTTGTGATCATAACTCTAGAATTGAAGTAAGGGCTAGGATCAAAATTCCTTTTTCCTCCGAATCAAACGTATATCTCCAACAAAACATATATCTCCGATTTCTTTTCCGTCTATAAAATTTTTACGGCATTTTGAATTTTCAGTAATTTGGTATGAATCATCTATGGAACCTCCTAACAAAAAATTATCAAAATAATTTTATTTCGTCGGGAGGTCACATGATGCCATGCGAGAGGCAGACGTGTGAGCGACAAGCTCTGTGCACTTTGCTAGTTTTTTTATTATTTTCATGTTATAATCTGGTGAGATTCAATACACCCAGTTACATATTTGCTCTTTGAGGTAAACATGGCAAAGAAGTCAAAATCCTCAGACTCTGGAGACATTAAAAGACACTTACGTGCTCTAGCTGAAACCTCTGATGGGCCTGCGAGGAGAAGAAATTCAGCATCAACTGTCCAACATCTCGGTGATGCTGACGAAGGTTGTTGCTGACTTGGAGGATCTCGCTGTAATACGTCGATCGATTACGGCAATGGAAACACAATACTCTGAGTTGGTTACAAGAGTGGCAGAAGTTGAAAAATGGATCGATTATTTGGAATCATCGGAGAGGGAATTATCTGCTAATCCGCCCACATCCAAAATAGACCTGCAACACATTTTGGAAAAACTGGAATATCTCGAAAATATGAGCCAAAGGAATAACATAATGATTGTTGGAATTCCTGAGCATGAAGAAGGCAGAGATATGGTGAAATTCCTAGACGAGCTCTTCCCGAGTCTGCTCGACATAACAGGCCATAAACTGGAAATCGAGCGAGCTCACAGAGTCCCTGCTCGCAGATCTGCTGAGGGAGACAGGCCCTGATCAATTCTGACTACATTTCTGAGATCATCCGATAAAGATCTCGTGTTGCGCCAGGCGAGGAGCAAAGGAAAGCTTTCTTGGAAGAAACAAAATATTTTCTTGTTCCCGGAATTTACGAATTCGACAAGAGAGAAACGCGATCGGTTCAAGAAATGTAAGAAACTCTTACATCAACGGAAGATCGCTTTTGCGCTGATGTTTCCGGCCAAATTGAGAATAGACACCAAGGACGACAGCAAATTATTTTTATGCCCCAAAAAGGCACTGGCCTACATAGAATCTATGGGCAAATAAAACCATTGGGCATTTCTTATGTGAGTGGACTGACTCGCTGTACGCAGCCTCCAAGTGAATTTGACTCTTGATCATCTGAGGAACCAGGATGCCTATTTTGTGTTTTGTGGAATAACACTCCTTCGGGACAGTTGAGGATGAATCTGTTCATTCTTTGTGCTTGCGCCTCCTGTTGGCTGGAGTTTGTTTTTGTGGAATATTTTTAAAGGACATTAGAATGATTACGTCATCTGCTGCACTCATAACAGCTGGCTCACTGAACAATTGTTTGTCTGTCTGAGGAAACTGAACGGCTTTATATCAGCTGGAAGTCATTTTGTGGAGGAACACACCTGCGAGACAGTTCTGTGAATGAATCTACAAGTTCTTTGTGTTTATTCTGCCTGTTGGCTGGGGTCTGTTTTACAAAGTATTTTCTGTTATGTAATTTTGCCTCACAAAATTTGTGCAGAACCACCGGACTTGAGAAATCTGATGGCAAAGTTGGCTCTCATAGGCGTACATGGACCTTTTGAGTTTAGCGGGATTGACGCTGGTTGGCGCTGTCGTATGCGGGGTTAATGCGCACGTTTTTCTTTTTTCTGTTTGTTTTGTTCGGGGTTTTATTGTTGCACTAATGGGGAATGTGGTCTGTATAATCTTATTTTTGACACACAGTTTATTTTTTCTATTATATCAAAATGTCAAATGTTATTATGAGTAGGTTATCTCTCTCCACATGGAATGTGAATGGGTTGGGGCGCCCCATAAAAAGAAGGAAAGTTATTTCTTTTCTTAAACGTAAGAAATATGATATACTGTTTCTTCAAGAAACGCATCTCTCCTCGCAGGAAGCGGAAAAATTTGGGAAGATATGGGGTGGACATGTTTTCTTTAGTGCTGGCTCAAGTAAGAGCAGGCGAGTCATTATAGTGATAAGTAAACATCTACAATTCAAATTTCTCAAACAGATTAAAGATAAATTAGGAAGAGTCATTATTGTTTTAGGAGAAATTCAGGGGCAAAGGTTGATCTAATATTTACGCACCTAATGCTGATGATCAGGGCTTTTTTATAGATCTTGAAGGGATGTTGCAAGCCGCTGGCACCCCTCATGATATAATATGGGAGGAGACTTTAATCTATTGATGGATTCAGTCCTTGATCATAGTGAAGCAAAAGTGTGTAAGCCCCCTACAGCAACAGTGATGCTTCACAGGATGTGTAAAAATCTTGGTCTTGCAGATATTTGGTGACGTCTGAACCCATCTGGGAGGGACTATACATTTTTTTTTATCAGTCCATAAGATTTATTCTAGAATATATATATTTGTTTATTTCTAAGTCCCTCATTTCATCTGTTGTTGTTTGCTCAATTGGAAACATTTTTGTCTCAGATTACGCCCTGGTGAGTTTGAGGTGTTGCCACATATAGAGAAAAATAAATTATATAGATGGTGCTTTAATGTATCCCTTTTGCAAAATCCTGATTTCCAACAAATGTTAAAGACTGAAATCAGTGTTTATATGGAGACCAACTGGTCATCATTATCCTCTGTGGGCATGGCTTGGGAGGCACTTAAGGCGGTTCTTAGGGGTCGGCTCATACAGTATGCCTCATTCACCAAAAAATCCAAAGCACGAGAACTCGTGGAGTTGGAAGGGAATATTAAAAGTGCAGAGGCAGAGCTGAAGCGTAGAATGTCATCTGATGGCCTCAGAGAACTGACCCAATTGAAATACAGATATAATACTATTTTATCACGGAAGGTGGAGTTTTGGTTATTCAGGGTAAGACAGTCATACTTTGAGTCGGGGTATAAAGCAGGGAAGCTTTTGGCTAGATATATAAAACAGAGAGAGTCTTTTTCTACCAGTCCCTCAGTGAAATCTGCTGGTGGTGAAATTTTTAAATCGGTCATTGATATTAATAATGCCTTTAAAGAATTCTATCTCAATCTCTATAGTTCCACGTCTTCGTCTACTGATGAAGATATTAGAAAATTTGTGGAACCATTAGAACTCCCTAAATTGACGACTAAGCAAAAAAAGTCTCTGGATTCTGAGATAACCTTGGAGGAGCTTGACGAGGTAATTAAGGCCTTACGGCAAGGCTCCGGGACTCCACTTTTGTTAGAAGTTTATATAGAATCATTAAAGAATTGAAAGCTTCCTCCAACCATGACAAATGCCCGGATCAGTCTGATTCTTAAAAAGGACAAAGATCCAAGTGAGTGTAAAAGTTACCGTCCAATTTCCCTGATCCAACTAGATGTAAAAATTTTGGCCAAAATTTTGGCTAACCGATTAAGTAAAGTTATGACATCTCTTATACATATAGATCGAGTGGAGTTTATTCGGGGTCGTAGCTCTTCTGATAATATTAGGCGTTTCACTGATATCATGTGGTCAGTAGTGAATGATCAGTCTCCGGTCGCTGCCATCTCACTTGACGCTGAAAAGGCGTTTGATATGGTAGAATGGGATTATCTTTTTAAGATGTTGGAGTATGGGAAGAAGTTCGGGAGTACATTTATTGGCTGGATTAAGTTACTTTATAGACACCCTGTAGCAGCGGTACAAACAAATGGATTAATTTCAGATTATTTTACTCTGAATAGGGGCACTCAGCAGGGTTGCCCTCTTTCCCCATTATTGTTCTGTCTTGCCCTGGAACCATTAGCAGCCGCGATAAGAAAAGAAGGGTGATTTTCCAGGGGTGATTGCTGCAGGTATGGCGCATAAGCTTCTGCTTTACGCAGATGATATTTTAATATTTGTCTCTGACCCTACTAGATCTATGCCTTGCCTCCACAGAATTATTAATTCATTTTCCAAATTCTCAGGATACAAAGTCAATCGGGCTAAATCCGAAGCTTTGGATCTGACAGCGTACTGTCCAGTAGCTGCCATCCAGCTTGGCGCCTTCTAGTGGCCCAAACAGGGCATCAAGTATTTGGGTACTTGTCAGATTTTGTCTGATTTAGTTAGAGATAAATTTGACCCTATAATAATAAGATTTTCGAGCAATGTGGACTGGTGGGCTTCATTACTTTTATCGATGATTGGGAAGGTTAATGTTATTAAAATGAATTGTATTCCAAAATTCAACTACCTGCTACAGTCTCTCCCTGTAGATGTCCCCCTCTCTTATTTCAAGCAATTTGATAGCATAGCGAAGTCCTTCATTTGGAATGGTAAACATCCCAGGTTACATTTCAGTTAGCTGCATAGGCAGATTGACAAAGGTTGGCTAGGCCTACCCAAGATTTTGTTTTATTGTTATGCGTTCGGTCTCAAGCATTTTGCTCATTGGTCGCTTCCACCTGAGAGAGCCCCTCCCTGTTTTCATATTGAACAAGAAATTCTTGCCCCTATTTCGCCATTACAAAGCTTTTCTATCAAACTAACCGGAGAAGCTAAGTTGCACCCCGTTATTTCGCATTTGCACTCAGTATGGACAAAAGTGTCCAGAGTGTTTAATTCAGACATTTATCTGAATGCTGCTTCGAGCATATGGCTGAACCCAAAATTATGTATTGATAAGTACCCCTTCTGCTGGTCAGAGTGGATTGCGAGGGGGGTTAATACACTCGGTGACCTATATGAGAGTGGAGTGTTGAGATCCTTTGGTAATTTGGCTCAACATTTTGGGATTCCCAGATCTCAGTTTTTTGCGCCAACTGCTCTGTTCTATTTTAGGGAGTAGCATACACCCCCCTAAAGCGGCAGATACTTTGGGAGTGGTGATTACTGCTTTTGGAAAAGGTCATGAGGCATCAGTGTATTACTCCCTGCTAGTTCAGAGTCTGGGGGACGGAGCTTTAACCCCTATCAAGAGATTATGGGAGAAATATTTTAATTTGGTATTGGAGGATGGAGTGTGGGCTGGGATTCTAAAGAACATCAAGACTGCATCTAGAGATGCAAGGGTGTAACTTATACAATTCAAGATTCTACATAGATTCTATTGGACCCCCTCTAGAGTGTATAGGCTTGGTCTTAAAGACACACCCACCTGCTGGCGTTGCCAATCATAAAAATGGAGACATGGCCCATGTTTTTTGGTGGTGCGCTGAGATTCAGGAATTTTGGTTGAAGGTACAGAGTTTTGTATGTGACATGTTGGGCATTCGGATTTCGTTTTACCCCAGACTCTGTGTCCTGGGTGATGGGGCAGTCATCAACGTAGGCAATAAATACATAAAAGATTGGGTCCTCACCAGTGTGATGATAGGCAGGCTCAATTCGGGAGTGGTGCAAAGAGATGGGAAGGGTGGCAGCCTTCAAAGAGGTAATATGTAGAAAGCTGGGGATATGGGATTCTTTTAATGGGAAATGGGGTAAATATTTGATGTTTTTGGGGGGCTCTCGGAGTAGGTCTGTGGAGAGAGGAATATAGTTTAGGGTTGTATGTTTATTATATGTGTACAGGTGCATCTCAATAAATTAGAATGTCATGGAAAACTTCATTTATTTCAGTAATTCAACTCAAATTGTGAAACTCGTGTATTAAATAAATTCAATGCACACAGACTGAAGTAGTTTAAGTCTTTGGTTCTTTTAATTGTGATGATTTTAGCTCACATTTAACAAAAACCCACCAATTCACTATCTCACAAAATTAGAATATGGTGACATGCCAATCAGCTAATCAACTCAAAACACCTGCAAAGGTTTCCTGAGCCTTCAAAACGGTCTCTCAGTTTGGTTCACTAGGCTACACAATCATGGGGAAGACTGCTGATCTGACAGTTGTCCAGAAGACAATAATTGACACCCTTCACAAGGAGGGTAAGCCACAAACATCCATTGGCAAAGAAGCTGGCTGTTCACAGAGTGCTGTATCCAAGCATGTTAACAGAAAGTTGAGTGGAAGGAAAAAGTGTGGAAGAAAAAGATGAACAACAACCGAGAGAACCGCAGACTTATGAGGATTGTCAAGCAAAATCGATTCAAGAATTTGGGTGAACTTCACAAGGAATGGACTGAGGCTGGGGTCAAGGCATCAAGAGCCACCACACACAGACGTGTCAAGGAATTTGGCTACAGTTGTCATATTCCTCTTGTTAAGCCACTCCTGAACCACAGACAACGTCAGAGGCGTCTTACCTGGGCTAAGGAGAAGAAGAACTGGACTGTTGCCCAGTGGTCCAAAGTCCTCTTTTCAGATGAGAGCAAGTTTTGTATTTCATTTGGAAACCAAGGTCCTAGAGTCTGGAGGAAGGGTGGAGAAGCTCATAGCCCAAGTTGCTTGAAGTCCAGTGTTAAGTTTCCACAGTCTGTGATGATTTGGGGTGCAATGTCATCTGCTGGTGTTGGTCCATTGTGTTTTTTGAAAACCAAAGTCACTGCACCCGTTTACCAAGAAA
Source organism: Myxocyprinus asiaticus (assembly GCF_019703515.2). Taxonomy (NCBI): domain Eukaryota; kingdom Metazoa; phylum Chordata; class Actinopteri; order Cypriniformes; family Catostomidae; genus Myxocyprinus; species Myxocyprinus asiaticus. Next base: position 599,352 of record NC_059391.1, on the reverse strand, counting down.
TTTTGGAGCACTTCATGCTTCCTTCTGCTGACCAGCTTTTTAAAGATGCTGATTTCATTTTCCAGCAGGATTTGGCACCTGCCCACACTGCCAAAAGCACCAAAAGTTGGTTAAATGACCATGGTGTTGGTGTGCTTGACTGGCCAGCAAACTCACCAGACCTGAACCCCACAGAGAATCTATGGGGTATTGTCAAGAGGAAAATGAGAAACAAGAGACCAAAAAATGCAGATGAGCTGAAGGCCACTGTCAAAGAAACCTGGGCTTCCATACCACCTCGGCAGTGCCACAAACTGATCACCTCTATGCCACGCCAAATTGAGTTAGTAATTAAAGCAAAAGGAGCCCCTACCAAGTATTGAGTACATATACAGTAAATGAACATACTTTCCAGAAGGCCAACAATTCACTAAAAATGTTTTTTTTTATTGGTCTTATGATGTATTCTAATTTTTTGAGATAGTGAATTGGTGGGTTTTTGTTAAATGTGAGCCAAAATCATCACAATTAAAAGAACCAAAGACTTAAACTACTTCAGTCTGTGTGCATTGAATTTATTTAATACACGAGTTTCACAATTTGAGTTGAATTACTGAAACAAATGAACTTTTCCACGACATTCTAATTTATTGAGATGCACTTGTATGTATCTATGTATATGTGTATATATATATATATATATATATATATACACACATCCGGTCAAAAGTTTTGAAACACTTACTCAATCTTTATTATAATTTTTTTTTCACATTTTAGAATAATAGTAAAGTCCTTAAAACTATGTAATAACATAAATAGAACTATGGGAATTATGTTGTGACTAAACAAAATCCAAAATAAATCAAAACTGTGTTATATTTTAGCATCTTCAAAGTAGTAACCCTTTGCCTAGAATTTTCAGAAATGTACTCTTGACATTTTCTCAACCAACTTCATGAGGTATCACCCTGGGATGCTTTTTAAAAAGTACTGAAGGAGTTCCCATCTATATGCTGGGCACTTATTGGCTGCTTTCCTTTATTATTTGGTCCAAGTCATCAATTTCAAAAACTTTTTTTAAATTTTTTTTTATTACATTTTAGATTTATAATTAAATAAATGAATATGGTGGCACAATTATATTTTTGTCTGCAAAACTAATTTCAAACATTTAAGCATACGCCTTCAGATCAAAAGATTTTTAAGATCATGAGAAACATATCGGTCAAGTGTTTCAAAACTTTTGACCAGTAGTGTATATATATATATATATATATATATATATATATATATATATATATATATATACATATATTATTTTTTTATTTTTTTTATTTATTCATTATTATTATTATTATTATTATTATTTTATTCTCTGTATAAGTGTGTACTTAGGCAAGACCACTGGGATGTTCGTTTGGGGTCGGGTGGGGTTCTTGATTGGGGAGGGGTAGTAGTGGGAGTTAATGTTGATTTATTGTATATATGATTTGTTTGTTTTGTTTGCTTTAACATTTTTATTGATTTTTTCAATCACAAAAAAAAACAAACAAAAAAAAATAATTTATTTCGTCAAAGCGTTATGAAGATATAAGCCAACGAACTGGTCAGGTGTCGTTCTTGTAATCGAAATTGACTTATATCTACGAAACTAAAAGTCCAAACGTAACGAAACTTGATACACATAGACAACATAACATTCTGAGGCTTATAGTAGATTTTTATATATGAAATGTAGAAAAGTACCAATATAGAATTGCTTTGTGTGACCCAGGAGAAGGCATATGAGGTTACTAGAAGCCTGGGCTTTGTGTAACTCAGGAGAGGGCATATGAGGTTACTAGAAATGCTGATGTTTTAAGAAACTCTCTGTGCACTCAGCAGTAGCAGAAATATTGCAAGAAATACTCGTGTCCTCAGCTGTAAGCAAAGAACAATGGAGTCATGAGAAAGCTCTGGGAAAGTACAGCAAAGTTAAAAGATTGACACAACCAATAATCAAAGTAACTACATATGCTCAGATTGTGATGTATTATTCATTAAGAATGTATACTTTCATGATAAATTAATTTAAAATGTTATTTTTTAAAAATGGACAAAAAGCCAGATTCCCACCATTAAAAAGAGGTCAGTGGCTCTGTGAAATAATGGTGAGAAACAGAATCCATTGGATACAAAAAATATTAAGAGAGTGAAGACGTGAAGTAATGCTAGATAAAATACTGTATAAAGACTAAGGGTTTTGACCAAGACAGTCAGATCTCAGCTGACATCTCGGGTTTGTTGTTTTGCTCAATAAACTCGAACCTTTGACTCCTGACTTTGAGAGTTTTCTTATTGCCACTCCACAACAGGCTGCACTCCAAGTCGCCTCAAATTCCACCTATAGGGGCTGCTTCAACTGAAAAACGCTCATAACTCCGCAGCTGTATGATCAATTATGTTGAAAATTGGTATGCAACTTCTATGGCCTAAAGTCTAACATATCACTCAAATATCATTTGGAAATATCAACAAATATGGCCGTCAGCAGCCAATCAAATTTCAGCAGCTAACAACATCAAATCTGAATAGCCGGCCATTACAAAACTTGAGATATTTGTACACAGTGTCAAAATGAGGCTGTGTACCAAGTTTTGTGAGAATCGGCCACAAGGTGGTACTATAACAAGAACATTTACGTTTTTGCTAATAACTCCACATCCGAGCACATTCAAATCAAAATGCTTTTTACCTCTAAATCCATGCATCAAGTCCTACAAAACATATATCTCAGTTTTATTTCTTTTTATAAAATGTTTCTGCCATCCTAATTTACTGAAAACCCTACTTTGTCGAACTCCTCTTAGGGCGTTAATCAAATCTTCACCAAACTTGGCCCAGATCAGCGCTAGACCATGCAGGCTAACAGATATCAAAAGAATTTTGATCCACTAAATCGTCTGGAAGATACAATCCGATATATTTGACTAGTGTGGCCCATTATGACTAATATTCCTGTACTTGTGTGCACAAAGGCCAAACTTCACAAAACTGTATAAATATGGAAAATGGGACATTCTGAGGAATCATATTAATTTTCATGGATTTATGATGAATGGGTGGCTAACAGCAAATTTTTAATAATCAGCCGTTTCAACTGACCGATGAAAACTGTAATATTATTTTTTTGTCCACCAGAGGGAGCCAAAGGATAAGATATCATTTAAGTCTAAGGCTTTCATGAGTGTATGAATGCATATACATTTATTTGAAGAACCGTGGTACGCTGACAGTGTCTTCTGACTTTTTATAATATTACTTTGCAAATAAATTTGTGATTTCCAAAATGATTATAGATAATCAAATGTCACCTTAATTTTTACATATCTTAAAAATATTGAAAACATATTTGTCAAGTTGCCAGACATGATTAAATATCACATTGTTTTAGGGATATGTTTACATATGTCTGGAATTATATTATGTGTTTATTTTTCCATTATCCCCGTTTCTGTCTCGCCTCATTTCTATATGGTTGCGTCCGAAAACTGTAAAATGCTGCCTTCGGAGGCTGAATTCTAAGGTAGGAAGGCATCAAGGCATGTCCGAATCCAATGTTTGACACACATCCCGTCTCCTGATATACCTTCATCTGGCTGATTTTTGAAGGCAGCTTCACTGCCTATGATATCCCACAATCCTGTGCTCGCATGTCGACGGTTGGTGGAAAAAAATAAAATGGCATCTGAAGGAGTGGTTGAAAAGAGTAATTTCATTCATAAATTGTCCTTTTAATATATTTTTTTAATCTAATGACTAAATTTCCACCGAGAAATAAGCACTGTAGTCACTAAATATTCGCTTGGCTTTGTTTAAAGCTCACTTGAATTTGTTTTAGATCATTAGACGTGACATTATGGTGCCTTTGAAGCCTGTCCGAAAGCAGTTTCCTTATGAGGTACCTTCATACACAAAACGCTGCCTGTGAAGTCACTGACGGATAGGGCAGCGAGGCAACAAGATTTCGGATGCAGCCAATGTGTATAGTACCTGTCATTTGAATTTTGTCCTTACAAAGACATGCCTGATGACATCATCTCTTCGTGTTATCCAGAAGGACTGTTTATAGGGAAACAGTGTTCGCTACAAAGAAAAAAAAAATTGATTTTCTTTACAAAAGCAGACATTAATACCAACTCACTCGATGTTTCTAACAACTGTCTTCCCCTTGGATTACACTTGTTCAGTGGATTGACGTTCATGTTGAGATCCAACATAACATTGTAACTCACAAATATCCAGAGGAATATATGGAATATTTCTCTCCGGCTTTCACTCATTGATGAGATCATTCCAGAAAGACAGTATTGTTATATATAAACTCAGCAAAAAAAAGAAACATCCTCTCACTTTCAACTGCTTTTATTTTCAGCAAACTTAACGTGTAAATATTGGTATGAACATAAAAAGATTCAACAACTAAGACATAAACTGAACAAGTTTCACAGACATGTGACTAACAGAAATGGAATAATGTGTCCCTGAAAACTTGGCAGGATGGTTCCAAATCGCCCCCACTACTCAGGCATACAGACACACATCCTTCAGACACTAGTTGGCGCTCTTACGAACAAAACAAACAAAAATCACATTTTGGGCAATAGCTCTTGGGCCGTAAGTCCTAGAGACATGAAATTAGGTGGGAATGTAGTACTCTCTATTGCTACTCAGGCGCAAAGTTTCACCTTGATCAGCCTGACGGTGGCACTATAGTGATCAAAACAAAAATGTTTACTTTTTAACTGTTAGTCATAGACTGAAGTGCCTTATATCAATGGAATCTGTCGCTCAAGACGAACAAAATGTATGTCTCCAATTTCATTTTCGGCATGAACATTTTTCTACCATCTTGCATTTGTTTTGCAAAACCTACTTTTGCGAACTAGTCCTAGGCTGTTCCAAACCAATGCCAAACGATTCTATAGAGTGTCACTATCAATAATTATTACACATTTTTTTGAACTTTCAATTCACGTTACTATCACGATTTTTGTGCATGTTAATGGTTGTATATAATGCAGTGTTTTAAAAAACACAAGTAATTCATATCATATGATAGCTCTTCTCATTGTGAATAACTTTGCCTCAAGAACCATTGGTGTCCATCAAACCGTTCTTTAAATATTTGAGATTACGTTACTGAATATTAATAATTATAAGAAAAAGTTTGAACTTTTGATTCACGTTAGCTACAATACGCAAAAACACAGAAAGTAGGCATGGCCACTTTTATGTAAATGGCTATAACTCTTGAACGAAATGAGATATCTTCACTAAACTTGACATACTTACTAGTCCTAGGTTTTTTGCTCAATCCCAACGAAACAAGTGCCACAATATTCTCTGGAGTCTGAATATTAATAATTAAAAAAAAAGTGAACTTTTGATTCACGTTAACTACAATACGCAAAAACACGAAGTAGGCGTGGCCACTTTTACGTAAATGGCTATAACTCTTAAACGGAATGAGATATTGTAACGAAATTTGGCACACTTATTTAAGGGCTCATTCTGAGGACAAACCTACAAAGAAACGGGGCTCGGCCACTTATTATAACAATGATGAAATTTAAAGTGGATGTAACAACTTTACCGCTTTTCCGATTGAGTTAACATTTTTTATGCAATTTGTGCATTGTCTTTGCCGCATAATGTTTGAGAAATGCCTAATATAGTCCAGAACATGGGCTTAACGCCTACGATGCTTGAAGCTATATTTAATATTATTATTTGTGTTAGTAGTTTTCAATGGTTTAATGAAAACACATCCTGTACTGGATTTGCAGTCCATATAAAATGATTGTGTATGTATTTCTAGTAATCTACCTTATGTCCTCATAAACCACATCTGATTATACACACAAACTGTACAAACTGATTGTATGCCACAGAGTGCATCCAAATCAAACAGTGTCCCCATAAACCATAATAAAACATACACAAACAGAGAGGACTTTTAGACTGTCTCTTATCCAGGACTAAAGCCCTTTAATCCTCAGGGGTCGACGGACGCGCCGGTGCGTACTGCTGGATTTTTTTCCTCATAACAGCGGAAACAACTTAAAATACTCATTTGGGCATACAGATAAGTGTAAGACATCATTAGAAACTATAAAGGGTCTACTTTTATTTGTGTACACTCACAATAACAACAAAACCTTGTGCTTTTGTAAAATAAAGAAAATAAACGGTGCGCTTTCAGCCTTCTCTGTCTCCCCGAGCATCTTTCTGAAACACGTCACAAATATGAACTGAAACTCTGTGAATACTAATCAGACAAACATGAAACATATGTCTAAAGAAAGCTTAAAATATCTACTTTTAAATAAAACAATTCAAATTTAAAACAAATATTCTCCTGCAATGTAATCTGTATGAAACAAAGTGATGTACAGTTTCTCCTGGCTCAGCTAATTATCGCTAATGAGATCACACCCACCAGCAGAACGCGCTATTCATATGGTAATGTGCTGAGGCGATCAATGCAAATGGTAAATGCCCCTGAGGCAAGTTTTATATATATATATATATATATTACACACACAGTTGTGCTCAAATGTTTGCATACTCTGGCAGAAATTGTGAAATTTTGGCATTAATTTTGAAAATATGACTGATCATGCAAAAAAACTGTCTTTTATTTAAGGATAGTGTTCATATGAAGCCATTTATTATCACATAGTTGTTTGGCTCCTTTTTAAATCATAATGATAACAGAAATCACACAAATGGCCCTGATCAAAAGTTTACATACCCTTGAATATTTGGCCTTGTTACAGACACACAAGGTGACACACACAGGTTTAAATGGCAATTAAATGTTAATTTTCCACACCTGTGGCTTTTTAAATTGCAATTAGTGTCTGTGTATAAATAGTCAATGAGTTTGTTAGCTCTGGATGTACTGAGCAGGCTAGATACTGAGCTATGGGGAGTAGAATAGAACTGTCAAAAGACCTGCGTAACAAGGTAATGGAACTTAATAAAGATGGAAAAGATATAAAAAGATATCCAAAGCCTTGAAAATGCCAGTCAGTACTGTTCAATCACTCATTAAGAAGTGGAAAATTCAGGGATCTCTTGATACCAACAAAGGTCAGGTAGACCAAGAAAGATTTCAGCCACAACTGCCAGAAGAACTGTTTGGGATACAAAGAAAAACCTACAGGTAACCTCAGGAGAAATACAGGCTGCTCTGGAAAAAGTGTGTGTGTGTGTGTTTATTTTTTTTATGCAATTTATTCCTGTGAGGTAAAGCTGAATTTTCAGCATCACTACTCTGTCTTTAGTGTCACATGATCCTTCAGAAATCATTCTATGCTGATTTGCTGCTCAAGAAACATTTATTATAATCAATGTTAAACTTTTTTTTTTTTTTTTTTTTTTTTTTTTTTTTTTTTTTTCTCAGTTAATACATTTATTAGGGGTGTAACGGTTCTCGATTAAAAAAACGAACCATACGGTTGCCACCCATGGCTCGGGAAGCATTGGCACCATTGGTCGGTTCACGTTAAGTTTAATGACGCATCTGTAGCATAAGTTTTGGTCAAGAAAACAAAGAATGAAACTAAAAAAGGAACAGTTACAACCTTCGCTAACGCCCGTTGCACCTGAATGGATCTGTATATGGATACGCTCCATATTCCATGTGCCTGTGTTTCATGTGGGTCAATTTGATATCACAGTTCTGGACGCATTATGTGTAGTTGAAAATGGCAAGAGGAGAAAACGAGCCGCTGATAGAGAAGCCCCCTGCATTTCTCCTTTCTGGGAACATTTTCTTTTTGCAGTCAATTACAACAATGATGGTTAAAATACGTTTACAAAACAGGCACTGTTTGCAGACAACGCTCAACACCAGTGCCATATACTGCTGTAATATGTCAATGCGCGTGAGGTTTTTTTTTTTTAAATGCGCAAGCAAGTTCTCGGCTGTAATCTATCGCGAGCGTCAATAATGCGCTTTGACTAATGGCATTAAGATGCCATTATAGAAATACATTGATACATAAACTTTTATGCCGAAATCACCCAGGGAAAGAGCCGAAACTGCACACACTCCCTTCCGTTTTTAAGCAGACACGCAGTGTTAATTCAAACAGACATGAAACAATAACAAGGCACTTGGGGTGTTAATGTATAATTTCTACGTTTAATTAAATACTCGAGCAGCATTATCACAACATCCCTTCTCGTATGCATTTTAATAGCAAGGTTATTCCTTTTATAGTGATGTACAGCTTCCGAATATTGAATATATGTTGAGATGAGTTTGAAGTGCACTTTGTTGATGCATGTAGCGTATTAGTGCAGGTATTAAGTTAAAATGTTGATTTAGTAATTAAAGAATTTTTTTATTTTTTAGCCATGGTTTTCCTATAGTAATATTGCAGTAATCATGGCTGCCGTCAACATGGTTTTCTGAGCAGAAATTGTGGTTTTGATATAATCAAGGTTAATTGTATAACAGTAATACTGTAGTTTCTATATACTCAAAACGTCCTCACTTTCAACTGCTTTTATTTTCAGCAAACTTAACGTGTAAATATTTGTATGAACAAAGATTCAACAACTAAGACATAAACTGAACAAGTTTCACAGACATGTGACTAACAGAAATGGAATAATGTGTCCCTGAACGGGGGCGGCGGTGGTCAAAATCAAAAGTAGCAGTCAGTATCTGGTGTGCCCACCAGCTGCATTAAGTACTGCAGTGCATCTCCTCCTCATGGACTGCACCAGATTTGCCAGTTCTTGCTGTGAGATATTACCCCACTCTTCCACCAAGGCACTTGCAAGTTCCCGGACATTTCTGGGGGAAATGTCCCTAGCCCTCACCCTCCGATCAAACAGGTCCCAGACGTGCTCAATGGGATTGAGATCCAGGCTCTTTGCTGGCCATGGCAGAACACTAACATTCCTGTCTTGCAGGAAATCATGCACAGAATGAGCAGTATGGCTGGTGGCATTGTCATGCTGGAGGGTCGTGTCAGGATGAGCCTGCAGGAAGGGTACCACATGAGGGAGGAGGGTGTCTTCCCTGTAACGCACAGCGTTGAGATTGCCTGCAATGACAACAAGCTCAGTCCGATGACGCTGCAACACACCGCCCCAGACCATGATGGACCCTCCACCTCCAAATCGACCCCACTCCAGAGTATAGGCCTTGGTGTAACGCTCATTCCTTCAACGATAAACGCAAGTCCGACCATCACCCCTGGTGAGACAAAACCGTGACTCATCAGTGAAGAGCACTTTTTGCCAGTCCTGTCTGTTCCAGTGAAGGTGGGTTTGTGCCCATAGGTGATGTTGCCGGTGATGTCTGGTAAGGACCTGCCTTACAACAGGCCTACAAGCCCTCGATCCAGCCTCTCTCAGCCTATTACGGACAGTCTGGGCACTGATGGCGGTATTGTGCATTCCTGGTGTAACTCGGGCAGTTGTTGCCATCCTGTACCTGTCCCGCAGGTGTGATATTCGGACGTACCGATCCTGTGCAGGTGTTGTTACACATGGTCTGCCACTGCGAGGATGATCAGCTGTCCTTCCTGTCTCCCTGTAGTGCTGTCTTGGGCATCTCACAGTACAGACATTGCAATTTATTGCCCTGGCCACATCTGTAGTCCTCATGCCTCCATGCAGCTTGCCTAAGGCTCATTCACGCAGATGAGCAGGGACCCTGGGCATCTTTCTTTTGGTGTTTTTCAGAGTCAGTAGAAAGGTCTCTTTAGTGTCCTAAGTTTAGAACTGTGACCTTAATTGCCTACCATCTGTAAGCTGTACCACATGAATGGTGTCTTGATGACTGTTCCACAGGTTCATGTTAATTAATTGTTTATGGTTTATTGAACAAGCATGGAAAACATTGTTTAAATCCTTTAAAATAAAGATCTGTAAAGTTGTTTGTATTTTTACAAAATTCTTTAAAATACAGTGTCCTGAAAAAGGGACGTTTCTTTTTTTTTTTTGCTGAGTTTAACCATGATTTTACTATATATTGTAACCAATGTTTATATTGTGGTTACTATGATTTTACTACAAATAGTTAATTATGGTTACTGTTGTAAACCAATGATTGTTATTTTGAGGGCAAACCTGTTGAAGTGTTTACCAAATGGATTATTCTTTGTATTTGGCAGTAATTTTTCTTTTTTTTTTTTTTTTTTTCTGAACAAGGGAAATACCATACCGTACCGAAACTTGACCGTAAAACCGTGATACAAACTGAACCTTGAGAAATTTGAACCGTTACACCCCTACAATTTATCTATGGTGTCTAAGGTGTGCATATGAACTGACTGACAGTTTCAGTAACAACAATTGTGGTGATCATTTTGAACATCTGTCGATTAGACCGCACTCCACACAGACAATTTACATAAATGCATTTTAATTGAAATGATCACCTAAACGATGCGATCCATGTTTAGCAAAGCTGTGTAACTTGCGTATGAACAGAAGTTAAAACGTGCTCTCCAGGCCGGAGAACTGATGACGGCTGATGCATGTGGCATCGAGTGTTATTCAATTCACAGCTGAATGCTGTTGCACGCATCGTTGAGCACTGTAAAACTCACAGATGAATACTGTTTCTTGTGCCTATGAACACGCTGAGTTTTGTGCAGAGAGCACGCTGGATCAGACTGCGAGACAAATTTCTATCAAAAATCAGTCGGAGGGCCAGATAAAGATGATTGGTGGGCCGGGTTTGGCCCGTGGGCCACCAGTTGACTAGTCTTGGCTTACAGTGTATATATCGGGATTTGATTGACAACCCCAGATGAACAAGATCTGACCAAACTTGCATTTGGAATGCTGTTTAAGGTGTTTACATGACCACACATATTGGTCACTTTAGCCACTTTTTTTTTTTGGGCAATCACAGAGGTCTGCGCCATGCCCCAATTATTTATTGACCATCAAACTGCCTCCTGTATACAGCATGTTTGAATCATCATAAAATTTCCAGATTGCATTATGGTAAAATTACATTACCTGGATTGTGAGGACTCATACACATCATGGTCCTCTTTTTCACGTATACGGACACACATCATGGTAGGTGAGGACATTTTTTGAAAATTTAAAAAACCACACATGGGGCCTTATTTAAGTCAAAAAAGAACATATATGGCCTCTGAATTATGGGGACACTAGAAATGTCCTCATAAACCACATTTATAGCATAATACCCTTTTAATTACCAGTTTGTAACCTAAAATTTTTTTCCTCGTAAACCACCCAAACCAACCCACACACACACACACACATGCATGCATTAAGGGGAATTATGTAAATGATAGTTTGCCTCGTTTTAAATGAACACTAAAAACAGAGATGAAAATTAACTTTCATGTGAATTTTTACTTTTGATACTTAAATTAACTTTTGGAAATATCTTCCAAAGTTTTTAAAATTCTGCCACAATTTTTTTTCTCTACACAGTGTTGATATGGCAACATCTTATCAGCATGTATGGAAACATTTGAACCACGTGTGTTACAACTAGCCCTGCATTAGTTTGTGCCCCGCTCTCCCCTATCCTTTTTAAGGCATAAAAAAACATTGGTATTCCTTTACAATAGTATTTTTTTTTTTTTTTTTTTTTTATCTAAATCTAGTCTTAAACTACCTATAAAATACACGATTTAAATATTCATGAATTTATTTATTTATTATGTAGCCAGTGGGTTGAAAATAATCACCACAGGATACAAAAATATCTTTTGGTGTTTTTTTTCTTTTTTTTTTTTTTTTTTTTTTTTTTCTGATGGCTGTTTATAAAAAAGAAAAAGAAGCAGCGGTCAATGGGGCTGTATATACATAAAAAAAGAATGGAATATGGAAATGAAATACAGTAGAGGCTAATGTCAAATAAAAATACAAACAGGGCATTATCCTACCCATATGTTTCCTTCAAAATTATCCATAACAAACAGTTAATTTTAACATACAACTCTTCTGAACACATAATTAATTCAATTTATAAGCATCTTGTGTGAAATTTTTATATTTGCCAAAATAATTCTCAAACGATGAAAAAAACCGGGAGCTCTCTTGCACAACGTATGTTCTCACGTCTCTAACACGAGAGTGCCGGAAAGCAGGTGTTGCAAAACTCCGGTTCATAAAGGGGCCATGTACAATTTAAGTCGAATTAAATTTCATGAAACTTCTCCACTTGGCTACAATGTTTATTATTATTGTTATTATTATTATTACCGTAAATTGCTACTAATATACAGGTATATACTAACATACAGTATACTAATTATAATAATAATAATAATAATGTTATATACAGTACTTATGTTTGTACATTGTCAATAAATTTGCAAAAATTTTACCTTTAGGGGTACAAAAGCTCATTACTGGCAGTACCCTCAAAGGTACACCCACTGTATCTTTACACCTTAAGGTACTAATATGCACCCTTTAGGGACAAATAAGACAATTAGGGTAAGAAAAGAAAAAAAAAACACATAGTATAAGACAACCTGTCACCTAATGTTATGTTTACCTCAGGAAAGTTAGGCCTATAATGTCTGTATTTGTGGATCTGGTGGTGCGTGCATATGTGAAATTATGTTGGATTTGATGGAGGTTTTGATGTGTGTGTGTGTGTTTTTTTTTTTTTTTTTTTTTTTTTTTTTTTTTTTTTTTTAGCTCTCTCCTGGTGAGTTTTAATCATGTCATATATCCAACAGTACAGCCATATTATCTCCATGTACATTTTACAAATGGACTATTTGCTGGGTGAAACTGCAGCAGTCCCGCTTCCTGCAACCTCGCATACATCTGATCTGATATATCAGATTTTTTTTTATTGTACCATAAATATATAGATTTTATTACACAGATTGTATTCAGATTAATGTGATGAAACTGAAATATTTGTTATGTGGGTCAATGATGTGATGCTCTTTTGTTTTTGTCTGGATCTATTAAGCAATTCAAAAGTGCATTAAATCAAAAATAGATTACATTGAAACAATTTTGTTTTAAAATATGATTAATATTTGAAAACTTGTAGTGTAAACAACATGCAGGCTATTCATACATATATACACACACACACACACACACACACACTACCGGTCAAAAGTTTTGAAACACTTGCTCATTCTTTACTATTATTCTAAAATGTAAATAAAATTATAAAGTCATCAACTATGGAATAACATAAATGGAACTATGGGAATTATGTTGTGACTAAACAATCTCAAATAAATCAAAACTGTTATATTTTAGCATCTTCAAAGTAGTCACCCTTTGCCTAGAATTTGCAGAAATGTACTCTTGACATTTTCTCAACCAACTTCTTGAGGTATCACCCTTGGATGCTTTTTAAACTGTATTGGAGTTCCCATCTATGTTGGGCACTTACTGGCTGCTTTTCTTTATTATTTGGTCCAAGTCATCAATTTCAAAAACTTTTTATTATTATTAAATTTTAGTTTTATAATGAAATAAATTAATATGGTGGCACAATTATATTTTTGTCTACAAAACTAATTTCAAACATTTAAGCATACGCCTTCAGATCAAAAGATTAAGATCATGAGAAACATTTCAGTCAAGTGTTTCAAAACTTTTGACCGTGTGTGTGTGTGTGTGTGTGTGTATACAGTATATAATATATACATATATACATTTTTATGAAGAGGAACAGTGTTTTGGTTGCATGGAGTTGCTAAGAAAACTTGATATTTGTGACTCAAAAAATAATATTTGTAAAAACAAATTTTTTGAAAAATATTTGAAAACCTTTTTGAAATTAATAATTAAATTGTTGATTAAGGAAAGTATTTTAATACTTTTTACTTGATCATTACATCACTTGACCACTTAATTCATTAAATATTTTTTTGATAAATGCTTTTTTTTTTTTTTTTTTTTTTAATGTATGAAACCAAACATGGATGCAAATATTACATTCTTCTTTTTGACATATTCATAGCACAATCTTGATCATGTTGTGATATACTGTGTATGTTCTTTAAGCATATATATTCTGTTTTCTGTTTAAATAAGCATAAGAACTCTTGAGGTACGTCCCAAACCGCACACTTCTGCCACTATTCTACGTCATTTTGTATTGTAAGTAGTGCGAGTAGTATGTTAACATTGAAAATGCAACAAAAAGAAGTGTACTTTAAGCAGGGGTGTAAAGTAACAAATTACAAATACTCACATTAAGTAGTTTTCCCCTGGAATTGTACTCCATAAAAGTAATCCATATGACTGCAGTGGTTAAATCTGTGACCTCAGAAGTGATATGATGGGTGTGGGTGAGAAACAGATCAATATTTAAGTCCATTTTTGCTAGAAATTCCTCCCCCTGCCCAGTAGGTGACGATATGCATGAAGAATGTGAATCACCAAAAACACAAGAAGAATGTGAAAGTCTCCACTTTAACTGACTTAGCAGGGAGGATAATTTATAGTAAAAATGGACTTCAATATTGGTCTGTTTCTCACACACCATAATGTTGCTTCTGATGTCATGGATTTAACCACTGGAGTCACATGGATTGCTTTGATGCTGACTTATTTGATTTTTGGAGCTTCAAAATTTTGGCACCCATTCACTTGCATTGTATGGACCAAAAGAGCTGAGAAATATTTCTAAAAATCTTCATTTGTGTTCTGCTAAAGAAAGAAAGTTATACACATCTGGGATGGCATGAGTGTGAGTAAATGATGAAAGTATTGTTATTTTTGGGTGAACTATCCCTTTAAAGCCAGATGTGACCCCTGTACCAAACAACATTTCCCACCCCTGCTCAACCTTCTCTATTATGCAGGACATGACACATCAAGTGACCCTGTTTTTTTTTTTTTTTTTAAGATTTTTTACATTCCTTGCATTGTTTTGAACATAACGTTTTATGCACAACAATAACTCGCTCTGTCGGCTTTAAGGGCATTTTAGACCCTACACACAAACTGATTTTAATGTAATTGTTTCATACATTACAATTTAAAATGGTGATCAGTGTACTGAAAATAACTTTTTAATCTTTATCTCTGTAATCATGTCTCCCTTATATTTTATGGAACCAGATTCATGTAGTGTTTATCATAGATAAGTTATGTATTTTAAAAGTTGGCAGATAACAATACCTATAAAATATCAATTTTTTTTATTATTTCTGGCAACCAGACATAAAAGGGAATGTATATTATGGTATGTGTGCTACATTTTTAAATTACAGCATACAGTGTTTATTATAATGGGGCATAGATTTTGCAACTCAGTACTCAATATTCACTACTCATGAGTACTTTTAAATGAGCTACTGTTTTACTCTTACTTGAGTACTTTTCAGGACAGGTACTTTTATTCTACTCACACAAATTTTTTGGGAAGTAACAGTACTTTTACTTGAGTATGATTTTATTTTTTTTATTTTTTTAGTACTCTTTCCACCCCTGACTTTAAGTACCTGGATGATGCACATTTTCAACCATTAAAACAAAGTGTGGAATGTTGGACACTTCATGCACTCAGAGCACATGGCTTGCCGTACATAGAGGAAGGGGCAGAGTTACCTGGCTGCGTTGCTGGTCTGACAAAACAGTTGTAAATAATGAAGAACGTAGCAGCTAGTGAAACTTCTGTGAAGACAGAACCTTACATACGTAAGATGAATGCTTTACCATCACACCACGCTGTGTGAATATGTACGCTGTTTGAGCTACGGGTGTTGAACTGAGGTCCGCTAATGTGCTAAAGCTAGCAGCAACACATCACATGTGCTAAACGTCGCTTCCATCAGCTTTTAAACGCCGAATACTTCCATGTAGTAACAAACTATTAAGTGTTCCATTTGGGACAATACTACACAATGAAAATGCATACACTACACAGTTAAGTGCATAGTATATTTTGTAAGTGTATAGTGTCATTTGGGACACAGCTTTGGATACAAATATCATTGTAATACAGAAACTTTTGAGACACTGACCTACATTGTGACTTGAAATTTGGCAGATGTTAGAATTTTAGTGCCTTTCTTTCACCCATTTATAGTTTAATAGCTTTCGCATCCAGTCGCATCCATTGTTTCTCACATAGGTCCTCAGAGGTTACAAGGATCAATTGACCTCTTCTCATTACACTGCATGAGCAAGATATTATGAAAGGCCCCTACAACTCTCTCTCTCTCCCCCTATCTTTCTCTCTCTCACATTCACACACACACACACACAGAAGAATTTTTTTTTTTAAGAATCTCAAACAGTAAAAAAAATTTCATGTGACATTTGGGAGCTAAAAGAAGTCGAAGTTCTCAATATAATCTCTGAGCTCATACTTATCCTCACTATCCTCTCTTCTTAAATTTAAGCTCTATAGAACTGTTCAGGCTGTAGTCCACAAACCCGGAAGATAATTCACCATGGGTTCACTTGGGATATTCCTTTGGGTTTTTATAATGGGGTTTTTCAATTTAAGAGTAAAATAAGGCCTCTAGTAAACATTATTTGACGATACGTGGACGTTTTGTTCTACAGCATAAATTACACAGTCATATCTCAAACGTGAATTCTGAATTGAATTGCATTTAAAAAAGGAAAAAAAAAATGTAATCACTTTGAGGAATGAAATTGTGTAATTTATGTTGTAGAACAAAACATCTATGTATCATCAAGTAATGTTTTCTAGAGACCTTATTTTACTCATAATTTGAAAAACCCCATTATAAAAACCCATAGGAAAATCCAGAGGGAACCGATGTCGAATTAGACTTTGCCAACAAATTGACGTCACGGCTGAACAGCTCTACACTACAGTGATACAATAAATACATTACCTCAGCAGCAATGATAAAGAACAATGCTGTTTGATAATTAGAGGAGAGAATATATCATAATTTCTTCAATCAAAACAAATGCAATATAGACAAATAATGTCCCAGATAGCAAGGAGACGTCGATTCAATGTCTATTTTTAGTTGTAAGGGTCAGGATCAGTCGTCGATTAATTTTCAAAGTTGAATCAACATTCACTATTTGGTCAGTACATCAGAACGTTGTTAGGTCGAAAATAGAACATATATTCAATGTCGGAATGAGGTTGATTCATCAACATGTACCACCGACCCATTTGGTCGAAATCATAATGTTTGTTCTATGTTGAAACTTGGTTAGAGAAGTCAGAGTTCTGCACATGCGCCTTTTTTAATCAACAACAGGCCAATCATCAGTGGATGCGTCGCTAGAAAAAGATAAGCATAAATGTACTTTTATTCATCATTTTACACAATGTTTTGTCAGTCTATCATTGAATATCACTTTAGATTTTAATTGTTTATCCCTCAGTGTTTTAAAAACATTCCTGCTTGTAATTTTGTAATTACATTTATGCATTTGGCAGACACTTTTATCCAAAGCGACTTACAGTGCCCTGATTACAGGGACAATCCCCCTGGAGCAACCTGGAGTTAAGTGCCTTGCTCAAGGACACAGTGGTGGTGGCTGTGGGGATTGAACCAACAACCTTCCGCTTATCAGTTCAGTGCTTTAGTCCACTGAGGTAAATTTAGACATCTCAAGTTATCTTTATAATATTACAATTGTATGTCTATCAACAATATAACATACATTTAAATACATTGTCATCTGCTGTACCTATAAATTGTGCTGGGAAACAGTTGGTGTCTTTTGTGTTTTACCTAAAGGATTAAATATGATGATTTCATGATGATTATTAGTAGTATGACTGTAAATAATACTGCTTAATAGTGTCACTTGTACGTATTTTTCTATTTCAGAGAGACGTCCAGTGCCTTACCCCTGTTTCATTTGCTTCATGCTTCATAAGGTAATAGTTTTTAGACAGTAATATTTTTTGCATTGTTACTTTTCAGCTTCTTTTTTCTTTTCTATCTATACTTTTATTTTTTTAATTTTTTTGAGGGATATCCTTTGCAGTAAATCCACCCCAAAGAGGCTTAAATACAGAAGACAGTGGTATTCTTTCTGAGTATTGTATTATAATGCCAAATATCTCAAGATAATGTTTGATATACTGTAGGGTGGAGTTAAAATAGGATAACTTGTTATTTCTGTATAATTCTAGAATTTACAGTCGTAAGATTTCATTTTACTGTGGAATGTTGAAATACAGTTTCAATGTGATTGATGCCTTTTCTTTTACCTTTTAGGGAGGCATTCCTCAACAGAGCCACATCATCACTGAATGGTAAAGCCTTTCTCATCATTGATTACAATTTTCCACCTTTGCGAGCTTACATGGTGCAGACCAAAATATAGATGTCAATGGAAATAAATGATGCCTGTACACTTACTGATGCACATTAATTACTCCAGAAAAAAGTTCTTATAAAATATTTTGTAAGCCTGCTGATCATTAACCCTTAAAAGGGCAAGACCATAAAAATACCTCAAATTAATTTATGAAAAAAAAAATGTTAACATATTAAATTTTTTAAACATTTAGGTTTTTTTCTTCAACATCTTTTATTGACAATTTTGCAGCATGTAGCCTATTTTTCATGAAAACAACATGTAAAGAACATTTTCCATGAGGTCAGTGGACTCACAATGCTGCCATGTTTATTTAAACTAAGATTGTGAATTGATGCCAGAGTTTTAATACAAAGTCACATGACCTCAGAATTTGCTGGGACTCTATTTTCAATAATTTTCACAGAAATTTGGCCAACTTACTCACTGCGCCTCTCAAATGCTTTATCGCCCAGGATACAAAAACCGTTATGGATTTTAAAGGCATCATAAGAGTTGTTATAATATTGGGACTACTCCTGTGACCAGATAAGATTTGATACTGAAGTGAGTAATATGGCAATATTTGAACTGCATTTTTTTTTCATTGCAGGTCTTTCTGTGAGCCCCAGTTGAAGACTGAGAACTTACAAAAGTCTATTTCAGTCCTATCTACATCACACACAAGACTTATTTCTTCTTTTATATGGATGGCTGTCCACTTGAAAGTTCTCTTCAAAATTAGATGTATGCAAATATAACTTGAACTGAATATTGCAAGAGCAAAGAACTTGATCCAGTTGCAGAGAATCCCTTAAGTTAAAGGGATACTTCACACAAAAACGAAAATTCTCATCATTTTCATACCCTCATGCCATCCCAGATGTGTATGACTTTCTTTCTTTTGCAGAACACAAACACCTTTTTTCAGAAGAATATATCAGCTCTTGTAGGTCCATACAATCCAAGTGAATGGTGGCCAGACCTTTGAAGTTACAAACAGCAGATAAAGGCAGCATAAAATTAATCCATTCGACTCCAGTAGTTGAATCAATGTCTTAAGTAATCCAGCTGGTTTTGGGTGAGAACAGACCAAAATGTAACTCCTTTTTCACTGTACATCTTGCCATTGCAGTCTCTTGGCACGATAATGATTTCTAGCTTGATTACACTTCCTAGTGCTGGACGAGTGCTAGATGGCGCTAGGAAGTGTAATCAAACTTGAAATCATGATCGCCAAGGAGGCTGCTGATGTGATTTATAATGAAAAAGGAGTTATAGTTTGGTCTGTTCTCACCCAAAACTGGTTGGATTGCTTTTTGGAGCTTCAAAGTTTTGGTTGCCATTCACTTGCATTGTATGGACCTACAGAGCTGAGATATTCTTCTAAATATCATCCTTTGTGTTCTGCAGATAAAGGAAAGTCATGCACATCTGGGATGACATGAGGGTGAGTAAATGTAAAATATTTCATGGGGGGGGGGGTCCTCCCTCTCTGTCCTCTTAAGTGCTCCATATGTTCCAAACTTGTATGTTATTCTATTGTGAAACACAAAAGATATTGCAATATTGAATTTCAGTCAACCACTCACTTTAATAGAAAAGAAAGATGCAATGAAAGAAAATGGTGACTGAGAATGTCAGTCCCTAATGTTCTGCTGCCTTATCTCCTTTTGTGTTTCACATAATAAAAAAATCTAAGGTTCAGAACAACATGGGGTGTGTGTATGATGACAGCATTTTAATTTGATGGATGAAATAACTTTTAAAATCTGTAAAATTGACACTACCTTTAAATTAGCTTGTATTTTGTTATTATACATCAATTTGTGAATGCAACAGTGTGAAGGCATTTTTCTATAATTGACTTAAGTATTAAGATTTATATACTGTAGAAAAGGTTAACTCCAAAGAATTTTGTATTTGCAAATGTATATTTTGTATAAATAAAATATTGAGGATCTGAATGTGCTGTCATGCCGTTGATTAAAGTTAGAATTCTTTGTGTTGGATGTCAAACCTTTGAGAGCTTGTAACTTAAGTCGTAGAGAAATGTGTCATTGAAACCAAGGCTGTAACCATGTCTTGAACATTGGGGGGGGGGGGGTGGGGTCACGGGTGTTGAGGTCACAAATATAATAGTCCTCTCTGGTCCTTTAATATAGTACAGGCACTGAATGCAATAATTTTTTGAATAAAGTCTTGAAATGCAATAAAGGCCCAAAATGTTTATATTTTTTTATTTTAAAAGATTTTTAAAGTTCACACAGTATAAGACAAACACTGTGTATGCATTGCTAGCAATTTGCCTGTTTCAGTCATATTTTCTTTCTTTTTTTGTGCAGTATCAAAGAAAAGACTTTATTTGAAAATATTTTTTTCTCATCATTGATGTATCTATAAAATTACATGACTGTGTCAGCTGGCTAGCAAAAAGAAAATACACAAAATTATTTAGTACCCTCAAATTGTTCCTCATTTTTTTCCCCTCCCAGTACAATCTTTATACCCAGTCTTTTCTTCAAGAATCCTAATGCTGCTCTCTTCCATACAACAGTTCATAGAGAAGAGAGAAAAAAAAATCATTATAAAAATACCATAAAAGTAGTCCATACAACATAAAGCTGTTGTAAGGCCCCAGAAAGCTTGTAAAAAAGTGCACTTGTCATATGGACGACTGTTATGATGTCTTTATACTGAAACTTTAATAGTGCTTTATAGTTGTGGTGGTGGGGGTGTGGCTGAGCTTGTGAATGGAGAGTGAGATCAGGAGATGAGAATGTTAAGGATTATTACCTGGCAATGGTTGTTCCTAACAGCCGTTTGTCATTGCAGTGAGAGTGGAAACAGGCTTTAAGAGCGAGCCAGATGCCAGTGAGGAGAGAGAGCTGCCACGCACACACTAAGACTGTGCTATTATTAAAATTATGCTGAAAAGCGAGATTCTTTTTTGCAAAAATAAAAAGTACCTTTTTGAGTTGGATCTCGCCATCTCCCACAACCTCCTTTTCATTAAGAAGATAACTGTTACAATAGTATTTGTCCTTTTTGAAGCTTGACAGCTCCTGCTCACTATAAACTGTTATTCTATGGAATAGAGCTGCTTAAAATATCTAAGCACTTTTTTGAGTGACTAAAAGTACATTTTCCATTTTTAGGTGAACTACTGGTGGCTCATGTTTTGAGCACAAACCTGACAAGACATACTCAAAATAAAATGGTCTCTTTTAAAAGAAGACTCTTAGGAGATGCAGTACAAAATTCAGAATTAAAGACATAAATATTTTAGAAAATCTTAAATTGATTTTAAATTATTAGGGAATAATATTTGCATTAAGAATATGACACTGTCGTTGCCAAAACCTAAAGGCTCAATAGAAGTAGGGCTAAAACGATTAGTCGACGTTATCGATAACTTCTTCAATAAAAAATAGTCGAAAAATATTCGTTGTCGAATAGCCCTTTGATCTCATTTTAGGTAACATGAGATCATATTAAACTCTAATGATGGCGCGCCAGAGCAGCGCTGCAGTTCACGTCTTACTGAGGAGAGGAAGAATTACACAGCTCACAGTCCAGATGCACTCTAAACTTTCACAGCTTCAGGTGATGTAGATCGCAAAGCAGGAGGGAATTATAATGCAATATACAAAATAAGTAAATACAGAAGCGCTCTTGTTGTGGAATAAGCGGAGCCGGAGCTCTTTAAAGAAAACATTAAAACGTAAAACGTTACATCTTAAATGCAGTTATATTTAATGCATTATAGCTTTATTAAAATTAAAATAATACTGAAGCAGATCATGTAAATAACTACAAACTCCGAAACTGGCATTTCTCTGTGCGGTCAGCGCCTCTTCTATGAGTTGTGAGAAGTGTCCCAATCTAAGATGGCAAGAGATTGAAACTGCACCCGGCTGATGTACACTCTGTCGCTTGGACGCTAGTCCCTCCAGCGCGCTTGCTGCAGCTAGATTATGTGATGGTTTGCGATTTATTGAATCATAATATATGTCAATGTGCATTTCTTATTGGGAAGAAAATTGGCAATAAGCAGCTTTATTAATAAGTACGATTTGTGTGTGTGTGTGTGTGTGTGTGTGTGTGTGTGTGTGTGTGTGTGTGTGTGTGTGTGTGAGTTAAAGATGGATTGAAGTGAACAAAAATGTGAGTCTTCGCCCATTATACACTGAAAAAAAAATAATAATTTGTTTTGGCTTGTTTTCCAATATAAATATCTAAAACTCCTTTAAAACAACATACAATTTCTTTAGCAGCTATACTCAGAAAAATATTTTTTAACTGAGAATGTTGAATATACAATTAAAAATATAAATATTTAAAAATATCTAAAAATCCTTTAAAAAGACAAAAAAAGATGCATTCACCTGAGAAGCAGCATATAAGATATTTAGACTTGCTTTTAGAGAACAGATCGTGAATATAAGTATATTTTGTCTTTACTGCACTCGCAGAAGTATAACCAAGTGAAAAAATAAACTTATATACAAACTATAGTTATATTCTCTTAAAGTAAGTCTAAATATCTTATATGGTGCTTCTCAAGTAAATGTATCTTGTTTTAAGGATTTTTAGACAATTGTAAATGGAAAACAAGACAAAAGCACTTGATAACAATAGGATTTTTTTGCAGTGAATTTCTTTACTGAATTAAACTTAATAAAATTATTTTTTCCCCTTAAATTCAGTGAATGTCATTTAGAGGTATTTTTAGAAGATGATTTTGTCCTCTTTATTGTTAGTAAGCACGTTTAATACAACCTTTTAAGTTGGGGCACAAGCTGAATAATCGGTTAAGAGCTAATGATTAACCATTGCAATAATCGCCAAATAGTTGAATAATAATTCTAATAATCGTTAGATTAATCGATTATCAAAATAATTGGTAGTTGCAGCCTAAATAGAAGTCACAAGTCACAGTTCTTACCATGTTCTAGTTCTGATATGGGTGATAACATTTTAAATTCAAAACGGCGAATTTTGCCAAATGGAGAATAATGTGCACCCTTGGAAATTAATGTCAGTTGGTACAACATTTCAATCATAAAACAGTGGGCAAACATTGCATTTTTAGTTAGGTACTTACATCTCACCTGACACAAAACTCTTAGCCTGAACTGCTTGCTAATGCGCACTGCTGGAATAATCCATGAGGTTCCATTTTAGTGTCTTAAACTTGAGTCCCGCCTTCATCGATTTGATTGGCTATCTCATATGACATTGACGAGCGATGTTAGACTACTGAGGGCGGTAAAAATGAAACTTTTTTTAAACCATTAGGTTATTCCTGCAAGTTGCAACAACGTAAGGACAATTAGACAGCAGTGCATAATGGAGTGCAGCAGAACAGCAACAAGGATATCAATTACTGGGGAGGACAATCTGGCCATATCTGATTACTGGGGGACGACTTGTCCCCCTCTGAGTATATTGTGGTTTCGGCCATGATTTAAACAATAATTGCATATATAACTACCCTCAAGTTCAGCATAGAGGCGGAGCAGGAGGAGTGTAAACACAGCCTGTGTGCTCTCACTGAGGTAGTCTCCCTTCAGTGTGATTATAGATGTGCTCGGAGCACCGGATTATCCAAACAGAACGCTTAAAGCGCGTCTCTTCCCGCTGTGTGCTCCCAACGCATCATCTCCTGAAAGAAACGGAACAGAGAGTGAAGAAAACACGAACCCTTTCTTGAATCTGCCAGGCGGACAACAAAGGTGAGTTTCTGCATGTTTTTTTTTTTTTTTTTTTTTGAAGTAGCTCCACATCCTGTGCCATTCATAGATTCATCCATGCATTAAGATTTACTGATGTTATCTATATGGTGTGTTTAAAATAGTTATTTTGTTTTTTTATGTCATTTCTTTTTCTTTCTTTCTTTCTTTCTTTCTTTCTTTTTCTTAATAATAAGAAAAGGCATTTACTCATTTATAAACATGTTCATTCACATGTGACTTGCTCAAAAGAACCATAATTTACTCAAAAAAACGCGTTTGAAAAATGCACATAAATGTCTTTAAATGCAGCAAAATGTGCGATTTCGGGAAAAAAAAAAAAAAAACAAACATCTGAAATCATAAGAGGACTGTATAATTACAGTTTAATGTATGAGACTGGGCAACCAAATAATACTAGCCCATCAGAATAAAATAATCTGAAGAAAATTAAATCAATAAATAAATAAAACTAACATATTCACACAAATATAAGCGCAAAATCCAAGAGAGCTATAACCTAGTACATAAAATCCTGAAGGAATATACAGGATTTACTTTGGAATTTATATTATAATTTGGAACCAATCCTTAACGGTGCTAATTGGATCAAATTAGAATCTGCAAAGAATCAAATAAAATCCCACTGAATAAAGTGAAATTCTTTAATAATAATAATAATAAACTGAAAATAGGATTTTCGCTTTAACCAGAAGGATCTTATTTGATTGTTAGTCGATTCTTATTTGATCCTGTGGAGATACATTATGATGGGTTCCATATTATTATTATTATTTTTCCTCCATATTATTTATTTATTTATTTTTACTAGAACTTATAGACTAATGTGTAATTTTAAGAGAAATGTGAGAGAGCTTTCATGCAGATAATCCATTATTTTCATTCTGTTGGAGTTCAAAAGACTCCTGAGTGGCAAAACATTCAGTACAAGCCCTTCACTGTGTTCCTATGCGTGTGCGCATGGATGCATAGGGAGTACACAAATGTGATTATGGAATCATATCTCTATGCAGAGGTGGGTAGTAGCGCGCTACATTTACTCCGTTACATTTACTTGAGTAACTTTTTGGGGAAAAAATTTACTTTTAGAGTAGGTTTAAAAGTGGGTACTTTTTACTCTCACTCAAGTACATTTCTAATTATATTTTTTTACATTTATTTCTTTACAATGGGCAGCATTCCTGTCATTACATTACTGGGTTTAATTTTAATTAATGTATAATTTATTGAGAAATTATTGAATGGGACTTTTACGATCAGCATCAAGCTCTTCAAACAAAGTGAAACACTTTCTACGCTCCGCACAGTGAAAAAATAATAGTTTTGTCATGCAACACCATTTTACACCAAGACAAGCTAATATTTCAAGATTAAAATCTCAGCTTCAATTTAAGGCAGCACGTCGAGGTAAGTTGTGGCTCTAATGCTTACACGGGATGTTCTGTGTAATGTGATGGTCATTTTCAGGGTGATTCTATAACTGGGCTCTTATGGCATCAGTTTTAAGTGTACATTTTTAAATCAGTGCAGCAATATATCAGTGTGCTTTGTCCCACGTCCTGCATGTCATGAGTAGTATTAACGCATTTACTCTGCAACTATGGCAGCTACGGGCTGATTAGATGTATAAATCCATGTAAACATCCAAGTTACAGTTTTTCTCGATCGATTTTACGCATATCTTCAAACTCAGGTCACTGCTCTCAAAACAATTAACACAGCCATCTGAAAACTTTGTAATTGTCCTAAACAGATTGTGCATGTTTCTTGATTTTCCTCATTTTCTCGAAACACTTCATAAAAATTTCTCTGATCCAAAACTCATGCTTTCAAAACAGATAACACAGACAACTATATTAAAGTCATATTCTCAAATGCACATGTCAGGTTGCCAAATCCCTTCATATTAATATTGGCTGTGTTAGTAATACACACAGCAAAGAAAATGCAATTTACTAAACTTTTCACACAACTATCATGACTCTGTTATCTATAAAAGGGGTAAAATATGAAAATTCAGAGCAAACAAACAATGAGGAAGAAGAGGTAGAGTGGGTAAAGAAAGAGAAAATCTGAGGAAGAAGTGATGAGAAAAGGGGAAGGTTTTCTCAACTCTTTCAGGTGTGTGCATGGAAAGACTTCAGGAAAGACCAAATGGAGATGGTGTAATGATGGTGAACAGAAAGAGGACATCAGGGTGGAAGATTAGAGTAAAGAAGGTTCAAATGATCTGCGAGTCCCTCTAATTGATCATGTTATGAATTATGGTCTCTCTAAGACACACAGAGTGTTCGGCCTAATGTTAGCAGATCTACAGTGACTTCAATCTCAACAAAAAAGAAGAAGAGGGAGGAATGGCATTGGAAGAGGAAGAGCAGGGACAACTAGAAATTTAGAGAAATGTTATGAGAACACATGGAAAAAGGTCTTTACTGTGGATTTTTATGATAATGTGTTAATTCAATAGTTGTTTTTCTATAGCTGAACATGTTATGAATTTAATAAAGAACACATCTATTGCTTTGATACTAGTATTTAATTTTAATAAACGCATTATCAGAAAATAATACATTGCTTCATTATGCAGTGAAATGTAATTGTCCTGAAATTTGAGTGTCTGTTTCTACGGCTGTGTGAATTGTTTTGAGAGCACTGATTATAGTTTGGAGAAATGTATAAAATCGACTGAGAAAAACTGTTAGTGTAAATGCCTTTTTCTCTGCCGTTCGCGTGATCAGACAGCATTTCTGTGCGTGCACAACATTGTGGGCGGGGCATGCGAGAAAGAGGCATGCACGAAAGAGAAGTGCAGGTGCAAGGCGACTGTAGTATGGCGAAGAGAGTGGCTGTGGCCGAAATCATTCACTCATTCACTGTTTCCTAAATAGTGAATGGCAGTGAGTGCACTATATCTCAGCAGTGAGTGAACGAAATGAGTGAGTGAATTCAGACGCTGACGTATAAACCGAGTGTCGGAGCTCTGGGGCTGTCGCAGAAACAATGTCACAAATGAACTTTTTAAATACTTATGGTTTCTCCGACCATGAACAGCACCAAAGTTAACCTACATGTTATAAACTAATATTTAAATCATCCACAGAATTATCATTTCCAATGTGTGCAGTCTCCTGAGTTAAAATAATATCACATCAGTTAATTATTTAGTAAATAAAGAATTCTTCAGCTTAATGGCAAAATTAATAAAGAGTACATTTTAAAATGTATCTGTATGTTTTGCTTCTCTATATGTTATGTTATTTTAATCAAGTAATGATTTGTCAAAATGTAATTTAATACATTTAGCATGAAATAAAACATTGCAGGAGTGAAGGAAGCAGTAAACTCCCAGCTCGTACGTCTTCCCCGCAGTGGATTATGGGCAATTAACCAGCGTTAAAATTAGAGTGCATTGTGGGTAAGAATGAGTGAACAAAAGTAGGGAACGAGTGGCTCACTCAGAATTCAGACATTCCTACAAAATTGCAGACACCCGAAATAGTGAACTATATAGTGGATAGGGGGTGGCTTCAGATACAGTGTATGTTCCGTGACCGGGGTTACTCAGCGTTTAGAGAGTGGCGGTACTGCTGTACAGAACTAATGATCTAAATTCTTTTGACACTGAAAACTGTAACGACACTGAAATAAGAATCTATGCAGGTTTTTAAAAGCTATGAAATAGCGAAAGTAGGCATTAATAAAGCATGATCTTGCTTTGGTTTATATTTCAGCACTATATATAATGTCCCTGTGGGACATTTTCACATTTTCACCATAATATTTACTAGAAAGGTTTCAAATGGACAAATTCATCCAGATCTGAACAAGAGCCCTTAAAGGGATAGTTCACCCAAAAATTAAAATTCTCATTATATCCTCACCTTCATGCCATCCCAGATTTGTATAACTTTCTTTCATCTGCTGAACACAAATGAAGATTTTTAGAAGAATTTCTCAGCTCTTTTGGTCCATACAATGTAAGTGAATGGATGACAACATTTTAAAGCTAAAAAAACATCACATAAATCAGCATGAAAGTAATCCATACGACTCCAGTGGTTAAGTCAATATCTTCAGGAGCTATGATATGAGAATGTGTGAATGAGAAACTGAGAAACAGATAACTTTCACTTCTTCTTGTGAGATGGGCTATCTTTGAAATGGAATACTAGCCTACTGTTTACTGCATACTACACAATATATACTATTAACTGCCTATTTATTAAAAAAAAGTATAAAAAACAGTGATTGCATTTGAAGTCAAGTCATTTTTATATGTATAGCCCTTTTCACAACATCGTTTCAAAGCAGCTTTACAGAAAATCAAGCATTAACAGAAAATGAAACTGTAATATCTATAAATTCTTAGTTATCATTGTGTAGTTTGATTAAATATGATTGTAAATTGTGTACAAAAATAAATAATTAATAATTAAATAATAACTATATGTTGAACCCCTGTGAGCAAGCTGAAGGCGACTGTGGCAAGGAAGACAAAACTCCATAAGATGTTGGTTAATGGAGAAAAATAATCTTGGGAGAAACCAAGCTCACTGTGGGGGCCAGTTCCCCTCTGGCTAAAAAACATGAATATAATGCCAATATTAGTTATTTGTGTGCAGTGCAAGTCATGGTTTTAAATTAGTAAATTAAGTAAGAGTTAAGGTCCAGTGTTTTAAAAATAAAAATAAAAGATTTTACATTGATATACTCTGCTAATTTGGAGAATTGTGAAATTTTGTCAGGTTTTGAAATATAAAGTTGGGTATCGTCGGCATAACAGTGGAAACTTATTCCACGATTCCTGATAATATCTCCCAGGGGAAGCATATATAAGGAGAAAATCAGAGTCCCTAAAACTGATCCCTGTGGCACTCATACTTAACTTTTGTTTGATTTGACAATTCATCGTTTACACAGACAATGTGGTAGCGGTCTGCTGTGTTAAGAAGAGGTTCTGAGATTACAGGGAATATCTCTTTTAAGAGGATGGTTGGTATTGGATCTAACATACAGTTGTGCTCAAAAGTTTGCATACCCTGGCAGAAATTGTGAAATTTTGGCATTGATTTTGAAAATATAACTGATCATGCAAAAAAACTATTTTATTTAAGGATAGTGATCATATGAAGCCATTTATTATCACGTAGTTGTCTGGCTCCTTTTTAAATCATAATGATAACAGAAATCACCCAAATGGCCCTGATCAAAAGTTTACATACCCTTGAATGTTTGGCCTTGTTACAGACACACAAGGTGACACACACAGGTTTAAATGGCAATTAAAGGTTAATTTCCCACACCTGTGGCTTTTTAAATTGCAATTAGTGTCTGTGTATAAATAGTCAATGAGTTTGTTAGCTCTCACATGGATGCACAGAGTAGGCTAGATACTGAGCCATGGGGAGTGGAAAAGAACTGTCAAAAGACCTGCGAAATAAAGTAATGGAACTTAATAAAGATGGAAAAGGATATAAAAAGATATGCAAAGCCTTGAAAATGCCAGTCAGTAGTGTTCAGTCACTTATTAAGAAGTGGAAAATTTGTGGATCTCTTGATACCAAGCCAAGGTCAGGTAGACCAAGAAAGATTTCAGCCACAACTGCCAGAAGAATTGTTCGGGATACAAAGAAAAACCCACACGTAACCTCAGGAGAAATACAGGCTGCTCTGGAAAAAGACGGTGTGGTTGTTTCAAGGAGCACAATATGACGATACTTGAACAAAAGTGAGCTGCATGGTCGATTTGCCAGAAAGAAGCCTTTACTTCGGCAATGCCACAAAAAAGTCTGGTTACAATATGCCCGACAACACCTTGACACGCCTCACAGCTTCTGGCACACTGTAATTTGGAGTGACGAGACCAAAATAGAGCTTTATGGTCAAAACCATAAGTGCTATGTTTGGAGAGGGGTCAACAAGGCATATAGTGAAAAGAATACCATCCCCACTGTGAAGCATGGTGGTGGCGTGAGCTCTAAAGGCAAGGGGAATCTTGTGAAAACTGATGGCAAGATGAATGCAGCATGTTATCAGAAAATACTGGCAGACAATTTGCATTCTTCTGCACGAAAGCTGTGCATGGGACGCTCTTGGACTTTCCAGCATGGCAATGACCCAAAGCACAAGGCCAAGTTGACCCTCCAGTGGTTACAGCAGAAAAAGGTGACAGTTCTGGTGCGACCATCACAGTCTCTTGACCTTAATATCATCGAGCCACTCTGGGGAGATCTCAAACGTGCAGTTCATGCAAGACAACCAAAGACTTTGCATGACCTGGAAGCATTTTGCCAAGACGAATGGGCAGCTATACCACCTGCAAGAATTTGGGGCCTCATAGACAACTATTACAAAAGACTGCATGCTGTCATTGATGCTAAAGGTGGCAATACACAGTATTAAGAACTAAGGGTATGCAGACATTCGAACAGGGTTCATTTCATTTTTTCCTTTGTTGCCATGTTTTGTTTTATG
Organism: Myxocyprinus asiaticus; assembly: GCF_019703515.2. Taxonomy (NCBI): domain Eukaryota; kingdom Metazoa; phylum Chordata; class Actinopteri; order Cypriniformes; family Catostomidae; genus Myxocyprinus; species Myxocyprinus asiaticus. The sequence continues at coordinate 568,846 of NC_059391.1, read as the reverse complement.
ATTGTGCCATTCTGTTATAACCTACAGTTGAATATGAATCCCATAAGAAATAAAAGAAATGTGTTTTGCCTGCTCACTCATGTTTTCTTTAAAAATGGTATAGATATTACCAATTCTCCAAGGGTATGCAAACTTTTGAGCACAACTGTACATGTTGTGGCTTTTGATTTTTTGATAAGTTTTGCTAGCTCTTCATGACCTATGACAGCGAAGGATTGATGTTGCGTGTGAGGAAAATTATGAGACACTGTTTTCTGAGGTAACATTCTGAAATTCATGAAGTCATTATTATTGTGCTGCGACGGAATATCTGGTTCAGTCGAGGCTTTATTCCTAACCAAATTAGCCACAGTACTGAATAAGCACTTAGGATTGTTGTGATTATTTGAGTTTGCTAAAATATGCTGATCTGGCAGCTTTTAGTGCCTGTCTGTAGCTACAGACATTATCATTCCATGCACTGTGAAATACCTCTAATTTTGTATTCTTTATTTGCTCCATTTTCTGAGGTGCTCTCTTGAGTGCATGAGTGTGATCATTGTACCATGGTACGGGGCTTTTTTCTTTAATTTTCTTTCATCGAAGGGGGGTGACACTATCAAGAGTGCTAGAGAAGACTGTATTTATATTTTCTGTTATTACATCAAGTTCTTCTAGTCTTGTTGGCTTACTGAGTATATGAGATATATCTGGAAGATTATTAGTGAAGCTATCTTTAGTGGTCGAAAGAAAAGTTCTACCTGAACGATAGCATGGTGTAGATTGAGTAACATTAGCTGATCGCAGCATACAATATACGAGGTAATGATCTGAGATGTCATCACTCTGCAGCAGAATTTCAACTCCATATGACAGAATTAAACCTAGCATATGATTATGGCAATGAGTTGGTCCTGTCACATTTTGTCTGACTCCAAGAAAGTTGAGAATATCGATAAATGCTAATCCCAATGTGTCATTTTCATTATCTATGTGAATGTTGAAGTCACCAACAATTAAAGTTCTAGCCATAGTAAATACAAGATCTGATAGAAAATGTGCAAATTCACCAAGGAAATCAGAATACGGCTCGGGTAATCTATATAATGTAGCAAGGTCAAAAGACAACAGAGATTTTTTATTTGTATCTGACAGTGTCACATTAAGCATTATAAGTTCAAAAGACTTAAGGTGATATCCTGTCTTCTGAGTAACACCAAAAACTTCACTGTAAATTGCAGCAACACCACCTTCTCGACTCTTCAGTCGAGGCTAATGTTTATAACAATAACCTGGGGGAGTAGATTCATTTAAATTAATATATTCATCTGTTTTAAGCCAGGTTTCAGTCAAACAGAGCATCCAAACTATGATCTGTAATAATTTCATTTACAATTAGTGCTTTGGTTGAAAGAGATCATCTCGGTTACTATCATAACCTCCGTTCCCTGATGGAGGAAACGAGACGTTGTGTTGATGTAGAGACACTAGGGGTCGCTCTTGAGAGCCCCGAACACCTCAGATCTTTGAGAAAAGGCCAGTGAGAATTGGTGAGTGGAATTTGCATGCCACTCCCCTGGACATACGGGTATAAAAGGAGCTGGCTCGCAACCACTCATTCAGGAGCCGAGACAGGGTCCTGGCCATTTCAGCGGGTAGTACAGCATTGTGGCAGAGGGGAACCAACGTCTCATTCCTCCATCAGAGAATGGAGGTTATGACAGTAACCGAGATGTTCCCCTTCTGTCACTCACTCTACGTTGTGTCGATGTAGTGACACTAGGGGTCCCTATACGAAACGCCACAACTAGCTGCTGCGTGCGTAGTAGCAGGTGCACCGGTCTGCATGTAGCCTCCCCCAACACCCCAAAAAATGTTGTATAGTTCCCCACATCCCTGGGGGGGAAGAGACATATCTAGTATGGAAGCAGGCCATGCCAGCCATGGACTTTTCTCTCTATGTTTTCTCTCCACAGAGTATTCAGTTATTCGGCTGGGACCATTTTAACGCTCAATATATGCACCGGGGAAGGTGTTCTTTTCCTATCCTATTCTTTCAGGGGGAAAAGACCCCACGGAGACCACATCCTGCCTGGAGGGGAGGTAACATGTGTTAAGCATGTCATATGGGCTCAGAGCCGCACATGGAAGAGACACGGTGGTAGGTCTTGCCTGAAAGGGGAGGAGCTCTACAAACAAGGCGACCAGGACAGAGAGGGCTCTATCGAAGGGAGACGCAGGTCTGCCGACAGGGAGACCGTACTGCGGAAAATACTTCACAGGGGGTTACCGGAGTAACCGGCACCTGTGGAGCACCTACCTCAGTAAGGGCATATTATCACATGTACTGGTTCCGGCTGTGAATTCCTCCACTGAATTTGTGAGCCGCAGGGCTAGGGAGGAAGGACATCCAGGGTTCATGGGTTCGTGAACTCACATGGGAAAAGAAGCACACATCTTCGCCTCTTTGGAGGGGAAAGGCACTATACGCAAGCAATACACCTGGCCAACTGTCCGTATTCCCGAACTTACCTGTTCGTACCTGACAGAACACGGGACGAAACCGGCTCAAGCCGGAGATTGTAAAATCTTGCGAAGGTATTGGGTGTCGCCCACCCCGCTGCCCTGCAGATGTCTGCTAGAGAGGTGCCATGGGCCAATGCCCACGAGGATGCCAGACTCCTTGTGGAGTGTGCTCGTATTCCCGAAGGGGCGGGCACGGCCTGGGCCTGGTATGCCATAGCAATGGCATCCACAATCCAGTGGGCAAGCCTCTGTTTGGAGACAGCGTTCCCTTTCCGCTGTCCGCCAAAGCAGACAAAGACCTGCTCAGAGTGCCTAAAGCTCTGCGTGCGATCCAAATAGATGCGCAAAGTATGCACCAGACACAGCAATGACAGGGCTGGGTCTGCCTCCTCCTGGGGCAGCGCTTGCAGGTTCACCACCTGATCCCTGAAGGGGGTTGTGGGAACCTTGGGCACATAGCCCGGCCGGGGCCTCAGGATTACGTGAGAGTCACCCAGACCAAACTCCAGGCAGGTATCGCTGACAGAGAACGCTTGCAGGTCCCTGACCCTCTTGATGGAGGTGAGTGCAATCAGGAGGGCCGTCTTCAAGGAGAGGGCTTTCAACTCAACTGGCTCTAGTGGCCACGGAGAGATCCCATGAGGGGAACAGGTGTTGCCTAGGAGGATTCAGCCTCCGGGTGCCACTCAGGAACCTGATGATCAGGTCGTGCTTCCCTAAGGACTTACCATCCACTGTATCGTGGTGTGCCGCTATGGTGGCCACATACACCTTCAAGGTGGAGGGGGACAGCCGTTCCTCCAGTCTCTCCTGCAGGAAGGAAAGCACTGACCCGACTGCATCTCTGAGTGTCTTCAGCTCAGGAAGAACACCAATTTGCGAACCGACGCCACTTCAGGGTATAAAGCTGCCTCGAATTCGCCAGTGAGTGGCTGTCGTGAGGAGCAAGAGGTCTGAGAACCAAGTCTGGGTGGGCCAACACGGGGCCACGAGGGTGACCTGCTCCTCATCCTCCCTGACCTTGCACAGGGTCTGAGCAAGTAAGCTCACTGGGAGGAATGCATACTTGCACAGCCCCTGGGGCCAGATGTGTGCCAGCGCATCTGGGCTGAGGGGGGCCCCCGTCAGAGAATACCAGAGCGGGCAGTGGGTGGTTTCTCGGGAAGCAAATAGGTCTACTTGTGCTTTGCTGAACCGACTCCAAATCAGCTGGACCACCTGGGGGTGGAGTCTCCACTCTCCCCTGAGCGGCACCTGCCACAACAGCCCGTCCGCTGTGCCATTGAGGTTGCCCAGGATGTGAGTGGCCCACATCAGTCGCCAATGACTTCATAGGAGGAGACGGCGGGTGAGTTGCGACAGGCGATTTATATATGCTACTGTCGCTGTGTTGTCCATCCAGACCAACACATGCTTGCCCCACATCAATGGCAAAAGCATCCGCAGGGCGAGCAATACTTCCAGCAACTCGAGGCAGTTGATGTGCCAACACAGTCGCGGTCCTGTCCAGGAGCCAGTGGCTGCATGCCTGTTGCACACGGTGCCCCAGCCTCGCTTGGAGGCATCTGTCGTAATGACGACGTGCCTGGACACTTGCTGTAGGGGAACTCATGCCCGTAGAAATGCAAGGTCTGTCCAAGGGCTGAACAAGTGGCGGCAGATCGGCGTGATGGCCACACGATGTGTGCCGCTTTGCCATGCCCATCTCTAGACTCGAGTCTGAAGCCAGTGCTGAAGCGGTCTCGTTTGAATCAACCCTAGCGGCGTGATCGGCGCCGAGGATGCCATATGCCCCAGGAGCCTCTGAAAGTGTTTCAGTGGAACCACTGTTCTCTGCTTGAATAACTTCAGGCAGTTCAGCACTAACCACACACGCTCGCTCGTGAGGCGTGCTATCATCGAGACTGAGTCTAACTCCATGCCGAGAAAGAGATGCTCTGAACTGGGGAGAGCTTGCTCCTTTCCCAGTTTACCCGAAGCCCTAGCTGACTGAGGTGCCTGAGCATGAGGTCCCTGTGTGCGCATAGCAACTCTTGAGAGTGAGCTAGAATCAGCCAGTCATCGAGGTAGTTGAGTATGCGGACACCCACTTCCCTTAATGGGACAAGAGTTGCCTCTGCGACTTTCGTGAAGATGCGAGGGGACAGGGACAGGCTGAAGGGGAGGATCTTGTACTGCCCCAGGGTCCTGGCCAACCACCGCAATGGGTTGGAAAGCGCTAGTGCCGGGCGAGGGGCACTAAGGGGACGATCATGTTTAACGTACCTGTGGGTGGGGCCTCACGGTGGGAGGGAGCAGGGGATGCCACGTCGAGGAGCCTCACTTCATCTTGAACTCGTGGCTGTGCTGAGGGGACCCTCAAAGCACTTACTTTGCTCCATGTACCCGACATCGGGGGGTCGGTGACAGGGAGGAGGGACTTTTTGACCGTCCGTGTAGTCCGTCACAACCACGTGGCCATGGGTGTGAGTGTGGTGCGACCAGAACGCGGGCCCCCCGCCTTCGTGACGTCTAAGTCGCAGGTGCTCAGTGCCTGGTTGCCGTTATAACGGCAGTCGTAAATACTGGCTATGTGACCCAGGGAGTGAAGAAACTTCTCTTTTGAGAATGTGGGTATCGCAGCCCATTCGGGGTGAACATAAAAGAAAAGGAAACCAAGGATTTATCTCCCGGCCCTCCACCGGAGGATGGAGTGGTCTGGATACCAGCTTCATGTTTGCAGCAGACATCTCGCTCCCTGGGTCGTCCATCTCAGGGGCTCTTAGGAGCCTTCCAGGTGCTTAGGATCCCTTGTGCCGGCCCGTGAGGTGGGGGGCATCAGCTTCCTGCGGGGGGCTCTACGCTGAGGCCGAGAACTGGGCTCAGCTGAGGCGGAGCCACCTGGGCTTTTGCCGGCGCAGGGGGACGCCCTCGGTGAGCAGATGGGATACAGGATCTTGAGCCGCGCTGGGGCAAGATGTGTTGTATAGCCTCCGTCTGCTTCCTCACCGCCGAGAACTGCTGGGCAAAGTCCTTGAAGTTGTCGCCGAATAGGCCGATCTGGGAGATGGGGGCATTGAGAAAGCAAACCTTGTCCGCGTCCCTCATCTCGACCAGATTCAGCCACAGGTGGCATTCCTGAACCACGAGGGTGGAGATCACCTGCCCGAGTGCTCGCGCCATGACCTTCGTCACCCAGAGGGCTAGGTCGGTCACCGAGCGCAGCTCCTGCATCACATCGGGATCAGGACTACCCACATGCAGTTCCTTTAGTGGCTTGGCCTGGTGTACTTGCAGGAGGGCCATGGCATGCAGGGCAGAGGCGGCCTGACCAGCGGCACAGGTGCACCACAACTGCCTTATCCACCTGAAGGACCTCCGTATACACGTAGATTGAGTAGCATTAGCTGATCGCAGCATACAATATACGAGGTTATGATCTGAGATGTCATCACTTTGAGGCAGAATTTCTATACAGTATATCAACATCAACTCCATATGACAGAATTAAACCTAGCATGTGATTATGGCAATGAGTTGGTCCTGTCACATTTTGTCAATTCCTTTAGTGGAGGGCCATGGCATGCAGGGCAGAGGCGGCCTGACCAGCGGCACAGGTGCACCACAACTGCCTTATCCACCTGAAGGACCTCCGTATACACGTAGATTGAGTAGCATTAGCTGATCGCAGCATACAATATACGAGGTTATGATCTGAGATGTCATCACTTTGAGGCAGAATTTCTATACAGTATATCAACATCAACTCCATATGACAGAATTAAACCTAGCATGTGATTATGGCAATGAGTTGGTCCTGTCACATTTTGTCAATTCCTTTAGTGGAGGGCCATGGCATGCAGGGCAGAGGTGGCCTGACCAGCGGCACAGGTGCACCGCAACCACCTTATCCACCTAAGGGACCTCCGTATACACGTGGGCCGCCCCGCCATCGAGGGTAGTGAAAGCGGATGAGCTGGGAGGACGGTTTCGGGTAGAAAAAGGTGCCATCCATGACCTAGTCAGCTCATCGTGCACTTTCCGGGAAGAAAGGGACCGGGGGTGGGGGGCTTGACTGTGAGCGGCGCCCCGAATCCAGGAACCAATCATCTAGCCGCGAGGGCTCAGGCAAGCATTGCTGTCATCTCACCGTCAGCCTCAGACTGGGCAGGCCGACCTGAAGGTGGCAGCCCAGTCGAGTCCTCGGCATCTGACATTGCCAATACGCTACAGCGATTGAGCACTCATTCCGCTTCAGAGCTCCGAAAGGGACACTAAGCTGGCCCTGGGGTGAGCCGGTCTCCTTTCAGACCTCGCCGGGGGCAAATGAGCGTGCTGGGGAATGGGAGGTCCGCGGGGATTTACCTGGCGGAGCTGCGCCCATTGAAGCCCCCAAATCGCCTCCAGCGCCAGCCGGGCTTGCCTCGTACCCAGAGGTAAAAGGCGAGGCGCGGGGGGCGGCTAGAGTGGCTTTCCCCCAGAAGAAGGAAAGCTGCGACCGCAACGTTGCCATGGTCGAACGCTGCCTCAGTGTGATCGCTGCCCAGACACGTGAGGCAGCACCTGTGGCCGTCGGAAGCGGAGAGATAGCAACCGCATCCAGGAATCACACAAAGACGGAAAGGCATCTTTATAAAGTCGTGTCTTTAAAAAGACGTTCAACATCAATGTGTGTGCTCTAATAGAGAAAATATACTCTTTAGTAGGAATATACACTCTTTTAGCGCTGTCGAAGTGCCCAGGGGCAAAATCTGCACTCGTCGTGCAGAAGGAGAGAAAGCCACTGGAAATGTACCGTATATCCAACAGCATACGCATTTTAAGAGGTGAATGGAACAGCAATAGTATTCAGCTCGCTGATAGTACAACCGCTCGGCTCCGAAGAAAAAATCTGAATGAGTTGTTGCGAGCCAGCTCCTTTTATACCCATATGTTCAGGGGAGTGGCATGCAAATTCCACTCGCCAATTCTCATTGGCCTTTTCTCAAAGATCTGAGGTGTTCGGGGCTTTCAAGAGCGACCCCCTAGTGTCACTACATCGACACAACATCGAGTGAGTGATAGAAGGGGAACTAATGTTTAGTAGCCTTGCCTTTATATGATGTTTATATTATATTTTTTTTGTTAAGAAAAGGTCAGCTTTACCTTAATCAAATTTGTTCTAAATGATTTAGTGAGGGGTTTGTGTTTGGTAGTTCGGGGAACAGACACAGTCTCTATGTGATATCTATGTGATACAGTCACTATGTGTTGTAGTTTATGTGACTTGTGTGACGTCTCAAGGCAGCTTGCAGACATTCGGATTAGCCAATCTGTCTTCTTCTGACCTGGGCCCCAAATACTATCACTATTAAGACTATGAGCCAAATTACTAGAGAGGAGAGCGGCACCTTCCCTGGAAGGATGGAGTCCGTCTCTCTTTAGCAGGTCAGGTCTACCCGAAAAACTCTTCCAATTTTCTATAAATCCTATACTATTCTCCGAACACCACTCAGACATCCAGCCATTCAGTGACACTAATTTACTATAAACTTCATCACTACGACGAGCAGGGAGGGGGCCAGAGCATATTACAGTGTCTGACATCGTTTTTGCAAGATCATACACCTCTTTAACATTAATGACCTCTAGTGATCTCTGACTGGTGAAGCCGGACATTGTTATTGCCGACATGAATAACAATTTTAGAAAATCTACTTTTAGCATTAGCCAGCAAATTTGATCTGATGTCAGACACCCGAGCCCCCAAAATGCATTTAACAATAGTGGCTGGAGTCTCCATTTCCACGTTCCTTACAACAGAATCTCGTATAACAAGGGTGCTTACAAAATGATTTTCAGTGGGTACATTACTGAGTGGGGAGAATCAATTGGAAACCTTAACAGGAATGGGAGAGTGGTGTCACTTTGCTGAGCGAGTATGTCACCGAGACGTCACACAAACACCCTGCTGTAGGTGCTCTATAGCCGGAACCAAAGTGTGTATGTTGCTCGCTGTTCTACCCACATCCGAAACAGTATCTACCGGCTTCTCTTTCTCACTGACCTCCACTAGCGTTCGGATGTGTGTCTCTAACTCATTAACCTTTTCCGTGAGCCTGAGAAATTCCTTACATTTATCGCATGTAAATCCCCCACTGCTGACGAAGGAAGCTATAGTAAACATGTGGCATGCAATGCAGGAAGCAATAACATGAGCCAATGCCATGACTTTCCACAATTGTTTGTTGTTGTTGTTGTTATGGTTGTTCTTGAGTGGCGAGTGTTTGGGATCGATGTGAATCCCTCACGCAATTGTTTGCTGTTGTTGTGGAGGTTCCTGATCAGCAGATGTTTGAGATTTATGCAATAATCTGTGTAAAACATAGAGGAGAAAACAAATGCACACAGTCGAAATGCGAGATTTAGACAAGTGGAAAAAAGAAAAGAAAAAAGAAAAGAAAACGGGTGCACGTGATACACACAGTTGAAACAGTAGAAAAGCGAGGGGAAAACGAAGCACGCAGTGAAATGGCAAAGGATAAAATGATGAACGTAGAGGAATAAGCAATGCTAAGCAGGCTAGCAAGCTACAAATAAACAGACTCATGCAGCATGCCAGCAGCAACTGGAACAGGCAACAGGAGCTATGCTGATTATGTTTCCATCCAAGTTGTGAATTTAATTTATGCCACACATCGCTCTGACAAACTGAATGTTTGCAAGAGTTCAGTGGCATATGCCATATGCCTGGGAGCAAAAACTTGTCAATCAAATCTCAACGTTTGAGATGCTTTGCAATAATATTGATTATATTTTCTGAACTAATTATGGATTCACGTGGCTTGCTGAGGCAAAATTTGCCTTTTTGATGCGCATCTACAGTATATTCCTATATATAGTGTCTCCATCTTAGTTTATGTGCATGTCTTCTTACCAAATAAAACAAAATCTACCATGAGAATTTTGGAAACTTTATTTGCATCTTGGTGTTTCCATCCAGCATTTTTAGGCAATTTCACAAAATAACCATAAAAATATAGATAGAAACCCAGTCATTATTTGTCACATGACCTCATCATGTTGCATAAGCAAGTGGCGTCCAGTTATCAGAAGTAAATATAGTTACACGTTGTATTCCACACAATGTGCTCTGTTGCATACTGCACATTTTGCCAAGTGTAGTAGATCATCTAGGTACTTCAGACATACAGGAAATTTGCATCCTATTCACAGTATGCATACTGTATACTTCAGAATTAGTAAGCTATGCTCTTTTGAACATATCTATGGAGTAAGCACTTGTGTTAACAAATGTTTTGAGCTGAACATTCATCTGCTCACAGTAAACTATTGAAAAGGAATAAATTAGACTAATTAAAAGTGAGAAGTAGAATGCTGAAAGAGAGGTGGATAAACAGAGAGAAAGAGAGTATTTTAAAACAGCTTAAAGGGTGTTAGAAGTGAAAAGATTAGGGAACAATCTTTCGAGACAAATAAAAGTGTGTATGTGTTTCAGGCATGAGTAATCTTCCTGGGAATATGCCTCTGCTGCCAAAATGCCATCCAATTCCTTTCTCTGTGCTCTTCTTCACTCTCTCTCGCATTCTTTCTCTCCACCCTTATCCCGGCCTGTCCACAGCCTGAGTGGACTTCAAATGAATGTGCTCGTGAGAATCAGTAGAGATGGTGTCTTGCTCCTTTGGCTGTCAGATATCTTGTCATCTGAAGTGTTAAAACCATTCCCAAGTGCCACATTGACTGACACAGGTTTTTCCATCAGTCTGTGTGACTGGAGCAGAACATAATCTCACAGATGGATTCTCACAGATATCTCTCTGTGCATGGTCCATATATGAATTCATATAACATTACTATACACTAAATCACACAAGTTTCGATCAGCAATTCTATGATTAATTTATATGGGACCTGCGCTTTTCTTCTTCAGAATACAATAGAATTGCATGTTGCACAGCTAAATATATTAATGCTGAGATTGTGAGATTATCAGTCATTTAACATGTGAGCATGTTCAAATATGGACTTGAAAAAAATAAGATTTCCAGCAAAAATTACAATAAGTTTTACAGTAAATAAAAAGCAGTATTGAGAGACTTGTTTTGTCTATTCTGTTTGTCTATTCTGATCTTGCCTTTCCTTGATTGTAATTCATGTGGTGTTTCCCAAGATTGCTTTCTTTAATGAAGTTGTAAAACACAGCTTTTGCGTGAAAAGGTAAAAAGACAGAGCAGATAATGTAGTCAACCTCATTCAATCATAGGCGAATCATTTGTACAACAAATATTCTGATAATTGTGATTGAGTAAATCACCTGTCCACACTGTCCCCATGAATACCGGCACAGTACTCTTGTTTGGCTATTCAATCTCTCATTGTTGATTAAGAGAGGAATCATCAATGCACTGAATAAAAATAAAATAAATAATAAAAAGAAAATTGAAATGGAACAAGGAAATGAACAAAATGATCATCTTAGTCCACAGATTTGGAGAAGCGCAGATTGTTGTGTAGTATAAAGTCACTCAAACCTCTTTCAACATGCTCCTAGAACAGAACAGTGTGAATATGTGTGTTTCTTTGATGTCACAATGATCTTACAACCTAACTGGTTCAAGATGTTTGAACAACGATCATCAAAAACGAAACGTGAAAATCGTATTGATTTTTCAAAAGGACTTATCCCCGTTCTGTCTGTTTCTTGAAGAGTTTCAAGGGGAACGATCTCTATTTAGGGATTGTTGGCAGCCCCATTTGTCCCTCAGACTCATGAAGCATCTCTCTGAAGTCTCTACTGGGCATTTAAGGTAGCTTTGTGAGCATCCTTTTGTGCACTGCAGAAGATTGCAGGGCATTAATTTCATGCTTGAATATGTAAATAAGTAAATGTGTGGGAGCAGAGGGCAGTTACTCACTTCATCCGAGAGAGCTTTATCACCCTCTCTTGCTCTGCACGGACATGCATGAGAATCTCATAGCTACACACAAAGCCAGCTCTCACAATGGCAGCTTCCTGAGGGCCTCCATCTCTGTGTCTTTCTCTCCCCCTTCCCAAATGACCCCGGCTGAAGAAGCTGGGAAACACAGGGGCACGTTGTGTTTACCTCTGGCTGCGGCCAGCAGAAAACAAAACAATCCCGTTCAATGCCTGTTTGTCAGCTCTGTTTTGAAAGCCGGAGAAAAAAATGAGAGATGAGAAAACAATGAAAAGCCTCCCCCGAACGCTGCACTAACAGTTTCCCAGCTCAGTGAGCCTGTGAACAGGCACAGAGCTTCTAAACTGCTCCATTATTTCTCAGCACTTGCCATGATGCAAGATATGCTTGTGTTTGAATAGTCAACTCCACACAGAGGGCTTTTGTGAGGAAATTGGCTCAATGTGCATTGCACTGGTTCATTAAGATTTGCATTCATTTGCTCTATCTATCTATCTATCTATCTATCTATCTATCTATCTATCTATCTATCTATCATCTCTCTCTCTCTGTTTGTCCATCAATTCTATCTAAATGTCTGCCTCCAAACTGCTCCGCTATTTCTCAGCACTTGGCAATATGCAAGATCTGCTTGTGTTTGAATGGCCAAATCCAAACAGTGGACTTTTGTGAGGAACTTGGCTCAATGCACATTGCGCTGGTTCATTAAGATTTTCGTTCATTTGCTCTATTTACAGTATCTGTCTGTCTGTCTGTCTGTCTATCTATCTATCTATCTATCTATCTATCTATCTATCCATCCATCCATCCATCCATCCATCCATCCATCATCTCTCTCTCTCTCTCTCTCTCTCTGTTTGTCCATCAGTTCTATCTAAATATCTGTCTGTGTTTTCAGAAATGAAAAAGCATTAGTATTAATAGTTGGATGGTTTGCCTGTTTTTATGATCAACATAACAAAATGCGTCTGCTCCAAACACTAGTCCAAGCTTCAAAAAATAGATCCCAAATATCCAGGTGTGTAGACTCAAAACATGAATTATACCAAGGTTAAAAAAAATGGTTTGCACTCAAAGATAAAAAAAAAACTCACATGAATTTATTTATACAGTGGCCCCAATAGAGCTAAATATGTGCAAAGAGTGCCAAGTGCAATTGTAAAACGTTTTCAGTATTACCTCTTCATCAGTGCTCGACACCTGTAGGCAACATAACTGCTGTCATTTACAGTACAAGCATTTACTGTAAATATTCTAATATTATACAAAAAAAGTCAAAAGTCAACAAGACTTAGTTTACACTTTTTCTCAATTGCTTTGGCTAATTTTTTAAAACAGTCTTAACATTCTCTAAACTGTAAGTGCAATTGTCACAGCTGTTTTATGGGACATCACAACACTATTGCATGTCTACAAAATATTGTAACTCACCCAAAACATTTAATTCATGCTTCAAAACCTAGTTATTGTGTCAGTAAATTGGCCAATGCCACCAAAATGAAATGTTTTTTTGTCATCGTGTGAGCTGTGCTGGTCAAAATGTTTAGAAGTTTTTTCACCATGGCAGTCAACCCTGGAAATTTTTGTTATATACAAATGTTATTTTTGTTTTACTTTTTTGTTGACACTGACTGCTTACTGTACTTACTGAATGTCAGTTTTGTCTAGCTTGATGCTACTGAGCTTTTTAGATACCAATTTCAACAGTAGGTAAAAGCTTACTGGGAAAAGTCAATAATGTACAGTACTGTAGTACACAGAAAAAAGATATGCACATTTGTATATATACAGTAAAAAAAAAATGAAGCAATGTGTTACATGTAAACAGAAAATTCACATTTGCATGTCCATTTTTACTCATTTCTTACATGTAAAGTCATATGTATAGTGAACAGAAAATTGCCGCAAAAAGACCTGGAACAATGAAAAAACATTCCATGTCATAAATATTTATGGAATATACATGTATGTCTGACTGATTTTGATAATTGAATGGATCATTTTGCATGTGATGGCTCACATGATGAAAGAATGTTTAGAAGTTGTGAAGAGTATGACAATTTTACTGAGAATCAACTCATCAGCAAGCCATGTGCATTTAGTTATTGTGCAAACTGGAGACAATTGTACTTACTCTTTTGCACACATGTGCCAAAACACATGCAATTTGCTTAAATGAATAAGAAATTCAAATCTGGTGTGAACAAGAAACTAATTGTTCAGAGATCTGAAATTAATGTTTTGAAAAAAAAATTCTCATTCGAGAACTGAGCCAAAGCAATTGAGAAAAATTGTAATACATCCAGAACAGTATAGCTTGTAAATATATATCAAAATACATTTTTGGATCATATATATAAAAAATATAAACAGCAATATACAGTATACACACAACAGTAGAGATTTCAAATAGTTTGTTAAAAAGATTTTAAATAAAAAAATACACTGGCGGCCAAAAGTTTGGAATAATGTACAGATTTTGCTGTTTTGGAAGGAAATTGGTACTTTAATTCACCAAAGTGCCATTCAACTGATCACAAAGTATAGTCAGGACATTACTGATGTAAAAAATACCAATTTGTTTGAAAAAAAAAAAAGTCATTTTTGATCAAATCCAGACAGGCCCCATTTCCAGCAGCCATCACTCCAACACTTTATCCTTGAGTAATCATGCTAAATTGCTAATTTGGTACTAGAAAAAATTTGATCCTTGCCATTATATCAAACACAGTTGAAAGCTATTTGGTTCGTTAAATGAAGCTTAACATTGTCTTTGTGTTTGTTTTTGAGTTGCCACAGTTTGCAATAAACTGGCATGTCTTAAGGTCAATATAAGGTCAAAAATGGCAAAAAAAAAAAAAAAGTAACAGCTTTCTCTAGAAACTTGTCAGTCAATCATTGTTTTGAGGAATGAAGGCTAAACAATGCTTGAAATTGCCAAAAAACTGAAGATTTCATACAAAGGTATACACTAAAGTCTTCAAAGACAAAGAACAACTGACTCTAACAAGGACAGAAAGAGATGTGGCAGGCAAGATGTACAGCTAAACAAGAGGATAAGTACATCAGAGTCTCTCTTGTGAAGTAGACACCTCACATGTCCTCAGCTTACAGCTTCATTCAAATCTACCCTCTCAACACCAGTTTAATGTACAACAGTAAAGAGAAGACTCAGGTTTGCAGGCCTTATGGGATGAATTGCAAAGAAAAACAGATAATTGGAAAAGAGTGTTATGGAGCTTAAACCTATTGAGCTTTTGTGGGATCAGCTAGACTGTAAGGTGCGTGAGAAGTGCCCGACAAGACAGCTACATCTATGGCAAGTGCCACAGGAAGCATGGGGTGAAATGCCACCTGAGTATCTGGACAAACTGACAGTTAGAATGCCAAGGATCTACAAAGCTGTCATTGCTGCACATGGAGGATTTTTTTTATGAGAAATCTTAGTAGTTTAAGAAGTTCTGATTTTTTTTTTTTCATTTATTTATTTATTATTTTTTTTATTATAATAGTAATTTTTCATGTTATTAATGTCCTGACTATACATTGTGATCAGTTGAATGCCACTTTGGTGAATAAAAGTACCTATTTCTTTCCATAAGAGCAAAAAAGTACATTATTCCAAAGTTTTGGCCACCAGTGTGCCTCTACATTCCCTCTGCATAAGCATACATTCGATATTCCCTCTTCTGCCTAATGTGTTTAATCACAAGAAAGTTCAGATCAGAAACAGAATGATTCACCTCAATTGGTGATTTCTGGTCATTTCTTCTTATCACACTCAAATGTTAAATAATATGTGTTCTAATCTATCTATTTGTTTTGCAAACATACTGTTTGCTTCAAGAACATGATATCAAATAAATGACATTTTCTGAGCTTCGTGTAACAAATTGTTTAATGTTATACTGTATGGCTGACCCATTACCAAACTATTAAAAAGTTCTTCTACATGCATTCTTACATGCAGCACAACGAAGGCATGGAAAAGAAAACAACAGCCTTATCTAAACGGACATCTATTGCGTCATGTGCTGTAAAAGTGTCAGCTTTAACCAAAAAATCCCTAAATTTTTTGCTCTATAATGATTTATCACTCAATATAATGATGACATATGATATAGTAATTGGTCATTAAGAGATCTCTAGCCTCTGTGGCTATCTTTCCTACTGGCATTCCATACACTGATTGTGTTTACATGCTCATCAATATCCTGGTTTCTACCAAAAATCAGCTAATTAAAAAAAATCAGACAATAAAAGAAAACCACGTTTTCGTGAGATTTATAAATCATCTGATTATTCCCTGCTTTTGATTTCAAAAGTAAAAAGTAATGCGCACTTGCACAATTTGGATAAGCCAGTAAGAATGCCAGTAAAGGTGTTTACCTGCAACACGAAATGGGGGAAAAGGACAAAAATTTATGTATCCTGAATGTTTTATGCTTAAACTGTTTCTGATCTCATGCCAATAAATGAACGGCATTTAAGGCATTTACATGACCACACATGTTGTCGGCTTTAGCATAATCGGTGTAAAATTGTACATGTAAATGCGCTCATTTACTAGAGAATATCTGCATTGTGTGATTAAGTATGCTGCAAAAAATTATGTGGAAATTAACATAGTGTAGTGCCGATTATGTAATGTCAATATTCTAAAATGCTAACATTTTTACTCATGCTGCTCTAATAATAATGTTTATTGATTTAGCTTTCTGTATTTGTATTAAGTTACTTCTTTATATCATACCTGAGATGTTACAATGTTACAAAGAACACAGCTAAAAATTAAAAAATAATCCAAATAATATGATATCTACATGGGTTCATTCAGGAATACCTGCATGGCAGCACTATTGAAGAACAGCAAGTATTTATCTGAAGAAAAAAAAAATGTGTGTATAAAATATTATTAAAAAAGAAGTCACATTGTGGCTTTATTAATAGAGTAAAAGTTAATGACAACCTTTAGACCACAAACAAATGCATTGTTTTCTACTCTTAAAACAGATTAAAGATTTATTTGATTACAAATATTGATAGAATATATTTTACACTTGTAAAATACTTTTTACAAGTATTTTTTTTTTTTTGTACAAATTTTTGTAGTAACATAAATCTTACATTGGTTTGTTAGTGGATGATAAATCTTCAGTTCTGTTATTTCTGTTTAACCAGCCCCCCTCATACAATCTCTGTCATGTGCAGTAGCATTCATTTTCCTGCTAAGAATTGTGATGGTGGTCTTTGTGTGTGTGTGTGTGTGTGTGTGTGTGTGTGTGTGGGCAGGTTTAAGTGGTTTACGAGGACTTTGTTTAGGTTACAAACTGGTAATTACAAGGGTATTATGCTATAAATGTGGTTTATGAGGACATTTCTAGTGTCCCCATAATTTAAATAGCTTAAAAAAACATGTTTTATTGAAAATGTAAAAAAAAAGTGAGGGTTAGGTTTAGGGTTAGGGTTAGGGGATAGAATCTATAGTTTGTGCAGTATAAAAATCATTATGTCTATGGAGAGTTGTCATAATGATAGCTGCACTAACGTGTGTGTGTGTGTGTGTGTGTGTGTGTGTGTGTGTGTGTTTGCATGCATGCATGTGTATGTGTGTGTGCGGGTTCTTCAAACAGAACTGAATGTTTGTATCCAGCTTTTCTTCATTCATCCTCTTCTGAAGATGTATAGGTGTTTGGTGTGGTGTACAGAATGATGTATAGATGTGGTATGTCAATGTGTGGTGGATTGCTGCATGGTGTACAGTATATGGCTGTGTTCTGTATGTATGTGGTGGATGGGATGGTGGGGTTGGTTATTGATTTAATGAGCTCCTGTGGGCTTCAAGTTAAGATGATCACATGCTGCTCTTCACTACAGTCAGATAACAGATGCACCGTGTTTAATGATAGCTGCGCTCAGCTGCTGTAACTCCTTGATTTCTGCATGTTATGAGATGAGAGAATGCCATCATAGATCGATTACAGACTAACATCTCTTCAGTAATGCAGTATGGAGCTTTCTCCATGTCATTAGTGCATTTTTAATGAATATTCCATATTATTCCATATTTAAGTTAATATCAATCGACAGCATTTGTGTATCAGATAATTTAGACTCATCCTTCAGTATGTAAAAACAGAAAATATGTTTATGGTAATAAATTTACAACAGAAGTCTATGGGCTACTGCTTTCTGCAGGGTTTAAAAGCAGAAATGTGAAGCTTATTTTTATGTTACAGAGCTGACTGTATATAATTTTTCAGTAAACATTTTATACTTGAGCTGTAAACTTGTTTAAAGCATCCTTTTGAGGTAGGACTACTTTTCTAGGCAGATGAACAGATGTAATTGTTCTGGGTGGAGTCTGCTCAATGTAAACAGTGCTTAGCGGATAGTTATATCATGTCCCTTCACAGTATTCTCACGCGGACACCAAGCAAAAGTAAC
The DNA here is from genome assembly GCF_019703515.2 of Myxocyprinus asiaticus. Classification (NCBI taxonomy): domain Eukaryota; kingdom Metazoa; phylum Chordata; class Actinopteri; order Cypriniformes; family Catostomidae; genus Myxocyprinus; species Myxocyprinus asiaticus. The sequence continues at coordinate 550,979 of NC_059391.1, read as the reverse complement.
TAGGTTTACTTTTTTTAGATTGTCATGACATGAGTTGAAAGATTAGATATAACTTTACAAATGTTATGCAATTCTAACCAATCTCATATTAACATTTAAATGTTATTGTTATACTTTTAAAACAGCATATTTGAAACATTTATTGATGGTGCCGGCTTGACTTCCATTGTAAGGGCATTTATTATAAATGCATTTTCTGTTCACAAACTGAGGGAATTATTTTAGCTGGTAATCAACAGCATAACACAGATGATTTCCATAGACATTACATTAATCCCCATTAATACTCCTGTAGGACAGCTTTTTGGGATCTAGTAAAATACATGATTTAGAAACGACTGTGGAGAAAGAAAATAAAAGAGGAAAAGAAAGACATAGAGCAGGTGGAACGGTGATTGGTATGGCCCCTGAAGAGCCACTTTGTGAGCTCATTGTAGATGAATGAGAGCCTGAAAACCCTTCAACCAGAATGATCTGTGAACACATCATTACAGTTCACATCTGAAACCTGTGCACATCCCACAACTCCCTAATCAGCCAATCATTACAGCCAGAATGAGTTTTCACACACAATGAAAGTGCTTCCATGCACACTGGTAGAGTGCACAAATGGGTCAATCATGCTTGTGTATTGTTTTCTGGGCTGAAAACAGTACAGAAATGACAATGGGTAGTTATTTTTTGGTCTATATCAGTGGTTCCCAACCCTGTTCCTGGAGGCCCCCCAACACTACACATTTTGGATATCTCCCTAATCAAACACACCTGATTCAACTCATTAGCACATTAGTAGAGACTCTACGACTTGAATTGGGTGTGTCAGATAAGAGAGATATGCAAAATGTGCAGTGTTGGGGGGCCTCCAGGAACTGGGAACCACTAGTCTATATGGAAAACAGTATACATTGTTTGTACTGTTTCCTCAGCAAAAGCATAGTGTTGATAAATCTTTCTTCTCAAATTCTGTTTTGTTTTTGGAAGGATTTCATGTGTTAATGTTGAACTGGTAACACTTTAGAATACTGTTCCTTCATTAATAGGTAACTATGCAGGATTAATACAGGACAAATGAGTAGTACTACATTAACACTTAAGTCATTACTATTAACTAATATAGAAACACAATTAACTAATCAGTAAGTAATAACAAATTGATGACTGTGGTAGTTTACTATAAGCTAATCAATAACTACTGAATTTTATTTGCCTCATTGAGAACTAATAACTATGGCTAAATTAAAATAACTACCAATTAATTACTCATCACCACATTAACTTCTCAAAATACAGTGTCTAAAATGTGAAGAATTATATTTTATTGTCCAATTGAAAAATGCATCTTCAGAGAAGCATGATTGTGCCTCTGTTTTCTTCCGAACAGAACTGGATCAACTTATGAATGTAACATAAGAAGTGTCTGGTATCTGCATATGGGTCAATGACAAATAAGGATGTCAGAGATGTTATATAGGAACATCTTTTAAAAATCTAGTTTAAAGATTTCAAAAAAAACATTATTAATATTTGAGTCATATAATATGTTTGAATATGTTAATCATAGAGCAGGTGCATTCCAGTCATTTTTATATTTGGCAGTTTTATGTATTTTTAAATAACTTATGTGGGCCTCATGTACTCAGATAGGAGACAAAGGCAGGCCTACATACAGTCATAAAGCCTGACTGCAGCCTGTAGGAACATAAAAAACCTGATAACACAAACGGCGCCAAAATCAAACAAAGGGAGTCCAAAACATACTACAGACCTCATCAAGCCTTGCTCACTTTACACCTAGGTGTGAAATTCTGAAGGATCAAACTCTCAACTCCTATTGGATGAAACACACTACAGAATGCTTCCCTCAACCATGACGTCATAGAGAGTATAAAACCTCGGAGATCCTTCTAAGCTTTGCTTTCAGCAGCAGTATGCGCTGCATCTAGTTACAGCCCTGCTGCTCCCAGGTGTAGCCTCGTTGCCTAAGGAAGTAACATACATACCTGAACTTTGGCCATACAATCTCCATCTCACTGGACAAGCCGAGATTTCTCCGTGTTCCACCGAGCACACTAACAAATCCGAAGGAGACCTTTTGCCTGCAGAAGTGAAGAAAGAAGATTTCTCTTCCTTCTACAACTAAGTCGACTTCGCTGAGACTGATTTCTCTGCCGGGAATCAGCTGCCGTACCGCCCGCCGACAGAGCGAGGAAGTGGCCTCCCGTCATCACCCGAGCTTCAAGGAACTGAGTCGGAGTCAAACGACAGACGAACATACATTCTACCTGCGTCCTCATGCGACTCAAGTAAGAGGTTTATGTCTGGGCAGAGATAGATTATTATTGTGTGTTACTCTTGTGTATCAAGGCTATTGCTTGTACAGTTTACGGACAGTCGAGTCCGCTCGCTGCTAATAATACTCAAGGTATTATTGTAACTTACTGTTACCACGAATGAGATTTGCTGTGTTGTCGTCCAACCACGTTGCGCTGTTTGTGCATTTCCACCATCACGGGTGAGACTGGCACAAATAGTTTATCCATTAAAGAACCAACGACCGCGGCGGATGGATTACGAGCCGTTCACCGCGTTTCTGAGTGATAAAACTAACGTTGTCATCTCTCCCCCGATCGCTAAAACCGGCTTCGGTGCTGTCACTCTGTTCTCTCTCTCTTGCACTAACCGTACACACACACACAACCCCTCACAAACATACCCGCACACACATTTGGTGAACAGATAACTTGGCGATAGAGCCCAGCTTTGTCCCTAAGTTATCGTACCAGCGGAGACACGCGTTAAAAGGGCAGATGCCATTAACCAGTCTCTCCACCCACATTCACGGCCACATTATCTGGCCGGAAACCTTGTGTGACGTACTTTCCAAGAGAGCCACATCCACCATTTTGTGCCCTCCTTCTCTCCTTACACACACACACATACACCCATTCAGACACATGCACGCACATACCCTCCTCTCATGTATTATAGGCTTATTTTTTACCATATCTAATCATGTTACTGTTTAGTTTGTAGCTGGAAGTCAGAAGTTTATCGACTGTGTTGTATCGATTATTAATTGATATTACTGCACCAATAAACTTTGTTATACCTTAAAGAGAAGTGTTTTGGTATTGTTCTGCATGCACCTGTGTCAAGGGCTGGCAGGGAATGTCAGTGCTCGGATTTAAGCCTTCATTGTTTTCCTTTTGAATTTCGATGTTCTCTGGACGTTGATTTCCTAAGAGAACAATCCTATATTGAGACTGTTATACTGTCTGGTTATTAGTCCCTGATTCCAGGGTGGTGCCCCAGCAATATTTATCCTTATTAATATTATATTGATTTTGATAATTGATAGTTATCTTTGATGACAGTTGATTTGAAGGATTAATAAGCTAATGTTGGGGGGCCTGGGTAGCTCAGCGAGTACTGGCGCTGACTACCACCACTGGAGTCACGAGTTCTAATTTTACGTGGATGCCACGGAGAATAGCGTGAAGCCTCCACAAGCGCTACATCTCCACGGTAACGCGCTCAACAAGCCATGTGATAAGATGCGCAGACTGACGGTCTCAGACGCGGAGGCAACTGAGATTCGTCCTCCACCACCCGGATTGAGTCACTATGCCACCATGAGGACCTAGAGCACATTGGGAATTGGCATTCCAAATTGGGGAGAAAGGGGAGAAAAAAATTAAATAATAAAAAAAAAGCTAATGTTGATTCTAATCAATGTTCTGTTGATTTTAATAATTAATAATTATCTTTGATAATTGTTTATTTGAAGGATTAATAAGCTAATGTTGATTCTAATCAATGTTCTATTGAGTTTAATAATTAATAGTTGTCTTTGATGATTGATGATTTGAAGGATTAATAAGTTAATATTGATTCTAATCAATGTTCTATTGATTTTAATAATTAATAATTATCTTTGATCATTATTAATTATTGCTAATAACCAAACCCACTCCTGAACGAAGCTCCCAACACTTAATAAATCTAATTGAATAGAATAATCGAAATCGTAAAACTACACGTCCATCAAACCTCTAATCCGATCTTGCTGAAGCGAGGAAAAGAATGCAGTTCTTCTGTGCTGATCCGAGCTCAAGCCCCTCCGCCCAAACAACACGTGCTGAAATGAACACATATACCTTGTTAAGATATGTTTAGTTCTGTTTAGAACAAAAACAGGCAAAGGACTCATGGAAAATATATTTTAGAAGCATTTTAGCGGAAGGACACTCAGAGAAGCATCATTGTCTGGTGATTTTGGAGATCAGCGCACTTTCTGAAGACATTTATTTTTATATTCATCTTGATTTTCTGATTTAACGTTGAAAGGTAATGCTTTGAAAGCATATTGTGGAGTTAATGTTTACACTAATCGCCACGTATTAAACTTGTGGAAGGCCTCCAGCAGTCGTTCACAGCGCACAGCCTGTGTAGTAGGCTGCAGCTGTGAGAACCTTTAAAAGTATTATATCCTGCTATAGGTTTGACAAAATATATTGTAAAGCAATAAAGTATTTATTATGCATTTTATGTTCGATGAATTTAATGTCACAGGAAGATTTTTTGAATGTTTTTACATGTTTATGTAACTGATTTATGTATCTGAATAAATTAATAAATTGTAGAACCAAATACTTGAGTATTCAGTCTCAGTTACTTTTAATGGTTTATAATGCATTTTCACTTAAGAATACTGTTCAAAATCATTAGTAATTCCTTCAGAAGGATGTGGTAACAGTTAAGTCATTACTAGCGGGTCACTATGATCTTCACTTTAGAATACTGTTCTAAATGGTCAGTAACTCCTTTCGAAGGATGTAGTAACACTTTAGTCATTACTAGTGGGTTACCATGTTCTTCACTTTAGAATACTTTTCCAAATGGTTAGTAATTCCTTCAGAAGAATGTGGTAACAGTTAAGACATTACTAGCGGGTTACCATGATCTTCACTTTAGAATACTGTTCCAAATGGTCAGTAACTCCTTTAGAAGGATGTAGTAACACTTTTGTCATTACTAGCGGGTTACCATGATCTTCACTTTAGAATACTGTTCCAAATGGTTAGTAATTTCTTCAGATGGATGTGGTAACAGTTAAGTCATTACTAGGGTGTTACCATGATTTTCAAAGTTATTAATAGAAATCTAACCCCAAAACATACAGTAACAGCATAATCGTGCATAATAGTTAAGCGAGATATCCAGAAGAACCATATATTTCTGTAAGGTAAGTTGGCTAGTAATGATATTCTACCAGGCAATGTAGTAATTTAGAGGGGTTATTTCTTTAAGTTCATTTCTGGTTAAAGAGCACAAGAGGGACACTGTCCTGCTTCTGTAAAGATGTACTTTATTAATCTTAGTTCTTAAAAGTCTTTGTTTAAACACTGGCCCTTAACACTTCTTAGTTATAAGTAATATTGGCATTATATTCATGCTGTAAACCAGAGGGGAACTGGCCCCCACAGTAAGCCTGGTTTCTCCCAAGGTTATTTTTCTCCATTAACCAACATCTTATAGAGTTTTGTGTTCCTTGCCACAGTCGCCTTTGGCCTGCTCACTGGGTTTCTAAATACAATTATTATTAAATTACTTATTTTTATACACACTTCGTATTTAATCAAATTACATAATGGTGACTCTAAGACTTTATAGATATTACGGTTTCATTTTCTGTTAATGCATGATTTTCTGTAAAGCTGCTATGAAACTATTTATGTTATGAAAGGCGCTATTACAAATAAAAATGACTTGACTTGATTTTTGTCACTAAATAGAATATAATCATTTACATTTAATCATTCCAATGCTGGAATTGGTAAGGGAAAAAAAAATTGAAAATAAATTACTGTAGGCTGTAATTTATATGGCATTTGTGGTAATGTAGGCTGATGGGTCCTTTTGGTCCAGTATTCCTCCTTGACCCTCCAGTGATTACATCTAGTGCTGACCTAGGCTGTGTTATCTTTACTAAATTTACAGTATGTAAAAAAAATAATAATCAACAGGGCCATGACCTGTTTATTGACAGTTAATTACTTCACAAGTTCACGTGTTACTGTAATATAATCCGTTAATTAAATGAAGGTAAACAGATTTGACTTGCTGTATATATAGACTCCAGCATGAGACTAGACTTGAGCTCTGAACAGCATTAATAGTAGTGATGAAGATGTTTACATTTACATTTACATTTGTTCATTAAGCAGACGCTTTTATCCAAAGCGACTTACAAATAAGGAGAACAATAAGCTATTCATCAAACAAAAGGGATGAATTGCTTCTGATGTTAATGTAGTGCTAATCAATTGTCCTTCATTAGTTCTTGATTAATTTAGCATTAATTATGAAACAGTATAGTTATTTAGTAGTTCTCCAAGAGGTATGAAAAAAAATAGTAGTTATTGATGTAATAGTGAACACCATTCATCTGTGTGCTATTACTTACTAATTAGTTAATCACAGTTTCTTGTTAGTTTATAGTAGGAACTAAAATGTTAATGTTGTGCTACTCATTTGTTCCTGTGTAGTTACACATTAATGAAGGAACAGTATTTTAAATTGTTACCGTTTAATTTTTTTTATAATACATCCACTGTACAATAAAGTGATGGAGAGTAACTAACTAAAAGTAGTGCCACTAATAATTTTAAAATTTTCAGTAGCATGACAGTAGCTCAGCTGTTTACATATGATATAGCTTTTACAGTTACAAGCTTTTTTACCTTAAGTTGCTCGCTGTATAATTTATTCAAAATTTGAATAACATCTTAGTTGCTACATGTGAAGTTGACCGTTTATGTAACTAGTCTTGATTTTCTGTATATATATGTATATATATATATTGTGTGTTCATGTGATTCAGTCCGGAAAACTAAATAATGCTTAATTGTCCTTGCCATTTGTTTTGAGATGGGTATAGTCAGGACATTAATAAATTGAAAAATTACTATTACAATTTGAAAAAAAAAATTCAGAACTTCTTAAACTATTTTGCCCACTCTAACCTTTTCTCTTTTTTTTCTGTTTCAAAAGTGGCTTTTTCTTTCCAATTCTTCCCATAAGGCCTGCACCTCTGAGTCTTCTCTTTACTGTTGTACATGAAACTGGTGTTGAGAGTGTAGAATTCAATGACGTTGTCAGCTGAGGACATGTGAGGCCTCTATTTCTCAAACTAGAGACTGTGATGTACTTATCCTCTTGTTTAGTTGTACATCTGGCCTTCCACACCTCTTTCTGTCCTTGTTAGAGCCAGTTTCCTTTGTCTTTGAAGACTGTAGTGTACACCTTTGTATGAAATCTTCAGTTTTTTGGCAGTTTCAAACATTGCATAGCCTTCATTCCTCAAAACAATGATTGACTGACAAGTTTCTAGAGAAAGTTATATATATATATATATATATATATATATATATATATATATATATATATATATATATATATATATATATATATATACACACACTGTATATATATTTCTCCAGTTCTTTATTCTGTCATGTGCAGAATGTCTCTCGATCTATGAGTGTTTGTTTCAACAAAGGTCAAAAGGTTGTAATACCTGTCATACAGAGAAAGAGAGCAAAAGAAAGACTCCTCACTCTGGGAAGGTTGCATAAAATTGGTATAATCGCCATCGATTGTGCTGCACAGTGGGCTGCCATTCCTGAAAGAGGTATTCATCCCAAAAGAAAGCGGACAGAGAGAGAGGAGAATGAGTCCTAGTCCCTCTCCCAGCCCCTCCACTTCTCTCCTATGGTGGGCATACACACAACATCAGCGGTCTGAATGGGGCTGGCATTCTCCTCCATTCCTCTCCATGCCACATTGAACCCAAAGGGGTGCCGCGGGATGGCAGGGGGCAGTGCCACTTTTTGGAGCAGGACAAAAGCCCTCAGATGGTAACTGGGGATCTTCACATAGTCACGGCCAATTGAAAAAGAGTGAATTCTCTATTACTTTTCACTGGCCTCCTAGTGTGTGATTGCTCTCAATCGCTGCCTGAAAGAGAAATTAAATTCGAGGGAGTCTATCATGAAATCCTCAGAGTGAAAGTAAATTATCTGTGGCAGTGGCTGTTCTAGCTTGTATGGTGCCCCCCCTTAAGCCCCTTTACGCCAAACCAACACAAACACACAAAAAGAAAGAAACTAGATTTTGGGGGCCTGGGTAGCTCAGTGGTAAAATATGCTGGCTACCACCCCTGGAGTTCGCTAGTTTGAATCTCAGGGCATGCTGAGTGACTCCAGCCAGGCTTCCTAAGCAACCAAACCTCCTGTAGAAGTTCACAAAACCCAGGAAACGTTGGAGCTCCTTAACAGTGTTGGGTCTTGGCCACTCTGTGACTGCCTTGATCTTGGAGTCATCCATCTCAACACCTCTATGGCTGATGATATACCCTAATAATGTTGTATGGGTAACATGGAACTCACATTTCTCTGCTTTCACGTAGAGTTGGTGTTTCAGCAGGCAGGAGAGGACCATTTTAACATCTTTGTGTTGTGCTTTATCCTGGGAGTATATGAGTATGTCGTCAATGTAGGCGATGATACATCTGTTGAGGAGGTCTCTGAAGATCTCATTGATGAATGACTGGAACACAGCTGGTGTGTTGGCCAGGTCACGAGGCATCACCTGGTATTCATAGTGCCCCCTAGTGGTGATAAATGCGGTTTTCCACTCGTCTCCCTCTCTGATACGAATCAGGTTGTATGCACTTCACAAATCCAGTTTTGTGTAGATAAGTGCTTCACGTAGTTGTTCTAGGGCAGACGGAACAAGAGGGAGTGGGTACCTGTACTTGTTTGTTCTGTGTTCAATCCTCGGTAGTCTATGCATGGACGGAGCCCTCCATCTTTCTTCTCGACGAAGAAAAAGGCTGCTGCAGCTGGTGAAGAAGAAGGACGAATGAACCCTGAAGCTAAAGCCTCCTCAACGTAAGTCTCCATGGCCATGGTTTCAGGTCTTGACAATGGATAGGCTTTGCTCCTCGGGGGGTGCCATGTTGGGTAGTAACTCAACAGCGCAGTCCCATGGATGATGAGGGGGTAGTTGGGTTGCCTTGACCTTGCTGAATACCTCGGTGAATTCAGAATACTCCCTGGGGACCTGGATTTGAGCTTGGTTCTCATGACTTTTGATGCTGGTAGTCAAACATGACATGGTGACTGTAACATGAAGACAATTAGACTGACAATAATCTGACCATTGTTTTAACTCACCCTGATTCCAGGAGATGATGGGATCATGGATAGCCAATCATGGGTGACCCAGGATGAGAAGATACCTAGGTGAGTCGTTGATATAGAAAGATATGTTCTCTTTGTGAAACAATCCAACCCGTAGTGCCACTGGTCCCATTCCTGCCCCACGCAGACGAGGAGGACTTCAGCCCCTGAGACCAGTTCCCCGGGTGTGGGAGGCGACACCTACCCCTATCCCAATGCCCCGCCACTCTCCCCCTCGGGGGTGGCGCCCGCCGACGCAAGTGCGGGCGTAGCGCCTGGGCCGGCCTGCTGGAGGTGCGGAGACCCGAGCCACTTCCGAGATCAGTGCCCTCTGATGGAGCTGGGGACAGTGGTGCGGGTCTCTGACCTCCCACAGGCTGCCCCCGACCGGGCCGGAGCATACCGGATACTGGTAAATGTCAAGGGGGGTACTCACCAAGCGTTGGTGGACACAAGGTGTAATCAAACCACTATCCACCAATGCCTGGTTCAACCCGAGGCATTGGTCACAACTAAAATGGTGAAGGTGAAATGTGTACACAGGGATATTCACAAGTATCCGGTGGTGACCCTGACGATTAAATTTCGGGGGGAAAAGCATAGAGTGGAGGCCGCGGTTAGTTCCCGCCTCACCCATCCGCTGATTTTGGGGACTGATTGGCCTGATTTCAAAGTTTTATTAAAGGGAATTTGCGCGGATGGGTCCTGTACGAAATTAGGGAGATGTGTGATGTGCGATGCTCTGGCAGGGGAGGAGGAGCCGGGGCCATCCTCGACAGCTCCACGTCATAATGACGAGAGAGGGGAGAGGCTGTAGCCCCTCCCCTTCTCAGGGAATTCCCTGAGGGGGATTTCCCTTTGGAGCAGGCATGAGACGAAACCCTCAAACACGCCTTCGACCAAGTGAGAGTCATCGATGGTCAAAGACTCCAGCCGGACATCGCCCTTTCATACCCCTATTTTGCGATTATAAATGAGCGGTTGTATAGAGTGACACAGGACACTCAAACTAAAGAGGATACAACCCAACTTTTGATTCCAAGGAGCCGTCGGGAAATGGTATTCCAGGTGGCTCATTATAATCCCATGGCAGGTCACCTAGGAGAAAGGAAAACACTGAACCGTCTAATAGCCCGTTTCTATTGGCCGGGCATTGGCGGCGATGTCCACAGGTGGTGTGCGGCATAACCCATCGGCCACCCCAAAAGCGCCATTGCGCCCTCTCCCTTTGATCGAGGTCCCCTTTGAGAGAATTGGAATGGACCTCGTCGGGCCATTAGAGCGGTCAGCACGCGGACATCGCTTTGTAGTGGTCCTAGTGGACTATGCAACGCGATATCCGGAAGCCGTGCCTCTTCGCAACATCGCATGCAGTGTTGCGGAGGCACTCTTCAAAATAATCTCCCGGGTGGGGATTCCGAAAGAAATCCTCACCGATCAGGGCACAACATTTATGTCACGGACACTATGCGAACTGTACGAGTTGTTAAATATGAAATTGATTCGCACCAGTGTATACCATTCTCAAACGGATGGCCTGGTGGAACGATTTAATAAAACCCTCAAAAACATGATTCGTAAGTTCGTACACGACGATGCTAGAAATTGGGATAAATGGCTCGACCCCCTGTTATTTGCAGTACGAGAGGTCCCGCAAGCCTCCACTGGCATCTCCCCATTCGAACTGCTGTATGGGCGACGCCCACGCGGCGTGCTTGATGTATTGCAAGAGGCCTGGGAGGAGGGACCTTCAAACAGCAAAAATGAACTTCAGTACGTTCTTGATCTTAGAGCAAAACTCCACACTTTGGGACAGCTAACACAGGAGAATTTGCTCCAAGCTCAAGAACGACAGCACCGACTGTATGACAGGGGAGCTCAGCTAAGGGAATTTGCACCGGGAGATAAAGTGCTTGTATTGCTTCCCACATCGAACTCTAAATTACTCGCCAAGTGGCAAGGACCCTTTGAGGTCACACAACGAGTGGGAGATCTCGATTATGAGGTTAAATGAACCGATAGAGGGGACGCACGTCAAATATACCACCTCAATCTCCTGAAATTGTGGAGGGAGGCGGTTCCCGTGACGTTGGCTACGGTAGTTCCCGAGAAGGTTGAGCTTTCCAGGAATGGGGGGGGAGTGGTAGGCAGGCCAGTTGCCACCCCGGCCTGAGTCGAGCGGTGGGGATATGTGGCAGTGGGGGCGTGGTCAAGCATCTCTCCGGAGAGAGAGAAAGCGGTAAGGGTGCTTACACCTGAGCTAAATTATGTCTAACACCTGTCTCTAATTTCAGTAAGCACGGGGAGAGCGGATAAATAGAGCCACACCGCAAGTAGAAAAGAGAGAGTGCCTGGGCACCACAGAGCCGAACAAGAAGCAAGAGTTTTGTTATTACAAATGATGAGAGTTTTATTTTGGTGAAGCGGTGTGTGATTAAAGTTCAACTTAGTGAATATTGCAAAGAGAAAAATAAATCCTTACCTGAACCAGGAAAGCTGCTTCTCGCCTCCTCTTTACACTGTGGTTTGTGGGAGATGAAATGTTCATGGTACTCACAATAGTTCTGGAGTCTTGATATTTCTTACCTTTGTGAGGGCATGTCGAGTTTCGGTGATTCCCTTCACCACAGTAATAACACAGTCGCTCCCGATGACGACAATCGCGTTCTTCATCAGAAACTCTGGTATAGGTGATCTGCATCGGTTCAGGAGCTTTGGGGCATGCCTGGACTTGACTATGGACTGATGGTCGTGACTTGGAGCTGATCTTTGAGCATGGTGAATTGCGCAGTAAATTACCAAACCTTACTGCCAATGAAATTAATTCAGTGAGAGTTGAATCCTCACCCTTACATGCGAGTTCAGCCTGCAGATTGTAGTTCAGTCCCTCTCTGAACACAGTCTTGAGTGCAATTTCATTCCATCCACTTTGGGCTGCTAATGTCCTGATTTGTATGGCAAAGTCAGCTGCAGAATGTGAACCCTGGCGTACATGAAGCAGCTGAACAGAGACATCTTTACCTCCCTCTGGGTATTCAAACACTTCATGGATCTGGGAAGCGAAGTAATCAAATGACGTTTGAAGCTGATTATCACTCTCCCAAACAGCTGAGGCCCAGTCTAGTGCTTTACCGGTAAGTAACGTCATCATAAATGCACATTTCTTGGACTCCTGACTGAAAGACTCTTGTTGATTGGAGAAATAGACTTTACATTAAATCCCTTACATTTTTCTGGCGAGCCATCAAATTTATCAGGAAGAGCGAAACTTCCCGGTGTAGCTTGTGGAGATGGAAGAGAGCGGATATAGCGGGTGAGGTTCTCATGTGCAGCTCTTAGGTGGTCCAATTGTTCCTAGAAACTATGAGCAGTTCGCTCTGGTGAGCGAATGCAGCCTGGAGCTGAGAAACTTCCGCTGGATTCATTGGTGGCGAAGTATTCTGTAAGGGACTCAACATGGAGGTGAAGGTAGAATCCATATGCAAGAAGTTTATTATGATCAGCAAACAAATCCAAGACACTAGGCAGAGATGTAATCGTTGAAGCAGGCAAAGTAGTCATTACACAGGTAATCAGTCCAACCAGGCAAACAGAGCAAAACTATTGTAATCCAATAATGGTAATCCAGTGAAACAGGCACAATGGTCATAACAAGTAGGCAAATAAACAGGCTTGGTAAGGCAGTGAAACTGGCAATAAGTCACAATGGAAGAGCATGGTTATTTATATGGTTCAGACAGTAAGTAACCATAGAAGAAAGAGTACAGTGTCAGTATTCGGGAGAGGGCTCCCTCTGGTGGTCGGCTGAAGGTATACCAGCCTCATTCGTTACATACTGTATGTATGAATGAATTGCTTTAAACTTATTTTATCATTATTTGACAGGGACATACCTTACCCTCTCAAAATACAGGAAAAGAAAAACCAAATAATATTTTCATAAAGGAAGTAAGCTATGTTAGATCAACTGTTCCAGCATTATGAAGATGTGTAAACAACAACTTGATTTTTGCATTTTCTGAAGAAAATGTGAGCGCTGCTCGCTCCTGTAAAACTTGCCATCCTAATGCATAAAAAGGTGTTCTAGGTGGTTTTTAATACATAGCTTCTGGCTGGTTGTGAGGGCTTGGCTTTGTGTTTGCTATGGTGTTCTTGGTGGTTGCTGGGTGGTGGCACATGTCCAGTAAGTCTTTATACTGGCCCAATTCCAGTAAGCCCTCCCCCAAGTCTCTAAGATATTCTGATTTCTAGTTATGGCTTGGGCCCCTCCTTCAATATAAATCTATACTATTATTTTTCTACCTGTTTTATTGTTTGACAGGCGATAATCTGTTCACTAAATAGCACACCTCTCCTCAGCATGCTGCATGATTTCAGGTATCATTCATATCTGTAGCACAAACAAGTTACATTTAATGCTGAGGCTTAGGGGTTTGTTCAAATCCTTGATCTCAAGCATGAGCAATATAGTGTAATGGTAAATATAGTGTAATGATAAATTAACAATATACTGTAGCAATAATAGTAATGCTTGCCTTAATAAATGACACTAAAACACACATAAACAACACATAAACAATGCTACTGAATGTTAAAATAAGACTAAGACTAAAACAATTTTTGCATTCAGTAATCATGCCAACAAACTGTGATTACTTTAGAATCATAATGATTATTTTTTTATTATTATTAAATAACAGCCAGACCACAGATCTGTTGTGGATTTAGGTATTGGCGATTAGGTATGGGCAGCTGCCCGGGGCGGCATCTTGCCGGGGGCAGCACGGGGCGCCCGTAAAAAAAATTTGGGCTGGTGACATTTTCGCGATCGGTTTTCTATAGCTCATTTGGACGTCACGTCAATGATATTATGTCACCGTGTAGGTCAAGTCAAGTCATTATTATTTGTATAGTGCTTTTCACAACACACATCGTTTCAAAGCAGCTTTACAGGAAATCATGCATTAAATTTTTTTTACAGTCTTACAGTGATCATTGTGTAGTTTGATTAAATATGATTGTAAAATGTGTATAGAAATTAAAGGTGCTATATGTAATATTTTTACTGTACTAAATCATAAAATGACCATAATATGTCATTAGAGAATTAGGAAACATGCTAAGTAGAAATACTGGCTTCTCTGATAACAATCCTGCAGCCAGTATGTTCTACTTTGAAGTTTCTATTCCAGGCCAGAATTTCTGTTTATGTTTTGGCCTGTGTGATCCTGCCCACTGCCCACTCATCAATAGAATTTCGACACCACCGGGTTGTCAGATTTGAACAAGTTTTCAGGCAAACAACACTGCGTGCTGCAGCCATGGAAGCCAGCAAACAAACTGGATCAGAGTTAACAGATTCCACCTTACCTAAAAACCCTCACCATCCGGCGATGCCTTTGGAAGATGGAGACAGCTTAAAGCCCAGAAATCCTTTAAAACAGATACTGAGTTGGCTAATTTGCATGTCAGCATTTTGGCATCCCGCATGAGCTTCGAGTCTGGGGTGGGGCAGACAACTCTACAATATTTTGAATTTGGACTGCAATACCCTTTTCAAATGCTTGTTGTCAATCTTACATATACCACCTTTAAATAATTAAATAATAATTGTATTTAGAACCCCTGTGAGCAAGCTGAAGGCGACTGTAGCAAGGAACACAAAACTCCATAAGATGTTGGTTAATGAAGAAAAATAACCTTGGGAGAAACCAGGCTCACTGTGGTCGCCAGTTCCCCTCTGGCTAAACAACATTATTATTAATAACCAGTATTAGTTATTTGTGTGCAGTGCAAGTCATGGTTTTAAATTTGTAAATTAAATAAGTGTTAAGGTCCAGTGTTTTAAAAATATAAATAAATATTTTTATGAACTTTAAGATTAATGATTAATGTCTTTGAAGTCCATCCTGGATTAACTGCAGAGGTTTACATAGATGCATTGTCCTTTGTTAGTTGGCTGATGTTTTTGGCTTTTGTTGGCAATTAAATGATAGTATGTATTCCATTTCAAGAGTGTAGTCCATCAATAGACAAAGGTGATGCAGTCAGAGATACAGTGCATCCGGAAAGTATTCACAGCGCTTCACTTTTTCCACATTTTGTGGTGTTACAGCCTTATTCCATAATGGATTAAATTCATTATTTTCCTCAAAATTCTACAAACAATACCCCATAATGACAACGTGAAAGAGGTTTGTTTGAAATCTTTGCAAATTTATTAAAAATAAAAAATGAAAAAAATCACATGTACATAAGTATTCACAGCCTTTGCCGTGTCACTCAAAATTGAGCTCAGGTGCATCCTGTTTCCACTGATCATCCTTGAGATGTTTCTACAACTTGATTGGAGTCAACCTGTGGTAAATTCAGTTGATTGGACATGATTTGGAAAGGCACACACCTGTCTATATAAGGTCCCACAGTTAACAGTGCATGTCAGAGCACAAACCAAGCCATGAAGTCCAAGGAATTGTCTGTAGACCTCCGAGACAGGATTGTATCGAGGCACAGATCTGCAGAAGGGTACAGAAAAATTTCTGCAGCATTGAAGGTCCCAATGAGCACAGTGGCCTCCATCATCCATAAATGGAAGAAGTTTGGAACCACCAGGACTCTTCCTAGAGCTGGCCGCCTGGCCAAACTGAGCGATTGGGGGAGAAGGGCCTTAGTCAGGGAGGTGACCAAGAACCCGATGGTCACTCTGACAGAGCTCCAGCGTTTCTCTGTGGAGAGAGGGAACCTTCCAGAAGAAAAGCCATCTCTGCAGCACTCCACCAATCAGGCCTGTATGGTAGAGTGGCCAGACGGAAGCCACTCCTCAGTAAAAGGCACATGGCAGCCCGCCTGGAGTTTGCCAAAAGGCACCTGAAGGACTCTCAGACCATGAGAAACAAAGATTGAACTCTTTGGCCTGAATGGCAAGCGTCATGTCTGGAGGAAACCAGGCACCGCTCATCACCTGGCCAATACCATCCCTACAGTGAAGCATGGTGGTGGCAGCATCATGCTGTGGGGATGTTTTTCAGCGGCAGGAACTGGGAGACTAGTCAGGATCAAGGGAAAGATGAATGCAGCAAAGTACAGAGACACCCTTGATGAAAACCTGCTCCAGAGTGCTCTGGATCTCAGACTGGGGCGAAGGTTCATCTTCCAACAGGACAACGACCCTAAGCACACAGCCAAGATTACAAAGGAGTGGCTACGGGACAACTCTGTGAATGTCCTTGAGTGGCCCAGCCAGAGCCCAGACTTGAACCCGATTGAACATCTCTGGAGAGATCTGAAAATGGCTGTGCACCAATGCTCCCCATCCAACCTGATGGAGCTTGAGAGGTCCCGCAAAGAAGAATGGGAGAAACTACCCAAAAATAGGTGTGCCAAGCTTGTAGCATCATACTCAAAGAGACTTGAGGCTGTAATTGGTGCCAAAGGTACTTCAACAAAGTATTGAGCAAAGCCTATGAATACTTATGTACATGTGATTTTTTTATTTTTTTTATTTGCTAAGATTTCAAACAAACTTCTTTCATGTTGTCATTATGGGGTATTTTTGAGGAGAATAATGAATTTAATCCATTTTGGAATAAGGCTGTAACATAACAAAATGTGGAAAAAGTGAAGCGCTGTGAATATTTTCCGGATGCACTGTAAATGATGAGGTGCATCGCAGTTTAACCTGCAGGTCATTTCGGTGAGGTTCAGTGGGGTCCATCCTAAGTCCAAGGTTCAGGCAGTGGCGTATGAAGTATCCGATGTCTGACAGTTGGAGTTTGCATCAGTTCATCCTCTGAAGTAAAAAACTGAAGTGATGTCTGTCTAGTACCGGCTGTAGTTTGTCGTCATCTCTCAGCGACATATAGCAATGGAGTCCGACACCAAGCAGGAATGGAGCTGGATCTGGCAGGCTCTGGTAACCTCAGGATATGAATCCCATGGTTGAGACATGGAAACAAATAGAATAATATTAGTGTAGATGCCATTCAATTTTATGCAGAGTTATAACAGATCATGATGGATGTTTCTGGTTCTGGCAGACCTAACTAAAGCAGCCTAATTGTGAGTTGAAGGATAAATGAGGTGTATGCCTGGCTAAATAGATGAGTCTTTAGTCTAGACTTAAACTGAGTGAGTGTGTCTGCATCCCAAACAGTGTTAGGGAGACTTTTCCATAGTTTAGGAGCCAAGTATGAAAAGGATCTACCTCCTTTTGTGGATTTTGATATTCTTGGAATTATTAACAAGCCAGAATGTTGTGATCGTAATGAACGTTACAGAATACAGCATGTCAGAAGGTCTCTTAATTACTGTGGAGCTAGACCTTTCAAAGCTTTGTATGTAGTTAACAGAATTTTTTAATTAATATGAAATTTAGCAGGTAGCCAATGTAACAATGATAAAATTGGGCTAATATGATCATATTCCTTAGTTCTAGTCAGCACACTGGCAGCTGCATTTTGACCATTGATCATTGTGATCATTGTACCACGGTGCAAGGTTTTTTCTTTAATTTTCTTTAATCAAAGGGGGGCGACACTATCAAGAGTGCAAGAGAAAGACTGTATTGATATTTTCTTTTATTTCTTCAAGTTCTTCTAGACATTTTGGTTTACTTAGTAAGTGAGACAATTCTGGAAGATTATTAGTGAAGCTATCTTTAGTGGTTGAAAGAATAGTTATACCTGAATGATAGCATGGTGTAGATTGAGTGACAGAGTGCATCCAAACTATGATCTGTAATATTTTATTTACAATTAATGCTTTGGTTGAAAGAGATCTAATGTTTAGTAGCCCTACCTTTATATAATGTTTATCTTCAAATGTTTTTTTTTTTTTTCAAGTATGACCAAGTTTTCTAAATGATTTATTGAGAGTTTTGTGTTTGGTAGTTTGGGGAATAGACACAGTCTATATATGATATCTAGGTGATACAGACGTTTGGATTAACCAGTTTGTCTGCTTCCTGACCTGGGCCCTAGTTAGTCAAATATTATCATTATTAAGACTATGAGCCTAATTACTAGAGAGGAGAGCGGCACCCTACCTGGAGGGATGGAGTCCGTCTCTCTTTAGCAGGTCAGGTCTACCCCAAAAACTCTTTCAATTGCCTATAAATCCTATGCTATTCTCCAGACACCACTCAGACATCCAGCCTTTCAGTGACACTAATCTACAAAAAACCTCATCACCACGACGAGTAGGGAGGGGGCCCGAGCATATTACACTGTCTGACATTGTTTTTGCAAGTTCACACACCTCTTTAACATTATCTCTAGTGATCTCCGACTGGTGAAGCCAGACATCATTAGTGCCGACATGAATAACAATTTTAGAAAATTTACTTGTAAATTTGATCTGATGTCAGATGCTTGAGCCCCCAATATGCATTTAACAATGCTGGCTTGTTGGGAATCTATCAAATTTACATTTATGCATTTGGCAGACACTTTTATCCAAAGCAACTTACATTGCACTTATTACAGGGACAAT
This sequence comes from Myxocyprinus asiaticus, assembly GCF_019703515.2. Lineage (NCBI taxonomy): Eukaryota > Metazoa > Chordata > Actinopteri > Cypriniformes > Catostomidae > Myxocyprinus > Myxocyprinus asiaticus. The sequence continues at coordinate 532,245 of NC_059391.1, read as the reverse complement.
CCCCCTGGAGCAACCTGGAGTTAAGTGCCTTGCTCAAGGACACAATGGTGGTGGCTGCGGGGATTGAACCAACAACCTTTTGCTTACCAGTTCAATGTTTTAGTCCACTACGCCACCACCACTCCATTCAAATAATGCACCTCTAACTTTGTACAGTACTAATAATCCAATTAGTAAAATCAGTCACACTATGAAATGCTACCAAATAAACACAGTTCATTCATAATACTGTGAATATATAGTTTCATAGATATATTGTTGCATTTTTTTCTGGTTTGTGCGAAATCGTTAAGAATAATATAAAACCAGTCTGCACACCACGAAGGTGAACTGATTTAGTCTTGACTCTTGTTGACAGTGTTGGGGGATGGGTAATGTATTGATGCTCGAGTGCCAAATCAACGCAAATGGATAAGAAAGGTCTAAGCCATCAGGTGCCCAGTTTAGGAAAAAGAGGAAAGAAAAAGAAGAGAAATGCGCAAAAGATAAAGGTATGCAGCTATGTCCCTCATCTCTTTATGAGTATAATATTATGCATGTAATGAAATAGGCTGTTATAAAACTTATGTTTGTTAGCTTATGTTGCTTGCTATGCTATTACACATAGGGTGACAATATTCCTTTTTCTGTCCAACTAGCTTACATAACATTGGATATAAATTCACACAGTTTCACCATGATAATGTGTGTAGCCTGCAGCAAAACAATTACAAACTAACTAGGATATTTAGGTTGTAGTAAAACTAGCACATTATTGATTTGGTTAACTTTCATTAAGTTGACATCATAAAGGTTTTCTGTGATTGTATTGACTACGTCCTGAGCTCAGTAAGAGTGTAAAAATGCATCAATATTATGCTGAAACTTTGATGCATCTATTATGGAATTTAATAATCAATTACAATGACTATAATAATACCCAATGTGTTACAGATGCTGTCTCAGATTACACGTGCACTCTCGCAACCTGGCAACCCGCGGCTAGGTGTAACATGTTCTGTTGTGTTGGTGTCTTTGGACTCTTATTTTGAAAGTTTAGTTCCTGTTTCCTGTCTTGTTATTGTCTTGTTTGTCATGTGACCCTCGTGTTTCAGGTGTTTTGTTCTCATTGGTTTATAGTCATTGTCTTGTTATCATGTTCATTAGTCTTGTCCTGTCATTGGTTCATGTTTCATAGTTGTGTTATCTTGTTATTAGTTCCATCTCGTCTCAATGTTTGCAGGGCCGGTCAACCCATTAGGCGACATAGGTGAGCGCTTAGGGCGGCATCGCTTCGAGGGCGTGGCGGGCGCCAATCTACCGAGCCAATTTTAGCATGTGTCCAATCTGTGTCGAACGAAATGTGCCCTGTGCGTTCCGATAACGTGTTGTGGCGCCTCCCACGGAACATATAGACCGTGTACTAAATGCCTTACTACCATTCTACTCTTACTGTTTCTGTCACATCTGTGTTTGGCAAAAAACAGTGAGAGAATTATGGATTGTATGTCATTGTGAACACGGCCATAGACTCATGAGCACGGGGCTCGGTGAATCGGAGTGATGCCCGATGGATGCATGAAATTATCTCTGTTTTAAGTCGGTTCTTCTCAGTGAATTTGTCTCAAGTGCGTGCTGAATCGTTTGAAGCACTTTGTCATGCAGTAAAACATGTTTTAGAAGACAGAAGACAAAACAATGCTGAATGAAGTGGATATTTACTTACAATTAATTTAAACAAAACCTGCAGCTGCATTCAATCATTTTCCAGTGATGAAGATCATGTGTGAGTGCAGTCTGTGAACGACTGTCTACTGAAAGACATTTTCTAAATAAAAGTGTATCAAAATACTAACTCTTAAAAGTACCAAAACTTACCAAGCCAATATCATGTTTATTGGACATGGTCCTTTGAGTTGCCTACCATATAATTACGATAATATATTATAATAAATACCAAGCTTTTACCATATTGTACCCTCACTGTACCGTGATACTGCCACAGCAGGCTTTTGAGAAAGATTACTTTGATAAATTTCATCTTGTGCTGTGTAATGTGAAAAGGTGTCAATAAGTTTTTAGTCTATAGTTTCATTAATGCTACACAATATACAGTACGTAGGCTACTTAAGAAAATGTTCAAATGATGCTCCTAAAATAACCAGAAATGTATGCTTTGATGCTGTTTTTGCAACAACAACAAAAAAAAAAAAAAGATTTTTTTTTTTTTTTTACATCTCTGGGGGGAGCATGTCCCCAGACCCCCTTACAACATCATGGGACAATAGACTGTGTACTTGATGGGCCCCAGACTCCCCAGAAATGATGAAAGCCTGTAAATGTCCCTGCTGTGAAACATACTGTACAATGTGCATAGATTTTCTTTTTTCTTTCTTTCTTTCCTTTATTTATTTATTTATTTATTTATTGAACATCTTAGACCACTTGGTTTGGTTTTTGTGCACTTTACATTAAGTTTATTTCTATATATGGTGATACCAATTTATGATGCCTACTTAAGAGGCCATAACATGTTTCTTCCCAACATTGTTTTTACTGTGTGTTGGGGGTGGGGTGGGGACTGGAGGGTCTCGCCTAGGGTGCCAAATGGGGTAGGACCGGCACTGATTGGTTGCCTTTTCAATTTGTTACCCATATCCATGTTTTTAAGCCCTGATGTTTGCCATTGTCCTTTGTCGTGTATTGATTGTGTAACGTTCTTGTTTGTGGTAATCCGTCTTAGTCAAGTCTACTCAAGTCAAGTTAAGTCTCTTTGTTCTAGTTTTTGTTGGTTATTCACTTTGTAAATAAATACTACACTTGGGTTCTCACATCATCATCATGATCTTCGTCCATCCCTGTCTTCGGTCTGTCTCTAAGTTACACTAGGCAAATGTCCTGTAAGGACACACCATTCACCCAAGCCTAGGAGGAAACCATGCTCCTGGTAGAATAGGCTAGCATCCCTATAGGGCATTGCACGTCTCACGAATCATAAGAGAGCGCAATGGCATCAACCAACTTTTATTTCCTTGTTTATGAATTATTGTATTTATTTATATCCACATTAATTAATTTCCACATGTATTTATTTACTTTTTAATTTATTTTACATTTATTTATTTCCACATGTACTGTATTTATTTCTACATTTATTTTTTCCACATTTATATATTTTCACATTCATTTATTTCTACCTTTATTTACAGTATTTCCACATTTATTTATTTCTACATTTCTGTGTCCTTATGATAATGAGAGGGGCTTGTTTTCTACTTCAGGAATAGCAATCAATCTCAGAGTGAAGTTTGGAGGCCACAGTGGCATCTCCTTAGGTTGCCAAAATGAAATGCATGTCTATAGACTTGAAATATAGCTACAGATGGGGGTGGGCATGCATTAAGAAATTGTTAAATGTACCTGTGAGTAGAGTCAAATAGGGAATGAATTAACTTTATTGAATGTTGAAATTGAATTTATTGAAAGAAACTTTAATATAGGTGGGCAAAATCACCAAAATCTTATATCACTGTTTGAGTAATTTTATATCACTGTAACTCTATGTACCTCTATGTGACCATACCTGCACAGACTCCCACCCAGGATTTCTAAAACGTCCGGGACTCGGCTGAAAATCTTGGCAGACAATCTGAACAGAAACAGCTACTTCAATAGATCTGATAACGTCATAGTTACTTGTGTAACCTCCATTCCCTGATGGAGGGAACGAGACATTGTGTCGATGTAGTGACACTAGGGGTCACTCTTGGGAGCCCGAGACACCTCTGGTCTTTGATAAAAGGCCAATGAAAATTGGCGAGTGGTATTTGCATGCCACTCCCCCGGACATACGGGTATAAATGGAGCTGGTATGCAACCACTCATTCAGGTTTTATGCTGAGGAGCCGATATAAGATCCGGCCATTTCAGCGGGTAGTTCAGCGTTGTGGCAGGAGGGACACAACGTCTCGTTCCCTCCATCAGGGAACGGAGGTTACATAAGTAACCATGATGTTCCCTATCTGTCACTCACTCGACATTGTGTCGATGTAGTGACACTAGGGCTCCCTATACGAAATGCCACAATTGGCTGAACTGTGTTACGTGAACTGGCGGTGTGTGGTGGGCAGACTACTGTGTGCCTCATAGCCAGCACATCAGGTCGACACATAACCTCCCCCAACATATTTATGAGTGTCGAATGGCCCTTTTTGGAGACAAGTCAACTACCCAAACGATAGAGACAGGCTTAACCCAGTCATGGCCTCTTTTCCCCTTCTTTTTTTCCACTCCCTAAAAAAGAAGGAACTAATTATCCAACTGGGCCACCAGGTCTAGTCTGGGGGTGTCCCTCCCAAGGGGAAGACACCACGGAGACCACACCTCGCCCAAAGAGATGGGGGATATTTAAGTGGAAAAATACGTCACATGGTCTTTCCAACCATGTGGGGAGTCTTCAAGGTAGATCCTGCCCAATGGGGGAGGAGTTACTACAAACATGGAGACTGGGGCAGAGGGGCTCTGCCCAAGGAAGACGCAGTTTGTCAACAGGGAAATGAATTAGCGGAAGATATAAAAGTTTGTGAACACTACTGGGAATTAATGGCATACATCTTCAGCTCCAAGGGAGGTGGAAAGCGCTATGTGCAAGTGATACACCTGGCCAGCTATCCCGGGCTTATCCGCTTGTGTTGCCTGCCACTACCTGGGACGAAACCGGTTCCACCCGGAGGTTGTAGAACCTTGCACAGGTGTTGGATGTTGCCCAGCCCGCTGCTCTGCAAATGTCTGTTAGAGAGGCACCCCTGGCCAGGGCCCAGGGAGCCGCTACACCCCTGGTAGAATGGGCTTGTAGCCCTACTGGGGGCAGCATGTACTAGGCAACATATGTCATAGTTATGGCGTCAATGAGCCAGTGGCGATCCTCTGCCAGTGTCTCCAAAGACAGCGCTTCCTTTCCGCTGTGCACCAAAGCAGACAAAGAGCTGCTCAGAGATTCTAAAGCTCTGCATGTGATCCAAATAGATGCGTAAAGCGCGCACCGGACACAGCGACGACAGGGCTGGGTCTGCCTCCTCCTGGGGCAGCGCTTGCAGGTTCACCACCTGGTCTCTAAAGGGGTGGTGGGAACCTTGGGCACATAGCCCGGTCAGGGTATCAGGATCACGTGAGAGTAACCTGGACCAAACTCTAGGCACGTTTCGCTGATAGAGAATGCTTGCAGGTCACCCACCCTCTTGATGGAAGTGAGCGCAGTCAGGAGGGCAGTCTTTAAGGAGAGTGCCTTAAGCTCGGCTGACTGCAAAGGCTCAAAGGGGGCTCTCTGTAAACCCTGAAGAACTACAGAGATATCCCATGAGGGAGCGAGGCACGGTCTGGAGGGATTCAGCCTCCTGGCACCTCTTAGGAACCTGATGATCAGGTCGTGCTTCCCTAAGGACCTACTGTCGACTGCATCGTGGTGTGCTGCTATGGCGGCAACATACACCTTCAAGGTGGAAGGGGACAGCCTCCCTTCCAGCCTCTCCTGCAGGAAGGAAAGCACTGATCCGACTGCACATCTCTGGGGGTCTTTGCGTTGGGAAGAACACCACTTAGCAAACAGACGCCACTTAAAGGCATACAGGCGCCTCGTAGAGGGGGCCCTAGCCTGAGCGACCATGTCTACCACCGTGGGTGGTAGACCGCTTAGGTCTTCCACATCTCATCCAGGGGCCAGACATGGAGATTCCAGAGGTCTGGGCTTGGGTGCCAGATGGTGCCCCGTCCCTGAGAAAGAAGGTCCTTCCTCAGGGAAATTTGCCAGGGGGGAGCTGTCGCAAGGAGCGTGAGGTCTGAGCACCACGTCTGGGTGGGCCAGTAGGGTGCTACCAGGATGACCTGCTCCTCGTCCTCCCTGCCCTTGCACAGGGTCTGCAAGTTTGCCAACAGGGAAACGAATTAGCGGAAGATATATAATCGCATGGGGTTAGCCTTACAGGGAACCGCCACATGCGGAGCACCTACCCCAGAACAGGGCTCTTAGCACGTGTACTGGGCCGGTAGCGAGTCTCTCCGAAAACTCGACTGCCACAGGGCTCGGAGGAAGTCAACCAGGGAACAAAGTTTGTGAACACTACTGGGAATTAATGGCGTACATCTTCAGCTCCAAGGGAGGTGGAAAGCGCTATGTGCAAGCGATACACCTGGCCAGCTATCCCGGGCTTATCCGCTTGTGTTGCCTGCCACTACCTGGGATGAAACCGGTTCCACCTGGAGGTAGTAGAACCTTGCACAGGTGTTGGGTGTTGCCCAGCCCGCTGCTCTGCAAATGTCTGTTAGAGAGGCACCCCTGGCCAGGGCCCAGGGAGCCGCTACACCCCTGGTAGAATGGGCTTGTAGCCCTACTGGGGGCGGCATGTACTAGGCAACATATGTCATAGTTATGGCGTCAATGAGCCAGTGGCGATCCTCCGTTCCCTGATGGAGTGAAGCCCTGCATGTGATCCAAATAGATGCGTAAAGCACGCACCGGACACAGCGACGACAGGGCTGGGTCTGCCTCCTCCTGGGGCAGTGCTTGCAGGTTCACCACCTGGTCTCTAAAGGGGTGGTGGGAACCTTGGGCACATAGCCCGGTCTGTGCAAGCAGGCTCACTGGGGGAAATGCATATTTGTGCATGCCAGGGGGCCAGCTGTGTGCCAGCGCATCTATGCCAAGGGGCGGGCAGTGGGGAGGATTCTTGGGAGGTGAACAGGTGCACCTGTGCCTGTCGAATCGACTGCAAATCAGCTGGACCACCTGAGGGTGGAGTCTCCACTCTCCCCTGAGGGTAACCTGTCATGACAGCGCGTCCGCTGTAGTGTTGAGGTTGCCCGGGATGTGAGTGGCTTGCAGCGACTTGAAGTGCTGCTGACTCCAGAGGAGGAGATGGCGGGCGAGTTGTGACATACAACGAGAGCGCAGACCGCCTTGGCGGTTGACATATGCTACCGTTGTCGTGTTGTCTGTCTGAACTAACACGTGCTTGCCCTGGATCAGTGGCCAAAATTTCCGCAGGGTGAGCAGAATTGCCAACAACTCGAGGCATTTGATGTGCCAATGCAGTCGCGGATCCGTCCAGAGGCCGGCAGCTGCGTGCCCGTTGCAAACAGCGCCCCAGCACATTTTGGAGGCGTCTGTCATGACCACGACACACCTGGAGACCAGTTCTAGAGGAACACCTGCCCGTAGAAACGAGAGGTCGGTCTAAGGGCTGAAAAGACGGTGACAGACCGGCGTGATGACCATGCAATGTGTCCTGTGGTGCCATGCCCATCTCGGGACTCGAGTCTGGAGCCAGTGCTGAAGCGGTCTCAAATGCATCAACCCGAGCGGGATGGCCACCGCCGAGGATGACATATGCCCCAGGAGCCTCTAAAAAAGTTTCAGTGGAACCGCTGTTTTCTGTTTGAATGCCTTCAAACAGGCCAGCACCGACTGGGCGCGCTCGTTCGTAAGGCGTGCCGTCAAGGAGACTGAGTCCAACTCCAAACTGAGAAAAGAGATGCTCTGAACCGGGAGGAGCTTGCGCTTTTCCCAGTTGACCCGAAGCCCTAGTCAGCTGAGGTGTGAGAGCACCAGGTCCCTGTGTGCACACAACATGTCTCGGGAATGAGCTAGGATTAGCCAGTCGTCGAGATAGTTGAGAATGCAAATGCCCACCTCTCTTAACAGGGCAAGGGCAGCCTCTGTGACCTTCGTAAAGACGCGAGGAGACAGGGACAGGCCAGAAGGGAGGACTTTGTACTGATACGCCTGACTCTCGGACGCAAACCGCAGGAAGGGTCTGTATCGAGGAAGGATCGAGGCGTGGAAGTACACATCCTTCAGGTCTACCGCCGCAAACCAATCTTGATGCCGGACGCTCGCCAGAATGCGTTTTTGCGTCAGCATCTTGAACGGGAGTCTGTGTGAAGCCTAGTTCAGAACTGACAGGTCCAAGATTGGCCACAACCCACCGCCTTTTTTCGGTACGTTGAAGTAGGGGCTGAAAAACCCCTTCTTCATCTCGGTTCAGGGAAGAGCAGTGAGTTCCACTCTAGCCGACGCTCGCGGCTGCCCAGGAAAGCATGTCGTCATCTCCGCGTCAGCCCATGACTGGGCAATCGTCCCCGAAGGGAGGAGCCCAGCTGAGGCTTCCGACTGGACGAGCCCACTCTCCGATGCTGCGCTCGAGAGCTCATCACTTTCAGGGCTCCGAATAAGAGGTCGAACTCGCCGTGAGACGAGCCGGCGGACTCATCCGGAAGCCCGATCGGGGCAGACGAGCGTGCTGGGGAATGGGAGGTCCGCGGGGGGATACCCGGCGGAGGTTGTCCCATTGGGTTCCCCAAATTACCCCCAGTGCTAGCCGCGCTGGCCTCATACCTGTGGGTAAATGACCAAGGCGGGGAGCATCTGGGGTGGCTTGCTTTCTTACGAAGGTGAGCCGCGACCGCAACGTTGCCATGGACATATCCTCGCAATGAGAACATGACCATCCATGAACGCTGTCTCCGCATGAGCAGTGCCCAGACACGAAAGACAGTGATCGTGACAGTCAGAAGGTGAGAGATAACGAGCACAACCAGGAATAACACACAACTGGAAAAGCATCTTTAGAAAGATGCGTCTTTATAAAGACGTTCCGTGTGTGCTGCTCTTTTAGAGAAATATACTCTTTTATTTCTGCCGAAGCACCCAGGGGCATTCTCTGCAGTGCACCAGTGCAGAGGGGGGAGAAGCCGCTGAAATGCTCCGTTAGATCCAGCAGAGGTGAATGAACAGTAGTATTCAGCTCAGTGAGCATGACCGTTCGGCTCCGAAGAGAAAATCTGAATGAGTGGTTGCATACCAGCTCCTTTTATACCCGTATGTCCAGGGGAGGGGCATGCAAATACCACTCGCCAATTTTCATTGGCTTTTTATCAAAGACCAGAGGTGTCTCGGGCTCCCAAGAGTGACCCCTAGTGTCACTACATTGACACAATGTCGAGTGAGTGACAGATAGGGAACAGACACTTAGACATTGACAAAAAGCAGCACATGCATGTGAAATGATACAGTATTAATGAAAACACAATGGATGTTGGAGATAGGAGCATGCCTTTATTCAGGGCTGGTGCATTTAAATAGCTGAACTAGGCAGCTCAGTTTTTCATGAGGCCGTCTGCATCTTCAATCCTGCATCTCAAGAAATGCTGCTGCTAATGTATACTGTGGTAGCTACTGTATCCATGGGGTTATTAGTGGGCAGGACTACTTTTATGGCTCTGAACAATGAAGAAACATGAAGTGTGTCCCAAATAAGTCAAAATGAGGAAGAACTTGAAAGGAGTGCAACTTTAACAAGTGGACGTGATTTGGATTTTTGTTTTTTAAATCTGACAACAGTAAACTATTCACTCCAAACTATCACTTTAGGTCATCGCTGGATGTGGAAGTTCTAATTGCCACCTAACCACCTTTTACCACCTAAAGATGAAGCTTGCTAAGGACTACTAGTAGGACCAAAAGATGAGCCCCATATCCAGCGGTTCATCAACCTCAGGTGGTAATAGCAGATTTCACCAAGAAGAATCACCACAGATTCAAAATGTTTTGCCAAAGGCATTCTGCCTGCCAAAAATTCATGGCAATGGAAGGAAATAAACCAATAATGATATATTTGTAAAGACATTGAAAATAATTGTTTTAGAAAATGGTAAAAAAAAATTAAAGTTGTCCACAGGAAAAAAACTATCTGCAAACTTTTGGCGTTGAATTTTACAGATGACGATACTTCCAAAAGCAGCTACCAACTGGTCTATTGACCTCTTATATTTAATATTTAAATTACAATTGCAACTCTGTCACTCTTACCAGCCACTTTGGCAAGTGATCTTTTCAAGGTTTTTCCTGCATTGAAATTCCCAATTGGTCAGTTGACCTCTTATATTTAATTTTTAAATTACAATTGCAACTCCGTCACTCTTACCAGCCACTTTGGCAGGTGACCTTTTCAAGGTTTTTCCTGCATTGAAAATTCTATGAATGTTAGGTGAATCTGAGCCACTGGCGAAGCAAATTTAATGATATTCATGCCTCTCATAAATTACATGCGCATCTGCGTGGGACGAATGAAGCGTGTTTGAAGTCTGTTTGAAGTTGGAATTAATATGTGATTTAAAGGAATAGTTCACCCCAAAATGAAAATTCTCTCATCATTTACTCACCCTCATGCCATCACTTTTATTAAGATTTTTAGAAGAATTTCTCTGCTCTTTTGGTCCATACAATGCAAGTGAATGGGTGCCAAAATCTTGAAGCTCAAAAAATCACATTAGTCAGCATAAAAGTAATCTATAAGACTCCAAGGGTTAAATCAATGTCTTCAGAAGCTATATGATAGGTGTGGGTGAGAAACAGATCACTTTCACACTTTCTTGTGTTTTTCTGCTCTAGTGTGCTGAGGGGCCACCATGCCTTGTATGTTTACTGTTAAAATACTGTTACGAATGTTGCCTATGATGCTTACTTAAAATACAGCCTTTTACAACATGGTGAACAATACACTGCAGCATCAGAATATAAGCAGGGTTGGGGAGTAATGGAATACATGTAACGGGATTATGTATTTAAAATACAAAATATAAGTAACTGTATTCCACTACAGTTACAATTTAAATCATTGGTAATTAGAATACAGTTACATTCAAAAAAGTATTTTGATTACTGAAGAGATTACTTTGCATTTTATTGTCATTTGTTTCATTTAATATTTAGTCCTTTCAGATGGAAAACATTTATACATATAAATGATGTGATCCAAAGAGCGTTTGAGCAGTGGTGACACACTTTCTTATGATGTGTTACATTCATACGAGCAGACAGAGAAGTAAGTTTGAAGTGAGTTTGGAGCAGAAGAAATAGAAATAAAGCTTGTGTAAACTGTCAGCTTTACGCTAAGTTAAAATGCTATTTCTAGCCATTTTACATGCACATGTTACCAGGCACAATCATATTTTTTTATCAAGAAAATTCACGTTGGATCATAATTTGTTTTTTTCTAGTAAAACCATTGATATTAGGTCAAAAATCGTATTCTTGATAATAATTTTTGTATTGTTTTCCTGTAAAAATATCTACAAAACCTTAAAACAAGATCAGTTTGATTTATCTTGTTTTAGAAACAACACTGCATAAGATATTTAGGTTTTTCAGAGGATGTATTTTTAACATGTGCATTTTGTCTTACTGTACTGGCAGAGTTTTTATTGTCAAAACAAGTGAAAAAATCTACCAGTGCTGAAGAAGTAATCCAAAGTATTTAGAATACGTTACTGACCTTGAGTAATCTAATGGAATATGTTACAAATTACATTTTACAACATGTATTCTGTAATCTGTAGTGGAATACATTTAAAAAGTAACCCTCCCAACCCTGGTTGTATACAACAAATAATCAAAGTAATAATAATACTGCATCATATAATAATAATAACAAACTGGACAACAATAAATATTGTTGGGTTATAATAATAATAAATAACAACTGAATTCCAAAATGTTAGTGAGTGAAGTAGTAGGTTTTGCACACCCTGTTCATTAAAAAAAAAAAAAAAAAAAAAATATATATATATATATATTTTTTTTTTGTAAAAATATATGTAGGTTAATATTGCTTTTTTTATCACTGTATTGTGGAAAATTGGAAAACATGAATTAATTATCTTTAACTAGATTTGTATTTAATTAAACATTTTGAATGTACGTGGCTACAACCACTGATAGGATGAATTTAAAATTATGATTAAAAAGCAATTTTATGTCATTTTTTAAGCAAAAAATTTCAAAATGAGGCCCCGGGTTGGTCGGTTGCTTGGGGCCTCAAAAATTGTAAACCCGCCCCTGTACATACGATCAGCGTGCTCCAGAGTGAAACTTGCATGATTCAGTCAGGCTTTACTCGATATCAGGGTTGGCCAGCGGAGACCATAAAACTCATGTGACCCATTCGAATTCTGCAGAGAACATTCTAGTATAAAGCTCTATATGGAAGAAAGCAAACCCCTGAAACTGCTAGACATCCCCTTGAAACAGCGCTAACAATTTAAAAAGGAAAGAAATAATACACATGATCAGTTTTTAAAATATACATCATCATCCTTACTCAAATGTTTTGTATTTGGTAATGTTTTACTAAAATTGTTTTTAATCTTATAATCTTGAAAAGCTGAGTAAGATAATAAGTCCTTTGAACATATAACTTCTATGATGGGAGACTGCTCCAAAAACTGGTAACTTGTATAGATTCATATTTAATCTGTCTATTAATCTTCTATCTAAAGTCTAATGGAGTGAAGCTATTAGACTTTATTTTTATTACAATGGTAAAAGTTGAAGTTAAAGGTTTCTAAATGTGATGGCATTATATATATATATATATATATATATATATATATATATATATATATATATATATATATGTATGTATATATAGCAAATACTATCGTTTTTTTTTTTTTTTTTTTTTAGAAAAGACTATCTACATTAACCTAACCACAGTAATGAGGAGCCAATCATGGTCTTAATGGCATTATCATTACAAATGCCACTATGAAAAAAGGGTAGTCTCCAACCCATCTGCCAGTTCCACCCTGGTCTTCTGGTCGTCCACCGGACCCCTTGTGGTCTCCTGCCATCCATCTATTCCGCCCTGGTCTACTGGGCCGTCTGCTGGATTCGCTGTGGTTTTCTACTCTCCAACCTGTCTTCCCTAATCCACAATTGTCTCCAGCCTCTCCTGATCCCCTTTGGTGTACTTTGCCTTGCCAGTCCTATCAAGTTCTTGTATTTGTATTCTTTCCCTAGGGGCCAGTAGGGGTCGCTAGGACAGTTGTGACTTTTATTTTGAAATTCAGTTTTGTAGTTCTTTTTCTGTTTCCTAGCCCAGTTCTCCTACTGATTGTGCTACAGCTGTGTCTTGTTCCCCAATTAGTCTGTGTGTATACAGTATATGGCCTGGTATTTTTCCAGTCCTTTTGCCTATCTTTGTTAATTGTATTACATTCATATGATGAGCACTGAGTCTTGATTTGATTGTGTTTCAGCTTTTTGCTTTGGAATATATGTTTTTATAATAAAGATTTCTGCACTTGGTTTCAAAAACTATTGCTCGCCAGACCATCTGCATTACACGTGCGATCTAGCTTGTAAATGTAGTTGCTTATGTAATGTAAACATTAAAATATTTTAGAGTAATTTCAGTCTCAGAAGATTGCATTGCGTGAGGAACGTCCTAGTTACTTTCGTAACCTCCGTTCCCTGATGGAAGGAACGAGACGTTGTGTCGATGTAGTGACACTAGGGGTCACTCTTGGGAGCCCCAAACACCTCTGCTTTTTGAAAAAAGGCCAATGGGAATTGCCGAGTGGAATTTTCATGCCACTGCCCCGGACATACGGGTATAAAGGGAGCTGGTATGCAACCACTCATTCAGGTTTTGTGCTGAGGAGCCGAGACAAGGTCCCGGCCATTTCAGCGGGTAGTTCAGTGTTGTGGCAAGAGGGACACAATGTCTCGTTCCCTCCATCAGGGAACAGAGGTTACAAAAGTAACCAGGACGTTCCCTATCTGTCACTCACTCGACATTGTGTCGATGTAGTGACACTAGGGGTCCCAATACAAAATGCCACAATTAGCTGAACTGTGTTATGTGGACTGGCGGTGCAAGACAGGCAGATCGCTGTGTGCCTCGTAGCCAGCACACCAGGCCATCACGTAACCTCCCCCAACACTCTTATGAGCATCGAATGGTCCTTTGGGACCAAGTCGACTGCCCAACAAATATGGACAGTCTAACCCAGCCGTGGCCTCTTTTCTTCTTTTTCTCTCCCCAAAAAAGTGGAATTTCTTAACCGACTGGGGGCCGTAAATGTCTACGTCGGGGTGGATGTCACTCCCAAGGGGAAGACACCGCGGAGACCACACCCTGCCCAGAGAAAAAAGGGGGGGGGGGGGTATGTGGAAAATACGTCACATGGTCGTACTGAGTCTGTCGGAAGTATGTCATGTGGAGAAGTCCCATGGTAGGTCCTACCCGAAGGGGGAGGAGTTTCTACAAACATGGTGACCGGGGCAGAGTGGCCTCTGCCCAAGGAAGACGCAGTTTACCGACAGGGAAACGATTTAGTGGAAGATATCACATGGGGTCACCTACAGGGAACCACCACATGTGGAGCACCTACCTCAGTACAGGGCCTAATTAGCACACGTACTGGGCCGGAAGTGAGTTTCTCCACAAACTCGTCTGCCACAGGGCTAAGGAGGAAAGTCATCCAGGGATCACAACTTGTGAACACAACTGGGAGTCAAAAGTGCTTCACCTCATGGGAGGGGAAAGGTACTATGCGCAAGCGGTACACCCAGCTAGCTGTCCCGGAACTTTCCTGTTTGGACCTGACAACACACGGGACGAAACCGGCTCAACCCGGAGATTATAGAACCTCGCAAAGGTGTTGGGTGTTGCCCAGCCCGCTGCTCTGCAGATGTCTGCCAAAGAGGTGCCACTGGTCAGGGCCCAGTAGGCCGCTACACTCCTAGCAGAGTGGGCACGTAGCCCCATGGGGGCGGCACGTCCTGGGCGTGATATGCCATCATGATGGCGTCAATGACCCAGTGGGCGATCCTCTGTTTGGAGACAGTGCTTCCTTTCTGCTGACCACCAAAGCAGACAAAGAGTTGCTCGGAGCTTCTAAAGCTCTGCGTGTGATCCAAATAGATGCGTAAAGCATGCACCGGACACAGCAATGCCAAGGCTGGGTCTGCCTCCTGGGGCAGCGCTTGCAGGTTCACCACCTGATCCCTAAATGGGGTCGTGGGAACCTTGAGCACATAGCCCGGTCAGGGTCTCAGGATCACATGAGAGTAACCCAGACTGAAATCCAGGCACGATTCGCTGACAGAGAACGCCTGAAGGTCCCCTACCCTCTTGATGGAAGTGAGCGCAGTCAGGAGGGCAGTCTTCAAAGAGAGTGCCTTAAGCTCAACTGACTCCAGAGGCTCAAAGGGAGCACCCCGTAGAACTCGAAGGACTACAGAGAGGTCCCGCGAGGGCATGAGGCATGGTCTGGAGGGATTCAACCTCCTAGCGCCTCTCAGGAACCTGATGATCAAGTTGTGCTTTCCCAAATACTTACCATCCACTGCCTCGTGATGTGCCTAAATGGCGGCTACATACACCTTCAAGGTGGAGGGGGACAGCCGCCCCTCCAGCCTCTCCTGCAGGAAGGAAAGCACTGATCTGACTGCACATTTCTGGGGGTCTTCACGTCGGGAAGAACACCACTTAGCGAACAGACGCCACTTCAAGTCATACAGGCGCCTCATAGAGGGAGCCCTATCCTGAGTGATTGTGTCTACCACCACAGGTGGTAGGCCACTTAGGTCTTCCGTGTCCCGTAACCACGACGCACCTGGAGACCTGCTCTAGGGGTAACCCTACCTGTAGAAATGCAAGGTCAGTCCAAGGGCTGAAGAGGCGGTGACAGATCGGCGTGATGACCACGTGATGTGTCCCACAGTGCCATGCCCATCTCAGGACTCGAGTCTGAAGCCAGTGCTGAAGAAAAAGTCCAACTCCAAGCCGAGAAAAGAGATGCTCTTAACCGGGGAGAGCTTGCTCTTTTCCCAGTTGACCCAAAGCCCCAGTCGGCTGAGGTGCGTGAGCACCAGGTCCCTGTGTGCACACAACACACCCGAGAGTGAGCTAGGATTAGCTAGTTGTCGAGATAATTGAGGATGCGGACGCCCACTTCCCTTAGGGGCAAGGGCTGCCTCTGCGACCTTCGTGAAGACACGAGGGGACAAGGACAGGCCGAAGGGGAGGACCTTGTACTGGTACGCCCGGACCTCGAAAGCAAACCACAGGAAGGTAAGACTGAGACGTGGAAGTACGCATCTTTCAGGTCTACCGCCGCGAACCAATCTTGATGCCGGACGCTCGCTAAAATGCATTTTTGCATCAGCATCTTGAACGGGAGTCAGTACTCGCAGGTCCAAGATTGGCCGCAACCACCGCCTTTCTTCTGTACGATGAAGTAGGGGCTGTAAAACCCCTTCTTCATCTTGGCTGGTGGAACAGGTTCTATCGCACCCTTCCGTAGAAGGGTAGCGATCTCCGCACACAAGGTAGCGCCGTTCTCACCCTTTACCAAGGTGAAGCAGATGCCACTGAACCTGGGCGGGCGCCTGGCGAACTGAATCGCGTAGCCGAGTCGGACGGTCCAGGTCGGCCATCGTGACGGGTTGGAAAGCGATGGTGAGGAGGACCAAGGGGATAATCACGTCGGACGTACCGGCGGGTGGGGCCTGGCGGAGGGGCAGAGCCTGAGGCACCAAGTTGAGGGGGCTCGAACCCCGTGGCCGTGCTGAGTCCAGAGACACTGAAGCACTTACCTGGCTCCTGACACCCACCAAAAGATTGGTCGAGGAGGGGGGAGGAGGAACATTGTCCCCACAGTCCATCAGAACCAACCCAGTGTGGGCATGTTTGTGCCACAGCTGGGCGCACAGGGGCGGGGGGTCAGTGCCAAACCAGCCAAAATGGGACGGTGGACAGTGGTCATGACGACGGCCGTGCGCGCCTGACATGTGACCCAGAGAACAAGGAAACCACTCTTTTGTTGAAGTTATGGGTACCGAAGCCTCTTGGGAATGCACGAAAGATGAAACAAAAGATTCTTCTCCTGGCCCTCCACCGGGGGACGGAGTGGTCTGTTTACCAGCTCCGTAGGAGCGGGTCTCTTCGTCCCTGGGTCGCCCGTCTCAGGGGCGCTTCGAAGCCTTCCTAGGGTTCTTGGCAGCTGGCCGTGAGACGGGTGGCGTCTACTTCCTGCGGTGGGCTCTACAACAGGGCCGGGCCACAGGGGCGGGCTGCAGCGGAGCCAGTGCTGTTGCTGCAGGAGGACACCCTTGGCGACGAGCAGACGGGGTGCGGGGTCTTGAGCTGCACCGGGGCAGGATGTGCTGAATGGCCTCTGTCTGCTGCTTCACCACCGAGAACTGCTGGGCAAAGTCCTCGACGGTGTCGCCGAACAGGCCAACCTGGGAGAAGGGGGCGTCAAGGAACCATGCCTTGTCAGCCTCTGTCATGTCAACCAGGTTGAGGTCGGTCGCCGAGCACAGTTTCTGCATCAATCCCAGGTCAGAACTATCCTCGTGCAGCTCTTTTAGTGCCTTGGCTTGGTGTACCTGCAAGAGAGCCATGGCGTGCAGGGTGGAGGCGGCTTGTCCAGCGGCACCGTAGGCCTTAGCCGTCAGAGACAACGTAAACCTACATGCCCTGGACAGGAGCTTTGGGCGCCCGCGCCAGGTGGTGGCGCTCTGCAGGCACAAGTGCACCACGAGCGCCTTATCCACCTGGGGGATCACCGAATACCCCTTGGCCACCCCACCATCGAGGGTAGTGAGAGCAGGGGAGCTGAAAGATCGGGACCGGGTAGTAAAAGGTGCCCCCCACGATCTTGTCAGCTCCTCATGCACTTCCGGGAAGAAAGGAACAGGAGCGGGGCACGGCTGTGAGCGGCGCTCTGGGCCCAGGAACCAATCATCGAGCCGCGAGGTTTCAGGGGAGAGTGGAGGGTTCCACTCTACCCCGACACTCGCGGCTGCCCGGGAAAGCATCCGATGCTGCGCTCGATAGCTCATCGTCTTCCCGGTCCCCGAATAAGAGGTCGAACTCGCCCTGAGATGAGCCAGCGGTCTCATCCGAGAGTCCGACCGGGGCAAGTGAGCATGCTGAGGTCCGTGGGGGGTTACCCGGCGGAGGTGGTCCCATTGGAGTCCCCAAATTGCCCCCAGTGCTAACCGACGCGGCCTCATACCCGCAGGTAGAAGGACCGAGGCGGGGAGCCACTGGGGTGGCTTGCTTTCTTACGAAGGCAAGTCGCGACTGCAACGTTGCCATGGTCATGTTCTCGCAATGAGGACAAGACCCATCTACGAAAGAAGTCTCCACGTGGGCAGCGCCCAGACACGTAAGACAGCGATCGTGGCCATCAGAATCGGAGAGATAACAACCGCAACCAGGAATAACACACAAACGGAAAGGCATCTTTAAAAAGACGTTTCGTGTGTGCCGCTCTTTTAGAATTGAAAATATACTCTATTATTAGAATATACTCTTTTCTTTGTTCTGCCGAAGTGCCCAGGGGCGTTCTCTGCACTCCACGGGTGCAGAGGGGGAGAAGCCACTGAAATGCGCCATAAATCCAGCAGTTTGAGGTGAACAGTAGAGAGAATTGAATTCAGTGCACTGAATGCAACCACTCGGCTCCGAAGAGAAAATCTGAATGAGTGGTTGCATACCAGCTCCTTTTATACCCATTTGTCCAGGGGAGTGGCATGCAAATTCCACTCGCCAATTCCCATTGGCCTTTTCAAAAAGCAGAGGTATTTGGGGCTCCCAAGAGTGACCCCTAGTGTCACCACATCGACACAACGTCGAGTGAGTGACAGATAGGGAACTGACAATTTGCCATTTTACTCGTGAGTTGAATAGAAGTGAATACTGTAAGTTGTTGTTGTAGCACCCCTAGTGTTCATTTCATAAGGAAACGCTTCTGGTTACACATGTAACCTTGGTTCCCTGAGATGAAGGGAATGAGATGAAGTAGTAGTGCGGCCAGCTTTGGCAATGTCTCATTCCTTTCATCTCAGGGAACCGATGTTACATGTGTAACCAGAGACTTTCCCTATTTATTCTGTTCACTCAACATTGCCGTAAGCACTGTGGGGAACAGTATCCCATGACTCCGCACTATGTGACATTACACTCCCAGAGTTATAGTATAACATCAAATAGACATATTCACAAGGAGTCATAGGCCACAGGCTGATGACTTATGTCATATTAAAGTGTATATGAATAGTCCCACATAGCAGATGCCAGATGGAACCTAATGTAGTCTGGGATCTATATGAACCATATGGATATACAAAGTATGGATTATTTACCCTTTCACAACAAGGTTGGAAAAGTGGGTTTTATTTCTTATGGGAGTGTTTATTACTTAAATGAAGCAGTTCAACAGCAAATAATTAGGTGGCTGTGTTTATTATAGATGGTAGCCCACCCGTAATTGGGCTCATCCGCTTGAAAGTAAGAAGCGCTCTATACAGAGGGGGCTTTTTGAGGAGATGTTTTTTTTTTTAGGTGTTTTGTGAGGACCATCCTGCTGCCAAACATATGTCCTGTAAGAACACACCGTTTGTCCACACCCATAAAGAGGCCATGCCTCTGGTTGAATGCGCTTTGACACCAATAGGGCAATTCGCGCCCTGTGATTCGTAAGCGAGGGCGATCACATCAACGATCCAGTGAGAGAGCCTTTGTTTAGAGATGGACATTCCTTTTGTGCATTCTCCATAACAAATAAAGAGCTGATCCGACAGCCTAAAGTGAAGGGTGCGCTCAACATATGTATGCAATACCCTCACCGGCATAACATATGCATCATCTGAATTAAATGGTGGGGGAAAGAAGGCTTGTAAATGAACCACCTGAGCCCTGAGGGGCGTTGATAAAACATTAGGCACGTAGCCTTTTCTAGGTTTAATGGTGGCTTTTGACAGATCTGGACCACCATCGAAGAGTGGATTGGAGGGGTGGGTGGGGCGGGATTTCCATCCATTGGCAGTATTATGGCAGAGGTGAGCTGCGACTGCCTGTTCCACTGGGAGAAGCTTTGAGTAGCCTTTTTTCTTCCCATGGTCCACTTTAGTGAGGACGGCAGCATCTCCGATCTGACTGCGTGAAAAGTAGGGTGCATGCCAGGTCTTTGTGAGCTCCGCATGGACCTCAGGGAAGAATGGTGTGCTCCTCCGGACCGTGGTCTGATGACGACAGCTGGTTTGCAAAAACCATTAATCCAGACGAGACTTTTCTGGCTCTTCTGGAGCAGACCATTCAAGACCGAGCTCTTCAACTGCTCTTTCGAGAATTCGCAGAAGCTCCTTGTCCATGGGGTGTGCACATTCTTCAACCTCGTTGGGGAAAGAGGCAGCAACATCCTCCATAAACCACTTGCCTGAAGCTGAGAGTGACACAGCATCATTCCCATGATCAGAGCTGGGAAACATAATGAGGCCGTGCACTCCAATATAGGGCCGGAGCTCATCACGCACATATTGCACAGGCGAGGACATTAGATCAGAAGTTCAGGAGGCTTGCAGGGCTTGCACAAGATCCTCCTCTAATTCTTCCAGCTTAACCTTACTGCCCTGCCGTGCCTCCTCATGTGGTGAATTACAGTGCATTTAAGGTGTACATTACTATGTCTTCCCTACTGTGGCATTGTTAATGCCATGCTCTCTACCAGATGAGCCTCAGGAACAATACATGGATACTGTATTTCTTTACTGTATAAATAAAAACTGATTTATTAGTTTGTTTGTTTATTTTTCAACCTGCTTCCAGTACTGAATAATGAAATAAGTGCAAATTAGTTGACTAATACTCTTAAGTTACCATAATAATTTCTGAAAAATTGCACACTGCAAAAGTGACATTGCATTTGACGTGATGTTTGGAAGACATATTTTCTCTTTGAAATAAAAAATAGCTAAACTTGGTGATATCCATCTGTGTTCCTTGAAGCAGGTGAATTGGATCTGCCCACAAGGAAACCAGCATCACTCATTAAAACAGAGACATGTGTGCATGCTGCAAGCTCTCCTAAACACACTCACACACATCCAGTTAACAATGTAAATTACATAAGCTCACACATGTTCAACAAACATGACTAATGTCTAAGGAGTGGTTATGAACCTGCACTTAGAAGGTCTACATGTTCAGTACCATTTTTTCTGAGTTTTGCACTATTCTTCTTAAAGTAAACCAATAGTTTTGAAATGGTGGGCTACTGAACACAAGACTTTTGACTTATGGAAAGAGATGTAGAGCTCAGCTGAAATTATACTGATATCTGACCTTAACAGTGGATAGCCAGAGGTGGGTAGAGTAGACAAAAACTTTATTCAAGTAAAAGTACAATTACTTTAAAAAAAAAAAAAAAAAATTACTCAAGTAGAAGTAATAATGACAAAAATTGCTCGAATAAGAGTAAGAAAGTATCCAATAAAAGAATACTCAAGTAGCAAGTACCTAGTTACTTCCACATATAACATAATGGATGTTTACGCCCCAATATTTTATAACAAAATACACATTTAACATGTTTTACATAATAATAATAATAATAATAATATTAATAATACAAATAATTATTATTATTATTGTTTTATTATTAATGAAAATTTTCATCATATACCCTCATGTTGTTTCAAATCATATGACTTTCCTTCTTGTGTGGAACACAATTAAGGAGATACCAGGCAGAATGTTAGCATTAGTCTCCATTTACTTTCACTGCATGTTTTTTTCCTCCATATTTTAAAAGGGAAAGGTGACTGAGAACGTAAGTCCCTAACATTCAGTCTATCATCTTTTGGGTTCCAAAAAATACAAAAAGTCACATGGGTTTGGAACTACATAAGGGTGGGGAAATGATGACAGAATATTAATTTATGGTTGAACAATTACTTTAAGGACACTTGTCAGATTTGGACGAATCTGTAAATTAAAAGAGACGTTTGGAAACCACTTTCTAGTAATTATTATGGTGAAAAACGTGAACTATGTCCCACAGGCCCAATTATATATAATGCTGAATAAAATGAAGCAATATCATGCTTTATTAATGCCTACCATTGCTATTTCAAAAGTCCTGTTGCTTTTTAAAGTCCTGATTGGATTCTAAGTTCAGTGTAGTTACAGTATTTTTAGTTTTGAAAGAATTTAGATCACACATTCTGTACTCTAAGGGTAAACTGCACCTTATCTCTGTGTTTGGAAGCGTGTGAGGCTTATTTAAATTCAGAGCTTGTTCTCTGTTGTCCATAAGAAAAATGTGCCGCATTTGTCAAACACGAAATTGCTGTGCACGCACTGAAATACTGCTCGCACAGTAGTCACGCATGGGATCGGCAGAGCAAAATATATTTATGCTTTACATGGATTACATGGGGCAGTGGTAGCTCAGTGGTTAAGGCTCTGGGTTACTGATCAGAAGGTCAGGGGTTCAAGCCCCAGCACCGCCAAGATGCCACTGTTGGGCCCTTGAGCAAGGCCCTTGACCCTATCTGCTCCAGGGGCGCCGTATCATGGCTGACCCTGCACTCTGACCCCAGCCTAGCTGGGATATGTGAAAAAGAAGAATTTCACTGTATATGTGCAAATGTATAATGTGTGATGAATAAAGATAAATTAAATTAATTAATTAATTTATACATCAGGCACTGATATACAGGTGCTGGTCATATAATTAGAATATCATCAAAAAGTTGATTTATTTCACTAATTCCATTCAAAAAGTGAAACTTGTATATTATATTCATTCATTACACACAGACTGATATATTTCAAATGTTTATTTCTTTTAATTTTGATAATTATAACTGACAACTAAGGAAAATCCCAAATTCAGTATCTCAGAAAATTAGAATATTACTTAAGACCAATACAAAGAAAGGATTTTTAGAAATCTTGGCCAACTGAAAAGTATGAACATGAAAAGTATGAGCATGTACAGCACTCAATACTTAGTTGGGGCTCCTTTTGCCTGAATTACTGCAGCAATGCGGCGTGGCATGGAGTCGATCAGTCTGTGGCACTGCTCAGGTGTTATGAGAGCCCAGGTTGCTCTGATAGTGGCCTTCAGCTCTTCTGCATTGTTGGGTCTGGCATATCGCATCTTCCTCTTCACAATACCCCATAGATTTTCTATGGGGTTAAGGTCAGGCGAGTTTGCTGGCCAATTAAGAACAGGGATACCATGGTCCTTAAACCAGATACTGGTTGCTTTGGCACTGTGTGCAGGTGCCAAGTCCTGTTGGAAAAATGAAATCTGCATCTCCATAAAGTTGGTCAGCAGCAGGAAGCATGAAGTGCTCTAAAACTTCCTGGTATACGGCTGCGTTGACCTTGGACCTCAGAAAACACAGTGGACCAACACCAGCAGATGACATGGCACCCCAAACCATCACTGACTGTGGGAACTTTACACTGGACCTCAAGCAACGTGGATTGTGTGCCTCTCCTCTCTTCCTCCAGACTCTGGGACCCTGATTTCCAAAGGAAATGCAAAATTTACTTTCATCAGAGAACATAACTTTGGACCACTCAGCAGCAGTCCAGTCCTTTTTGTCTTTAGCCCAGGCAAGACGCTTCAGACGCTGTCTGTTGTTCAAGAGTGGCTTGACACAAGGAATGCGACAGCTGAAACCCATGTCTTGCATACATCTGTGCGTAGTGGTTCTCCCCCACATTTTTGAATGGGTTTTGTTTCACAATCCTCTCCAGGGTGCGGTTATCCCTATTGCTTGTACACTTTTTTCTACCACATCTTTTCCTTCCCTTCGCCTCTCTATTAATGTGCTTGGACACAGAGCTCTGTGAACAGCCAGCCTCTTTTGCAATGACCTTTTGTGTCTTGCCCTCCTTGTGCAACGTGTCAATGGTCGTCTTTTGGACAACTGTCAAGTCAGCAGTCTTCCCCATGATTGTGTAGCATACAGAACTAGACTGAGAGACCATTTAAAGGCCTTTGCAGGTGTTTTGAGTTAATTAGCTGATTAGAGTGTGGCACCAGGTGTCTTCAATATTGAACCTTTTCACAATATTCTAATTTTCTGAGATACTGAATTTGGGATTTTCCTTAGTTGTCAGTTATAATTATCAAAATTAAAAGAAATAAACATTTGAAATATATCAGTCTGTGTGTAATGAATGAATATAATATACAAGTTTCACTTTTTGAATGGAATTAGTGAAATAAATCAACTTTTTGATGATATTCTAATTATATGACCAGCACCTGTATTATTTATACCTATAAACTGAGGTCATAAGAGCCCATAGTTACAGAATTATCCTGAAAATGACCATGACAAGCCCACGTCATCATTATTGCCAACATTTACCATGCCGCCATTTTAATCTTGAAATATAGCCGCAAGCGGCAATCATTGGGGTCCAAGCACGTATGGCCAGAACATGACCAAAATAATAAAACTGGACAGAATGGGTCCCGTGGATGCAGTGGACAAGTTTTTTTTGTTTTGATTTTTTTCCCATTAAACAGCAATGTGATCACCAAATATTTATTAGTTTTAGCTTCATCAAACATCAACTGGATTTTCTTCGATAAAGAAATCGATGGATCCCCCTCAACAATTGACTAACACTCTTGATGAAGAAAGTGTACATTCAAATAAAGAAATTCAGAAAAAAATAAAAAATAAAAAATAGTGTAGTCTTTCTGGAACTAACTAGCTCAGTGATTCTCTTTCTGAGTGATGCAATCAATTTGCTCTGTGTACACCTGAGCACCCTCCAGGGGATGAATATGGTACCATGTAAAAAACATAACTCAAGAGGGTTAAAAAAAAAAAAATGTTTTATCTTGGACAAAACCAATAGTACATCCTTCATCTTTCATTTACAATTAAAATAATATTTTAATTTGCTGTTAACACATGGAAAGTAATTTATCACATGTCCTGGTGTGTATATGTTTTAAATTGTATCATGTTTGAACCTTGTGCACACAAATAAAGGCAAAATAGCAGATATAGTTCAAACCCAAAGAATTACTTGGCTTATAGATATAAGCGAATCATTTAACGCATCAAAATTCTTTGAACAGCTTTTTGTCAGGTGGGTACAGATATGGATATGATGTATACAACATTTCATACAAATTGGGAAAAAGGCCTAGGACGAGTTCGAAAAAGCATGGTTTTAAAAAAATCAAAGTGGTAGAAAAGTTTTCTTGCAGAAATTGAAATCCACATGACCAAATGTTTTGGGGGCACTGGTGGATTCAGAAGAAACATTATTTTTCACTCTAGCCCTTGCGGTTCAGAAGTTATGAACAAAAATGCAAATTAGCTCATTATAGTACCACCTTGTGGCCAATTCTCAACAAATTTGGTATACAGCCTTATTTTTGGAACAATCGGCCATTCACAAAACAGGTTATTAGCTGCTGAAATTTGACTGGCTGCTGGCGACCATTTTGTTGATTTGTCGAATTGTTTTTGTAAGAATATGTTAGCATATGGCCCAAAGATGATGCATGGCAAATTTCAACTTTTACACTCAAATGGTTGCAGAGTTATAAGGATTTTTTAGCTGTAGCGCCCACTATTGGCGAAATTAGATGAAACTTTGCATGTATCCTCAAAATGTTCTGATATCAATGTATTCCAAGTTTCGTAAAGTTTGGACTTTGCATTCAGAAGATATAGGCCATTGACTAAATTAGGGTCACAGCCAAATAATTAATTAGCTTATATCTTCTAAACGATTTGACGAATCAAAATTCAGAAAATAATTTTCTTAGATGATATGTGCAAAATTTCAAGCAAATCGGACAAACGGCCTAGGAGGTGTTCGCAAAAGTAGGTTTTTCAGAAAATTCAAAATGCCGGAAAATTTATTGGGGTGGAAATAAAATTGGAGATATACGATTTGTTCATCTTGACTCGAGGAATAAGAGGAAAAAATAATTTTGATTCTAGCCCTATGTCACATATCCCTGTTTTTGTGTTGACTTTTATGTTGAAATTCTTGTTTAGTTCCTGTTTCCTGTTAGTTTGTAGTCCTTTTGTAGTTTCATTTTATGATTGGTTTTCCCCTGATTGTTTGCACAGGTGGTCCTCGTTCCCTTGTTTGCCCCCACGTATTTAAGCCCTTGTTTTCCCCTGGTTTCTTTGTCAGCCTTCATGTGTGTTGTCTTGTTCTGCGCTTGGTTTCCTGTGTTTTTGTTTCATTCTATTCTGAGTTACTTTGTTTATTTTTGGTTTCCATTAAAAGCTGCATTTAGATCCTCATTCCACGTCTGCCACGTTACAGAAAGACTGACCATCCGAAATGGATCTAGCAGCGTACTTTGTCCAGTTGAGCCGAGCAAACTTACCAATTAGAGAATACTCTCGTCTGTTTAGCACTGTTGCCAGATACACAGGATTTACTGATTCCCACTTGAAGTCCTTGTATCAGATCGGCCTCCTAGCTCACAAGTGGAGGGAATTGCCGGAGACCGGTGACTACACGTGGGAGGAATATATGGAGTTAATTTTAGAGACATTCGCTTCAGAGAAACCTCCTCTCTCAACCCCGGTTCCGGTTTCTGAGTCTTCCACACCTCCGCCTGTTCCATGTCATGTCACAGCAATGCCTCAGTCTGCTCCATACCATGTCTCAGCCAAACCTCAGCCTGCTCCACGCCATGTCACAGCTACGCCTGTGTCTGCTCCATGCCATGTCACCACCAAGTTTAAGTCTACTCCACACCATACCACAACCCAGCCTCCCATGGCCCTTGTATCCAAGTTAAATTATCCACCACTTATGTCGGTGCGTAGGGTTACGAAGACCCTTCCTCACAGCTTGTCAGTGCCCACGCCTGCCACGGCCAACGAGCCAATGCCCACGCCTGCCATGTCCAACGAGCAGCCTCGTCCGTCCCAGAGCCTGCGTTGCCAGCCTTGTTCATCCCAGAGCCAGCGTTGTCAACTTCGCCATCTGGAGGAGGAGAAGGAGAAAAGTTTCTGTTCCCAAGTCTCCGCCCATGCCCATGCCCACGGAGGTCGTTCCCGAGTCTCCGCCCATGCCCACGCCCACGGAGGTCGTTCCCGAGTCTCCGCCCATGCCCACGGATGTCGTTCCCGAGTCTCCGCCCATGCCCACGGAGGTCATTCCCGAGTCTCCGCCCACGCCTTCCCGAGTCTCACGGCTCCGCCTATTCCTCCAGCGGCTCTGCCCCCAGAGCCTATTCTTCCAGCAGCTCTGCCCCCAGAGCCTATTCTTCCAGCGGCTCCGCCCCCAGAGCCTATTTCCCCAGTGGCTCCGCCCGCTCCCCCAGAGACTCCTCCTGCAGCGGCTCCACCGCCTGACCCAGTCCCTGGCCGCCTTCCAGGACTCCTGACCCAGTCCCCACCTTGAGGTCATCTCCTTGGTCTCCTGGCCATCCGCCTGATCTGATCTGCTCTGGTCTCCTGGCCATCCGCCTGATCTGCTCTGGTCTTCCTGGCCTCCTGGCTGCCCACCCGATCTGCTCTGGTCTACTTGGTCCTCCAAGCCTGCAGCGTCGCTCTGGCTCTCCATCCCTCCAGCTCTGCCTTGGTTTCAAACCTCCCTGACTTTGCCTTGTTCCTCTGCACCCCTTGTGCCCCCCCCGAACTGCCCGTTTACCACTTGTGCCCCCCTGAACTACCTGTTTTCCCCCACAATCCATGGACAATTTGTTTTTGTTTTCTGGAGCGTCTGGAATCCGCTCCTTAAAAGGGGGGCTCTGTCACATATTCCTGTTTTTGTATTGACTTATGTTGAAATTCTTGTTTAGTTCCTGTTTCCTGTTAGTTTGTAGTCCTTTTGTAGTTTCATTTTATGATTAGTTTTCCCCTGATTGTTTCCACAGGTGTTCCTCGTTCCCTTGTTTGCCCCCATGTATTTAAGCCCTTGTTTTCCCCTGGTTTCTTTGTCAGCCTTCACATGTGTTGTGTTGTTCTGTGCTTTGTTTCCGTGTTTTTGTTTCATTCTATTCTGAGTTACTTTGTTTATTTTTGGTTTCCATTAAAAACTGCATTTAGATCCTCATTCCACGTCTGCCTCGTTACACCCTAATGGTTGCAAAGATATCGAAGGTTGTGAAGAGGTTGAGTAGGGGGGGATTTGCCAAGTTTGGTGTCTCTAGAGCTTACAGTTTTTACTGCCCATTTGCTTTTAGAGCAGAAGAAGAAAATTTGTACAAACACAATAGGGTTCCAGCACTTTCGGTGCTTGGACCCCTAAATATCCACTTGTCTTGGAGTAAAATGAAGACATTGCATGATGGAACTTCTTTTTTTTTATTGTGTGGAGCGAAGAAAGTGTTTGTATGGCATGCTTGCTTCCATACACTCGACTCGAGTGATAGAGCGCAGCTGTAAAGTTCAGCTGTCATAAAAATCCCATTCAAAAATCTCTCAAATTATGTATTTATTAACACGTATTAAATTAAGATCAGTAATGTAATGACAGGAATGTCGCCCATTGTAATGAAGTAACAAGTACATTGTTTTCATTAGAAATGTACTTGAGTACGAGGAAACAACACCCACCATTAAATATACTCAAAGTAAATTTTCTTCCAAAAAGTTACTTAAATGTAACGGAGTAAATATAGCATGTTACCTCCCACCTCTGCAGATAGCCACTAATGCACAGTCTAAGACTAAGTTGATTTTTGCTGTAAAAAACCTGTTATAGTACACTAGACCTTATAACATGGTTTGAAGGCCGCAGGGTTTAGCTTGCAATAGCATGTTTTTTATTACTATATTATGAGATAAAATACAAATGCTTTTTAATAAACAAAACAAACCCTCGGGTCTAAAAAACAACAGAGCTGCCATGTTCAGGCCTGACTATGATTTTAATCCACAGATTATCTGTTGAAATTGGGTCAGTTCCAAAACATAGTGAGCTGCCTCGCTATCTCCTGCCTACAAAGGCAACTGCCTTCCATGCTAATTGAACCTCAAAAGTACACAAAGTAACATTCATCATGCAAATTGCAAGGAGACTTACAATTGATTACAATACAGGTGACATGAGAGGAACAACGCAATACACTTATAAGGATATACACAGCACACAGAAATTTTCTTATATTTTTATGTTTTATATTATTTATTTATTTTTAAACTTTAAACTAAGTATATTTATTATAAATTTCTCAGGCTCTGGTTGTCATCTTGGAATTTTTTTTATTTTTTTTATTTTTTTTTTTACAGAGGTCATTACAGTGCTTTCTGGGATTCCCTTCTCTGTGAAGGATACATATAATTTTAAGGTGCCTACTTTCTGGAACAGCCTTCACATCGGGAGCACGCCTATGATGCCTTAAAATGCTGCACCCAAAGACAGCTTACTAGGTTTTGGAACAGAGCTATTGTCTGCATGTCCTAAAAATGTGTCAAAAATATTGACATTACTTTGTAAATTCCCTTAACCCTTCACATTCAAGGCGTGAGAGTAACTGTGTTTCTCTCTGCAGTTCAGACAGCATGCCGAAGCATGTGGAAGTACGAATGCATGAGAGCCACCTGGAGCCAACTGAGGACTGGCCACGATCCAAATGGGGCACAGTATGCCAGAAGATTCGCAAGAACCTGCTACTCACACTGACTGTGATGGGTGAGTGTCCTTAAACCATCCACATTTGACTAAGAAAGGAGAAAGGAATGGAAGTGAATAGCAGAAAGATAGAGAAATGTCACAGTACACAGAGCATGGTTTTCAGAATGTGACAGAACAGAGGGGCTAGTTGATCAGTACTTAATGACTGGAATCAGGACAGTCAACAATTGGTGCAGACCAAGAAACAAGTTACAGGAAATTCCAGCAATTACTTCATGTGCTGCTTGACCTTCTTTTAAAGACTATTATAAAGCATAAAATGGTTGGAAATGAATAATCCTGCAGAGAGACTGCAGAAATACATGCTTTAATTTACTGCATCTGTGTCTGGTTAGTGAATACAGAAAAAAAATTCATTATTTAAAAAGTTAATTCTGTGAATTTATTCCTCTGTTGTTAACTCTAGTGTTGGTAAATGAGGCTGGTGGGTATATGGATGAATCTCACAAACAAAATGTCCTGGTCATTTAAGCCTGAAATGAAACAAATATATATAAATTACAAAGAAAAAAATTAAAGGTCCTAAAATGGACTTAATTTTCTTGCAAAATCTTGTACATATAGTTCTTATTAATTGTCTTAATATATAAGTGTAACATAAGTATATCTGTCCAAAATAATATAAATATTGACTATGAGAATTAACCCATAAAGCAGCTAGCATCTGTATGAAGCAATCTTGGTCTAGTGTGGTCTAGTGGCGTGTGTGTGTGTACGTTTATACTACATTGTGGGGACCAAATGTCCCCACAAGGATAGTAAAACCTGAGGTCACCTACCTTGTGGGGCTTATTAAACATACTAAACTATGTTTTTTTGAAAATGTAAAAATGCAAAAAGGTTTCTGTGAGGGATAGGTTAAGAGAAATTATTGTTAGATCTGTATAAAATCCATAAAATGCATGGAAGTCTATGGAGAGTCCCCACAATGATATAAAAACAAGTTTGTGTGTTAGTGTGTTTGTGTGTTTGTGTGTGCATGTGTGTGTGTGTGTGTGTGTGTGTTCCAGGATATATAAAACATGTCTCTTTGTAAGATTACAAACCCAGAAAATAATCTGCTTCAGATGGAGTGCATTAGTGCTGTAAAGCAGTAAAGATTCTTATTGTAGGTTCATGGGTGGCTGGCAGGGTTTTGCACTTTGACAGTACAGCTGATTACTGTGGCTCTCTAAACTGAATCGCAGAATAAATGCAAGAAAGAACACATTATTTACAGGGAAGGAATGTCTCTGTTCCAGGACATTATATTCACTGTACACAGATGTGGATTATGATGCAGTATAACTCCACAACACAAAGTTGTTCAAGAGTTCCCTTACATGACGGTACAGATGGTTATCCAACTCTGCTTTCCATGACTGATAAGGACACTTTTTCTGTCTAATTCTTGTTTCACTGAATGCTTAGTGTTGCGTTACTTTCTTGGACTTTCTTTTAATTATGTATCTTCTGTCCAATTTTGTTCCCTGCCCATGACCCATTAGTTAATGGGCCATAGTCAAGAAACAAAATTGGGCAGAAGATGGGTGGTGATATATTATTTGTTTGTTTGGAAACATATATTGGCAACTCTTAAGATTTCATTAGCATTTTCAGTATGCTAAGCAGTATGTATATATATATATATATATATATATATATATATATATATATATATATATATTGTTGAATAATGATTTCATTAAATGATCTCTTACATTCTGTCTCTCAACATAGGTGTGATTTTGGGAGCTGTCACTGGTGTGCTGCTGCGTGTTGCTTCCCCCATTGATGACAACATCGTCATGGTTATTGCCTTCCCTGGAGATATTCTGATGAGGATGCTAAAAATGCTCATTCTTCCCTTAATTATATCCAGCTTAATCACAGGTAACACAAAACTCATCTTTATTTATCAGCTGTCAGCAGTAGAATTGGAAATGCTAACTGTATTGCAGAGAACAACACAACATACTTGTGTTGTATTAAGTCTTTATATCATATGTGTTTCTGATTATATAATAATAATACCCTTTTACCCCATGAAATCAAAATTGGAGTTTATGTCTGTTACATTTTGAGGTTGTCCAGAGAGCGTTCCAGTGAGGGGAGGTGGGAGTATTTAAGGAGAAGAGACAGCGGTAGACGAGAGAGAGATGGACGAAGCTTGTCTGCGTGTCTGAGTGTTTTTATGATTTGACGCAGCTGGCTGAAAAGCAGTGTGTGTTTTTGTTTCTTTGTATGTTGGAAAGTGTCATTAAATGTCTATGTGTTTGTCAAGCAGGTCCCAGCTTCCTCCTTACCTTCTTAAGTGTTACAGGTTGTCAATTGATAATTTTTTTAAATCAAATTATTTCATTAATTAATCACAAATAATCAATATTTGCCTATAAAGTTCCCCAAATAAAAATAATTTTATATATAATGATTAAATATTTATAAATATAATATATTATACAACTATACTATCTTATATATATATATACTGTATATATACAGTATATATAATATAGTAATTCATATAATTAAGACAATTATGCAATTATGCATTTTTTGCAGACAAGAAAGCATTGATTACACAATACAAAAAGTAGCTTTAGAAGATAATAAATTGTTCATTTGTCATTGAACAGAAGCCCATCATTGGCCTACAGTCCACAGCAATCCATTTTGCAATTGAGTTTATCAATCTGTCTAAGGGAGACATATTATAAGGGCTTTTCTAAGGACGCATCTCTGTATAGATGCTTTTGGAGTGTCTCATAAACACCATGTTTTAGGACACTGTGTCAAGTTAAACGTAGTTTAAAACGTAGAAAATTATGTCTCAAGAATCCTGAATTTGGAGTTGTACTCCGTCTAGCCATTTGGAGCCATTTCATAGGGTCTTTAACAATCATACTAAGCCCTGTACATCAGTTTTATGTGCTGTTGTGGCAGCATGTTGCATCTATTGACACATTGGCAACTGGATTGATAAATCTATATATCAAAGACAATAAAGGTATTAAAAAATTGAACTTGTGAATATGCAATCATGACAAACCATAAAAGTTATCTGTCATATTTTATTAACCAAGGTCTCTCTGGTCTGGATGCAAAATCAAGTGGTCGTCTGGGTTCCAGAGCCATGATCTATTATATGTCCACTACTGTCATTGCTGCTGTGCTGGGAGTTATCTTGGTCCTGCTCATTCACCCCGGAAATCCAAAACTGAAGGAGAATCTAGGAGAAGGTGCAGAGAATGACGAGGTCTCCAGTCTTGATGCCTTTTTTGACCTTATCAGAAACCTGTTCCCGGAGAACTTGGTTCAAGCTTGCTTCCAGCAGGTAAGATCCAAATATTTTGGCTCCCATTCTAAACATACCTTTACATGTAAAACAGTGAATTGATGGAGGTGATGTTTAAATACACAGATCCAGACGGTTGTGAAGAAGGTAGAAGTTCAACCTGATTTCGACGACACCAACAGCAGCATGGCTGACTACCACGCTAACGCCACCAAACCTCCACCCATTTACAAAGTCAAAAAATCCCTGCAGTTCAAGAGTGGAATGAATGTGTTGGGTAGGGTTATTACGCTCTCATATATCTACTAACAGAAGAATTCCTTACCATTTTGTCTTTTCTTCATTTAGTTCTTCATTTTAGTGTAACATTTTTGAATGTTCACAATCGCTATGTTTCAGGTGTAATTGGATTCTTCATTGCCTTTGGTATTTGTATGGGAAAGATGGGAGAGAAAGCCAGACTCCTGATTGACTTTTTCAACATTCTCAATGAGATTGTGATGAAGCTGGTTATCATGATTATGTGGTCAGTTGTACATTTTTACATTGTCATTCTGTGACGCAGTTACATGGTTTGTTGGTATTACGAACCCCCCCCCCCCCCCCCCCCCACACACACACACACTGCCCATTACTGCCCATAATTTAAAATAATGATAACTTTCAATTGTTACTTTTTTTTTTTTTTTTAAATATTAAATTTGTTAATTAATGAGAATCACCTTTGACTTGAAAATAAATTATCCAGATGCATTACAGCATGAAAATTTTGAGGGAAAATTTTCTTGTACAATATCTTACTTAAAGATTAAATTAAACGTAATTTTCCATGCACAAAATATTTTTGATTCCTTTTGATTTTGGGGTGAAATGTGACCTGGACATGAGGTCATATCAGATTCACTTGAGGTACTGCAGTAATGATAGGTCTTACAACACTGATTGACTCACATAATGGATTGTTTTACTGTATAGGTACTCACCTTTCGGCATTGCCTGCTTGATCTGTGGGAAGATCATTTCCATTAAAGATCTGGAGGTGGTGGCGAGGCAGCTGGGAATGTACATGGTGACAGTTATCATTGGTCTGATCATCCACGGTGCCATATTCCTGCCCTGTATCTACTTTGCAATTGTGAGGAAAAATCCCTTCTCGTTCTTCATGGGGATCTTCCAGGCCTGGATCACAGCTCTGGGCACAGCCTCGAGGTATCACATTGCACTACATCAACTTTCCATATAATGTATGACTACATCTTGGCAACAATGTGAAAATATGATTGTTTCTGTGCACTGTGGGAGGGAAATTGAAGTGGCAATTTTGTTGTTTTGTTAATATAATCCACAATAGCTGAATGTCCTAGGCAAAAATGTTTTAAAGTAATGAGGTTACAGATTACAGATATATTTATAAAAGTTATCTATACATTTGTTTTTCACTGTCAGTGAAAGTTAGCAAGCAACAAATGCTAATTTTTTTAACACAGAGAAAACCCTAATTTTATTAATATTTGATTTCTTCTAGCGCTGGTACCCTTCCCGTCACATTCCGCTGTCTTGAGGAGAACCTGGGCATTGACAAGAGAGTCACACGTTTTGTGCTTCCAGTTGGAGCAACGATTAACATGGACGGAACGGCGCTCTATGAGGCTGTGGCTGCCATTTTTATTGCCCAGATGAATGGAATTTACTTAGATCCTGGTCAGATCATCACTGTCAGGTAAGATTTAATAATTAGCATAAATATATTATAAAACAGCTTCTACCAAACCCTTTTTAAACCTTTCAACTAAAACAACTGTTAAAGCTGAAGTGTGTAATGTCTGCATCACTAGCACCACCAAACGGAATTGCATTAATAAACATTGTTTTCAAACGTTTTCCCCTAATCTGCCTTTGATCGAACAAATAGTCCAACCCCAAACCCACGTCATTGGTTGGTATAGTCAATGTTGCTGTGTTGGGCTGGACTGATGAAAAAGTCTAAAAAGTTACACACTTCAGCTTTTATGGCACAAGCAGAATAGCTGGGCGGCTATAGATGGTTATGTTTTACAACTACTAATTCATGTGTCTACCTGTGATAGTCTTGTAAGCCTTGTTACATGTTAAATGTTATGTACTGTGGTCTCAGGAGACACTTTGTTTAGTTTCTTCTCCTGTACGCAGAAGGAAATGACAATAAAAACCACTTGACTTGACAAAAATGTTTCTGCATTTGAGGCTTCCCAACCTAATGTTTTATTGCATTTATTGATTATTAAAATCAATAAACGCAATAAAACATACTAAATGTTAAAATTCCAAAGTCTTTTATAGGCCTTAAGCATTAATATATATATATATATATATATATATATATATATATATATATACAGTTGTGCTCAAAAGTTTGCATACCCTTGGAGAATTGGTAATATATGTACCATTTTTAAAGAAAACACGAGTGAGCAGGCAAAACACATTTCTTTTATTTCTTATGGGATTCATATTCAACTGTAGGTTATAACAGAATGCACAATCATAAAACATAACATGGCAACAATGAAAGAAATGAAATGACCCCTGTTCAAATGTCTGCATACCCTTAGTTCTTAATATTGTGTATTGTCCCCTTTAGCATCAATGACAGCGTGCAGTCTTTTGTAATAGATCTATGAGGCCCCAAATTCTTGCAGGTGGTATAGCTACCCATTCGTCTTGGCAAAATGCCTCCAGGTCATGCAAAGTCTTTGGTTGACTTGCATGAACCGCACGTTTGAGATCTCCCCAGAGTGGCTCGATGATATTAAGGTCAGGAGACTGTGATGGCCACTTCAGAACCTTCACCTTTTTCTGCTGTAACCACCGGAGGGTCAACTTGGCCTTGTGCTTAGGGTCATTGTCTTGCTGGAAAGTCCAAGAGCGTCCCATGTGCAGCTTTCGTGCAGAAGAATGCAAATTGTCTGCCAGTATTTTCTGATAACATACATTCATCTTGCCATCAATTTTTACAAGATTCCCCGTGCCTTTAGAGCTCACACACCTCCAAAACATCAGTGAGCCACCACCATGCTTCACAGTGGGGATGGTATTCTTTTCACTATAAGCCTTGTTGACCCCTCTCCAAACATAGCGCTTATGGTTGTGACCATAAAGCTCTATTTTGGTCTTGTCACTCCAAATTACAGTGTGCCAGAAGCTGTGAGGCGTATCAAGGTGTTGTCGGGCATATTGTAACCAGGCTTTTTTTGTGGCATTGGCGCAGTAAAGGCTTCTTTCTGATAACTCGACCATGCAGCTCATTTTTGTACAAGTATCGTCGTATTATGCTCCTTGAAACAACCACATCATCTTTTTCCAGAGCAGCCTGTATTTCTCCTGAGGTTACCTGTGGGTTTTTCTTTGTATCCCGAACAATTCTTCTGGCAGTTGTGGCTGAAATCTTTCTTGGTCTACCTGACCTTGACTTGATATCAAGAGATCCCCGAATTTTCCACTTCTTAATAAGTGATTGAACAGTACTGACTGGCATTTTCAAGGCTTTGGATATCTTTTTTATATCCTTTTCCATCTTTATAAAGTTCCATTACCTTGTTATGCAGGTCTTTTGACAGTTCTTTTCTGCTCCCCATGGCTCAGTATCTAGCCTGCTCATTGCATCCATGTGAGAGCTAACAAACTCATTGACTATTTATACAAAGGCACTAATTGCAATTTAAAAGGCCACAGGTGTGGGAAATTAACCTTTAATAGCCATTTAAACCTGTGTGTGTCATGTTGTGTGTCTGTAACAAGGCCAAACATTCAAGGGTATGTACATTTTTGATCAGGACCATTTGGGTGATTTCTGTTATCATTATGATTTAAAAAGGAGCCAAACAACTATATGATGATAAATGGCTTCATAGGATCACTATCCTTAAATAAAAGACAGTTTGTTTTTTTTGCATGATCAGTCATATTTTCAAAATCAGTGCCAAAATTTCACAATTTCTGCCAGGGTATGCAAACTTTTGAGCACAACTGTGTGTGTGTGTGTGTGTGTGTGTATATATATATATATATATATATATATATATATATATATATATATATATATATAAAATAAAAATAACTTTTTTCATAATCAGTCATTTATTCTCTGTCCTTTGTTATGTTAATCTGTATATTTAATATTGATTTTCCCAAAATACCACATATTTTGTATTCTGTGAAAACAGGCTGTAAGGACCCTTTTCACAGTTGCACCACCTTTCATTTTGATTGGAATGACAACAAGGCTGTTAGGGATATATTTATAGTCTCTTCAAAGGGTGGTACAGTTGCTTACAGTGTTTTGGATAGTTCCACTGATGAAACATAAAAAAATAAAAAATAAAATAAATAAAAAAATCAGACTAAAAACTCAAAGCAGGAGTTGTGGTCTATGAGCTTTACACAGCTAAATTCAGTGCAAGCCACTAAAGAGACTGTAAGTCTATCCCTCACAACCTTATTTTCATTCACTTCAAAATCAAATATGGCGCTACTGTGAATAAAGTCAATACTGCACAGGGGAGAAAAGTGCCTGCATAAGACTTGACAGGCTGTCCAGCCATGAGAGCGATAATGGAAGAGTTAGGGGATTGGATCTCAGGCAGAATCACCAGTTTGTATAAACTGTGTAAATACTGTATACAGGCTTACAAGCAGTAACAGCGTTTAAATAATTTTTACCAAATGAAAAGTGAAGTACTAAGTCACCCTGGATAAGAGTATCTGCTAAATGCCTTAAATGTAAATGTCAATGGAAGATAAGTATCTGCATTCTTATTCCCATCATTTAGTCTTACAGCAACACTTGCGAGTGTTGGAGCAGCCAGTATTCCCAGTGCTGGACTGGTTACAATGTTGCTCATTCTGACAGCAGTTGGGCTGCCCACTCAAGACATCAGTCTGTTAGTAGCTGTTGACTGGCTTCTGTGAGTATTCTCAATCCCTTCGTTTAGAACGGTTAAGTGAAATAACTAACTGAAACTATTTAGCATTTGTTTGATTTCTTTTTAAAGTTTTGACTAGCAACTGAGGTAGTAAGCCAAAAAATGCTTATTGTTGCTACATTAATGAAAAAATACCTTGCAACCTTAATGAAAAAAAGCTAATTATTTGTTTTAATCACTGTCATATTTAAGTTTATTCTTTTCTTTTTTTACCAGCTTTTGTATTTTTTTTCCTCAGGGATCGTTTCCGTACCTCAGTCAATGTGGTTGGAGACTCATATGGCGCTGGTATCGTGTACCACCTGTCCAAGGCGGAGCTGGATGCCCTGGATGCCCAGCATGGGAAATCAGATGACACTGAGATGATGACTAAGACCCAGTCCTACTACGATGACCTCAAAAACCATCATGAAAACAACTCCAACCAGTGCGTCTATGCTGCTCAAAATTCAGTCTTGGTAGATGATTGCAAGGTACAAGTCACGCTTACGGGCGTAGAGACTTCGATATAACACATCACTGCATGCACTACAGGCCTCCCTTTTTCATGTGTTTTGCATGTTTCTGTGTATACTATATATATATATATATATATATATATATATATATATATATATATATATATATATATATATATATATATATATATATATATACACACTACCAGTCAAAAGTTTTGAAACACTTGACTGAAATGTTTCTCATGATCTTAAAAATCTTTTGATCTGAAGGTGTATGCTTAAATGTTTGAATTTAGTTTTGTAGACAAAAATATAATTGTGCCACCATATTCATTTATTTCATTATAAAACTAACATTTAATTAAAAAAAAAAGGTTTTGAAATTGATGACTTGGACCAAATAATAAAAAAAAGCAGCCAATAAGTGCCCAACATAGATGGGAACTGCTTCAGTACTGTTTAAAAAGCATCCCAGGGTGATACCTCAAGAAGTTGGTTGAGAAAATGTCAAGAGTACATGTCTGCAAATTCTAGGCAAAGGTGACTACTTTGAAGATGCTAAAATATAACACAGTTTTGATTTATTTTGGATTTTGTTTAGTCACAACATAATTCCCATAGTTCCATTTATGTTATTCCATAGTTTTGATGACTTTACTATTATTCTAAAATGCGAAGAAAAGGAAATTATAATAAAGAATGAATAAGTGTTTCAAAACTTTTGACCGGTAGTGTATATATATATATATATATATACTATACACACACACACATACACACATGCATGTGTGTATGTTTGTATATTGTTTGTATATGTGTATATATGTACTAATATTTGTTAATTTGTTTTCTTGGAGCAGATTTTGTGTCTTTTTCATATACTTTTACATATACTCTACAACAATGTGTATTTGTGAGCAAAGTGCAGTAAAATCCATATCAAACAATTTAGTTAGTATTATGATACAGTCAATTCACATACTGTGAATCATTTTGTCCAACATTTACAATGCATTTCTCAATTCTTCTCAAGATTCCTCTCAAGTCATAGGACATGTGACAGATATGACAGTACATTAATTAGAAGTAGGTTAAGCAATTTTTTTTTTTTTTTTTTTTTTTTACAAAATAAAATGTAATGTTGTATAAGTGGCTATTCATCATTCTAATGTTTGCACACACACCGGCCAGTAAACAGACATTCCAAAACAAATAACCTGTTTAGACACATAGACATATTTTACAGGTATTAATGTTTGATACGAATATACAGTATATTTACATGCCATAAAATCAGGGGGCATGTTGTAATTACAATTTGGGCAAAATCTTCTGCCGTTTCCAGTGTTTTCCAGTTTAAAATCTCAAAACTATTATATTCTCTGGATGTCATTCAGTCTCTACAAGTATAACTGGCTGCAGCTTGCTGAATGTCGAGGTCCTTCTCAGTCTCTACCGTGCACACACTGGGTCGCACTCGAGGGGTTTCGCTTTCGACACTGGTTCAGATGAAAGTGAGTGAGCGTTTTCGGAT
Source organism: Myxocyprinus asiaticus (assembly GCF_019703515.2). Taxonomy (NCBI): domain Eukaryota; kingdom Metazoa; phylum Chordata; class Actinopteri; order Cypriniformes; family Catostomidae; genus Myxocyprinus; species Myxocyprinus asiaticus. The sequence goes on along the minus strand of NC_059391.1, from coordinate 492,745 downwards.
GATGCGAAGGGAAACAGCAGCTTGCCCATATCTCTTGCATACCTGGTTCACCGCTTGCGGGTGAAGTCTCCATTCTCCATACAGTAAATACGCTCCTGTGTTTATTATGCTCAGGACATGAGTCGCGCGCAAGGTATTACATTTTTTATTTCGTATTTATTTCTGTTTCATTTTAAAATTTTCACTCCAATTTAGTTTAGTTTTAATTTTGTTTGTCAGTTCTATGTTAGTTTTAGTTTTGTTTTTCAGTACATTTAGTTTTTATTTTAGTTTTAGTTTTTATATTAAGGGACAATAGGAGAGTGGGGTAAACGGGGATTTTTGTAATTGTGTAATGTGTAATTTATTGAACTTAACCACAAAAGTCCTCTTTAACCTTGTGCGACCCTGTGTCCACATGTGTGGACGTTGTATTTTAGCTTCGCTATACGCAACTCATAATTTAAATGAATTGAATCTGACTAAATTCTGTTCACAAGACTCTAGACTGTCATTTAAGGGTTAAACTTCTGGTGCTTCAATTTCCATATATTGCTCCTACGGGTGCAATGCCAACAAAAGTGCCTCTTGTAAGAAACCTCTAAGTTTTTTATTTAAACCTGTTTGGTTGTAAAGAGTAGCGTTTCTAATTTAGTTTGATATGCTGCTTTAAAAAATCTATTTTTCGCGCGTCAGTGCGCTGATAAAGATGAAGTGCACATATGTGGAAAAAGGGACCTTATTCTCTCAAAAGTTGAAAAAATGTGTTAGTTATGTAGAATAATTTTCAACTATAACACATCTATGGGTCATTTTACTTCATTTTAATATAAATGTTGTTATATTTTATTTTGTTATCACTGTACAATACAGTTCTACTCATTAATATTAGTAAATGTATTCCGATATACAGTATTTACTATGAATTTTCACATTGAGAATAAATGGTCCAAGTTCCAAATGAATCCAAAAGCTGAAAAAAGTTGCTTTCAGAGGCTTTATATGGAGTTAGAATGAAAATAAGGTGCATTTCGAACTGTTCTGAGACCAGTGCAGACAGACAGCACACTGGAGGTTAAGTCATTCACTAAATACGGAGCAAGGGAGCAAGGGTGCATCTTATAGCTTTCTATGCAGCTACGTGCATTCACTCCTAAAATCCAACCAAAAGTTCAGTTTCAGACTGCAGATGATGTTTTGACCACTCAACATGTTTGGCAGACATGATACAATGATGATCAGTACATAGATTCAGAATTTTATAATGCAAAATTTTATTTTAAAATTTTTAAAAGTGATTTGATGGTGCTGGCCATTACTTTTAATCAGAATTATTTATTCAGCTTTATAGAAAATAAGCTGTAATGTCTTTGACATCTCAAAAACAAACACTCTTGGACACATAATAAACTATTTGATGAAAAAAAATCTGACTTTCTATAGCTTGGTATTACTTAGAATTTCACAACTTAGTCCCGACGTCCACATATATTTATGTTATTTTTAGGAAAACGATTTACTCTAGATTTATTTATTTTATTTTATTTTATTTTATTTATTATTTTTTTTTTTTTTTGCTTTATTAGGTTCTTCAAATCAAAAAGGGAAAAGTAAAATGTACACAGTCATGCGGGGGTTTCAGGAGGTTAATGCACTGGACATGACAAAGTAACTCTTACCACAACTCCGAGAACTGAACTTCAAACAAAACTCTTTACCAGTTTCAAATGAAAGGGAAAAAAAATCAAAAATTGACAGGGTAAAACAGAATGAATGAAAAGCCTTTGTTTCTGTTCTTTTTGTTTAAACCTCATGCTTTGATGACTCAATGAACAGACATGCCAATAAAGGTTGAATTATAATAAATATTAATTTACCGGATGATGATCTTCAGACTGGTGGTTCCCAAACTGTTTTCAACTACAGCACCCTTTTATGGTGTGTTTTTTCCCCCCACGGCACTCTAACCACTGAAAAAATAAGTAAATAAACAAATATGCTTTTGAAATCTCTAAAAAAAGTTTTTATATTAAGGGATAATAGGAGAGTGGGGAAAACAGGCATTTGTGTAATTTTGTAATGTGTAATTTATTGAACTTAACCACTCCTCAAGTCCTCTTTAACCTCGTGCGACCCCGCATCCACATGTGTGCATGTTGCATTTTGGCTGCGCTTTAAACAGCTAAATAGTAACAAATTAAATTAAAACAATGTGTAGTCTTCAAATGTTTCTAAAGTAAACACTGCTTCAGACTTTTTAAGTAATTTTTCAAGAGCCATTAATAGAGTTATAAAATAGAGAACAGAGTAAACACTCTATGTTTCTCAGTTACAGCAGCAATTAAAAATAAAAAATCATTATATATCATTATGAAAAAGTAATCTAATGCAAAATACTTAAACTGTTAACAATCTTTACTATGTGATTAGTTATCACTAATATAACAGATATTATTAGATAGGTATGTTAAAGTTAATAGGCTATTGATTAGCCTAATAGTTAAATTTAATAGACCTGTCATTTAAACGTATTTGGCTAAAAGCTACTAAACATATCCAGCCATGGACAGTGTGTTTTTCCTTTTTTTTTCTTGTCAATATTGCTGATTAATATTAACAGTATATCAGACAGCAGCAGGTCTATTAGGCTGAATTTACACATTGCACTGATCAGCGTCAGTCAGTGTTTTCATTCATCTGCACTCCGTGATCACTTGGATTACTACTACACTTCTAAAGCTGGGAAATAGCTTTAAACAGCTTTATCAAATCACTTTTTTTATTGTCACACAACCATATACACAAGCGTAATAGTGTGTGAAATTCTTGAGTGCAGTTCCAAGCAACATAGCAGTCGTGACAGTGATGAGACATATACCAATCTACAATAAACATCAAATTTACACAACACAATTTAAAATCTAATATACACATAATTACACACAACACAATATACAAATAATAACATACAATGTATATTATACAGTACACACAATATAGAATACACACTATACAATAAAAAAATACTATATATAGTATATATAAAATGTACAGTAGGTTGTATTGTACTGTATTGACATTCAGGCTGTCGGTTGATAGTCAGTTGCCAGTGTGTTGTTAAGAGAGAATATAACTTATGACAGTCCAGTGTGAGATAATAAGATTAATAAAGTGCAGTGCTGGTGTATATTGATCGTGAGAGATCAAGAGTTCAAAAGTCTGATTGCTTGGGGGAAGAAGCTGTCATGAAGTCGGCTGGTGCGGGTCCTGATGCTGCGATACCGCCTGCCTGATGGTAGCAGTGAGAGCAGCCCATGGCTCGGGTGGCTGGAGTCTCTGATGATCCTCCAAGATTTTCACACACTGCCTGGTATATATGTCCTGGAGGGAGGGAAGCTCACCTCCGATGATGTGTCAGGCAGTTCGCACCACCCTTTGCAGGGCTTTGTGGTTGTGGGCGGTGCTATTGCCGTACCAGGCGGAGATGCAGCCAGTCAGGATGCTTTCTACAGTGCTGGTGTAGAACCATGTGAGGATGTGGCGGTTCATTCCAAACTTCCTCAGCCATCTCAGGAAGAAGTGGCGCTGATGAGCCTTCTTCACATCGGCCTCAGTGTGGACAGACCATGTGAGTTCCTCAGTGATGTGGACACCCAGGAACTTAAAGCTGCTGACTCTCTCCATTGGTGCTTCATTGATGGTGATGGGACTGTGTTCTCTTTCTCTTCTCCTGAAGTCCACCACAAGCTCCTTTGTCTTACTGACATTGAGGGAGAGGTTGTGCTCCTGACACCAGCGTGTCAGAGTGTGCACCTCCTCTCTGTAGGCTGTTTCATCATTGTCAGTGATCAGACCTACCACCGTTGTATCATCAGCAAACTTAATGATGGCATCGGAGCTATGTGTTGCCACACAGTCATGTGTGTACAGGGAATACAGGAGTGGGCTAAGAACACAGCCCTGTGGGGCTCCAGTGTTGAGGGTCATTGATGAAGAGATGTTACTGCCCATTCTAACCACCTGGCGTCTGCTTGACAGGAAGTCCAGGATCCAGCTGCACAGCGAGCTGTTTAAGCCCAGAGCCCAGAGTTTCTCATCAAGCTTGGAAACAGCATTCTCACATAAGTGTTCCTTTTTTCCAGGTGGGAGAGAGCAGTGGGTATTGTAGATGCAATGGCATCACCAGTGGCGTGGTTGTTGCGGTAAGCAAACTGCAATGGGTCCAGTGATGGAGGCAGCACAGAGCAGATATAATCTCTGATTAGTCTCTCAAAGCATTTGCTGATGATGGGGGTCAGAGCAACAGGGCACCAGTCATTTAAGCAAGTGATTTTGGATTGCTTTGGTACAGGCAAAATGGTGGACGTTTTAAAGCATGTGGGGACTACAGACAAGGAGAGGGAAAGGTTGAAAATGTCCATAAAAACACCAGCCAGTTGGTTCACGCACGCTCTGATGACACGGCCCGGAATGCCGTCTGGACCCGTGGGTTTACGGATATTCACCCGTTGGAAGGATCGGGTTACATTCACTACAGAGATGGAGAATGAACTAGCCTCTGTAGCTTCGGCCGCGAGAGCTCTCTCTGCGAGGGCTGTGTTATTTCCCTCGAACCGTGCAGAAAAAGTATTTAGCTCATCCGGGAGAGAGGCAGCGGTGTTCATGGCAGAGTTTTTATTCCCTTTAAAGTCTGTGATGATATTAATTACCTGCCACATGCTTCTAGAGTTGGTGGTGTTAAACTGTCCTTCAATCTTGTTCCTGTACTGGCGTTTTGCTGCTCTGGTTTTTCGGAGGGCATAACTGGCTTGTTTATGCTCCTCCGTGTTCCCGGAATTAAAAGCAGAGGTCCGCACATTAGGTGCCGTGCGAACATCGCTATTATTCCAAGGTTTCTGGTTCGGGTAGATCCGTATTGTTTTGGACAGAACAACATCCTCTATGCACTTTCTGATGAAACACGTTATGCTATCAGCCTAAACCTCGATGTCGTCATCAGAGGCGGACCGGAACATCTCCCAGTCCGCGTGATCAAAACAGTCCTGTTGCATAGAGTCTGATTGGTCCGACCAACACTGGATCGTTCTGAGGGTGGGTGCTCCCTGTTTCAGTTTCTGCCTGTAAGTGGGCAGAAGCAGAATGGAAGAGTGGTCCGATTTGCCAAATGGTGGGCGGGGGAGGGATTTGTAGCCATCCCTGAAGGGATTTGGGCTTTAAACCAACAACTTCAACATTAAAGGCCTGTCCACACCAAATCCGTGACAATTTTGCAAGACGAACCTCTTACAGAAGGTCTATTCACTCCGAGTCGATAAAAAATGAAACTAAAAACTATTTCCACCATGGAAAAGAATGTCTTGGTTACTATTGTAACCTCCGTTCCATGGTGGAGGGAACGAGCCGTTGTGTTGATGTAGTTTTAAACACCTCTGATCTTTGAGAAAAGGCCAATGGGAATTGGTGAGTGGAATTTGTATGCCACTCCCCCAGACATACGGGTATAAAAGGAGTTGGCTCGCAACCACTCATTCCGGTTTTGCACTGAGGAGCCGAGACAGGGTCCCGGCCATTTCAGAGGGTAGTTCAGTGTTGTGACAAGAGGGACACAAGGAAGATGCGGGTTTACCAACGGGGAAACCGTACCGCTGAAGAGACATCACACGGGATTACTCAAGGTCAACCAGCACATGTGGAGCACCTACCCCAGTACAGGGCCTACTAGCACACGTACTGGGCCGGCATAGAATTTCTCCACAGAATTCACCTGCTACAGGGCTAAGGAGGAAGGACATCCAGGGTCCACAGTCTCATGAACTTGGCTGGGGGGAAAAGTGCACGTCTTCCCCTCCAGGAGTGTAAAGGTGCTGTATGCAAATGGTACACCCGGCCAGTTGCCCCACATACTTACCTGTTCGTATCTGACAACACACGGGACGAAACCGGCTCAACCCGGAGATTGTAGAATCTCACGAAGTTATTGGGTGTTGCCCAGCCTGCTGCTCTACAGATATCTGCTAAAGAGGCATCAGGGCTCAGGAGGCTGCCACACTCCTGGTGGAGTGTGCTCGAAGCCCCAAGGGGGGTGGCACATCCTGGGCCTGGTATGCCAAAGCAATGGTGTCAACAACCCAGTGGGCAATCCTCTGTTTGGAGATAGCCCTCCCTTTCCACTGTCCTCCGAAGCAGACAAAGAGCTCCTCAAAGCATCTAAAGCTCTGCGTGCGATCCAAGTAGATGCGCAAAGCATGCACTGGTCAACCCGCTCCTCGTACTCCCTGACCTTGCACAAGGTCTGTGCAAGCAGGCTCACTGGGGGAAATGCATACTTGCGCAGCCCCAGGGGCCAGCAGTGTGCCAGCGCGTCTGTGCAGAGGGGAGCCTCAGTCAGGGCATACCAGAGCGGGCAGTGGGAGGATTCCCGGGAAGCGAACAGGTCTACAAGTGGCAAGTCAGCCAGTCCTCCGCGTCCGACTGGATCGGCCCGCTCTCCGATGCTGCAATCAAGAGCTCATCCTGATCCTGAGCCCCGAATGAGACATCAAACTCGCCGTGGGGTGAGTCGCCTATCTCATCCCAAAACTCGACCGGGGCAAAGGAGCGTTCTGGGGAATGGGAGGTCCGTGGGGGATTACCCGGCGGAACCACTCTCATTGGGGTCCCCAAATCGCCCCCAGTGCTAACCGACACAGCCTCATACCCGTAGATAGAAAGACCGGAGCGGGGAGCAGCTGGAGTGGCTTTCCCTCTGAAGAAGGAAAGTGCGACCGCAATGTTGCCATGGTCATGTTCTTGCAGTGAGAACATGATCCATCCACGAATGATTGTGGCCGTCAGAGGCAGAGAGGTAGCAACCTCAACCAGGAACTAAACAGAAACTTTAAAAAGACGCTCTCCGTCAGTGCCACTCTTTTAGAGAAAATATACTCTTTTATTGCATGAAAATATACTCTTTTAGGCTGTCGAAGCACCCAGGGGCGTTCTCTGCACTCAATCTGTGCACGAGGGGGAGAAACCTCTGTAATGCGTCATAAAACCAACAGCATTCAGAGGTGAATGGACCGGCAGTGGAATTCAGCTCTCTGTGAATCAACCGCTCGGCTTTGAAGAAAAAATCTGAATGAGTGGTTGTGAGCCAGCTCCTTTTATACCCGTATGTCCAGGGGAGTGGCATACAAATGCCACTCCCCAATTCCCACTGGCCTTTTCTCAAAGATTAGAGGTGTTTGGGGCTCCCAAGAGCAACCCCTAGTGTCACTACATGGACACAACATCGAGTGAGTGACAGATAGGGAACAGTTTTGGAGTTTCCACATTGGAGAGGACATACTGTTGAAAATGGCAGAGGAGATTGAGGTTTCTATAGTGAATGACTCTTGCACACCAGCTACCGCAAAATAGGGAGGAAAACCCCCACTCGGACGGCTATTTTTCCACAGAGAATATAGGATGTATTTGACCAAAATGGCATTATTTTCAGAAAGCTGACTAACACACTACAGCAGTTCTGTTTCACAGTAGCAACAAAGTCAGGTAATCGCACATGCTTTCTCTCTCTCTCTCTCTCTCTCTCTCACACACACACACACACACACACACACATACATCCTTGTTTCTCCAATAACTTGTTAGAAACAGTCCAAGCCGTGATACTAGTGTGTCTAAAGTAACGTTTCTGAGAGGCTTGGACGCATCATTTGGTTTGAACAGCAGATTCTGATCCGTTGCTTAAGAAAGTAGTTCCATCCACAAATGCACAAATCCATGCAAACTTGTTCAATGAATTATACATAAGCACTGCTATTATTACCTATGTGGTACCTGATGTAGGGCCATATCGCACTCTTGCTCATGTGATATTGCTTAATTAACAGCTGTGTTTACATTAATATTACATCGACGGCAGATCTGATCGCTTCAAGAAGGGCATTTTGACCAAGAAGCACATTTGACTGTTTACACGCACAGCTGCATTCACAGCAGGACACGAGCGCTCACACACAGACACACACGTGAGCATTTGAAAGCAGCTGGCTGTACTCAAACAGCAGGTGGATACAGATTTGAGTCAGTACTTGGTACTGCCGGTACTTTTAACATTGGTTGCAATTACAATATTGAACTGAGCGGAGATTCCGCAGCACCCCTAGCCAGTCGTGGCGGCATCCCATTGTGTGTTCCCACTCTGTTGCTAAAGCAATGAAGTCTATTATCACCGTCTATAGGCATCTTCATGTTACGGTCATGGTGGGTTTAAAGGTTTAAAAACATAATGCAACAAAATTGTTAACAATATATTTTTCAGTATTATTTTTACTTTATTTTAGTTAGTTCCATGAAAATGTATTTCAATTTAGTTTCAGTTTTTCCAGTTGTGTTATTTTGTGTTTTTATTGTAGTTTAATGTTTTTTTACATTTAGTTTTCGTCTTTGTTTTCATTTTAGTTTACAATAATAACCTTGGTCGCACGTAATGAATAAGCGTGCTTTGCTCCACACAATCAGTTTCTGTGTTAAGATGTGCAGTCTTGTCGAGCGTGTACCTCCTAAAAAATATATATTAATATATATATGCCAATTTTAGCCATAGAAAGTGGGGGAAAAAAATGCCCTAACCCCGCCCCCACCGTAATCGAAGCCTGTAAGGCTGAGTAGCCTGCCAGGAACAACTCGGAGCAACTTTCTCCTATCTTTTCAGAAGTTTCAGAAAGTAAAAAAAAAAAATTATTATAGTGTAACTGGGTTCACAAGATGGGCAAAGAGGAAGCTGCATAATAGTCAACATAACTTTAATGACATAAAGTTAAACAACATAAACACACAGACACACACACAGCGGCCACATGTGTTTCTCTCTCTCTCGAACTGGTGCCTCTGGCTAGTCTTTATCCCCCTCCCGACTGATTAGGAAAATTCAGTGCCGGGCGTGCGTCCTCCCGGCCCGGCCACGCCCTCCTCCTTTTCACACTCCTCCACTTCTTGTGAAACACGGCTATGAATGACGCCCCAGAATCGGCCCAAGTACACTGGCCCTCCTCAAGTAAGTGTACCCTAAAAGAGAGACAGATTGACAGAAAGAGAGAGATAAGAGGGGGCACAGACAGTGACACATATGGTTAGTTAGTCAGATAGATCTCAGAAATCTCAGACTGAAGACATAAATGGTAACTCTGGTAAATGGTAACAACATTTGGAACATACCTTAGAAAGAATTTGCTTGCTTTAGGGTCTGCTCTCTTCTTCCCCCATCTCTGTCAGATGCAAGCTGCAACCATCTTTTTATTAACTTTTCAATGTCTCCGTCCGATGCACTGGCAGTATTTGCATTTCTTTGCAAATTCTTAAAAAAAGAAAGAAAGAAAAAGAATTGATCAATCAGGTGAATATGGCACAAGTTTTCCTGTTCAAACATGAAGCTGGTTATCCTAACTTAGCATAAAGACTGGAAAAGATGGGGGAAAACTAGCACTTTACGGGGTTATATAGTCGTTTGAGAAAGTATTCAGACCCCTTCACTTTTTGCAGACTTTATTGTGGTGTAGATTTAATTTTAAATGAATACAACTGACATATTTTATAGTTTCAAAATGACAAAAAAGAAAAAGGCTTATAACAACACACTGCATGGTCAGTACTTTGGCAAGTATCACAGGCTGTAAATGGATACAGCTTACAGCTATTTAAGTAATCAAGTATTCTACCGATTATTATATTGATTAACCGAGTAATCTTAAAATAAATACTTTTACTTTATTAAAGAGCTGTGTATATTGTTAGAATTTTATCTTTATTTTATTGATATGCCTTATATGGTTCTTTATAGATACTCTTATAGGGTTTTTTTTTTATTACTAAATTGTTTTTATTATTATTATTATTTAAAAATGTATTATTTTTCACTGCACAAAGTTAACCATCTCCTGGTTCCAGCTTCATATCTAGCATATAGGCATGACAGTGTTATCATTCTTCTCATCTAACTCTCGGCAAGAAAGCGTAAATGTGTTTCCTTTAATGATGAATGCTGATCTGTCACCCCCCAGCACTCAACCTAAACTGGTTCGGGTCTGTATGGCCATATCTCACCCAAAATGAGGCCAGCACATATGGTCCATAGTCGGGCCGAATGTGGCTAAATGTGCCGTGTCTCAGCCCAAATCGGGCCAAATCCGCACATCCAAAGCCTAGCCAAATCTGGCAACCATTACTGGGCCAGAGCTGGCTCACTTCTGGTGAGCTGCTGCCAGAACACAGCTGAGTGAGCCAACACTCAGCTGCAATTGGCCCGATTGCGCTGGCTACCTGGGCAGGCATGCCGTCACCTGGTCCTCAGCCACACCTCCGCCCCCTGGCGTTGACAGCCGCTCCTCCCCTGGCAGACGGCAGCGAGTCCTCCGACCCCTGGCAGGCGGTAATGGCTCCTCCGCTTCCTGGCAGACAGCAGCGGTTCCTCTGGCTCCCAGCAGCGACTCCTCCATCCCCTGGTGGACGGCAGTGACGAGGACTACACGACAGCGCATCCCTCCTCCTTCCTGTGTTTCGGCACCAATGTAATGGGGTTCATAAGATAGGCAAGGAAGAGCCGGGAACCAGCAGAACAGTCAACATAACTTTAATGACATAAATAAAGTTAAACAACATAGACACACACACAGCAGCCGCGTGTGTCTCTCTCTCGAACTGGCACCTCTGGCTCGTCTTTACCCCCCTCCCGGCTGATTAGGACAATTCAGTGCCGGGCATGCGTTCTCACGGCCCAGCCATGCCCTCATCCTCATCACGAAAAGATTCTGCATTAATTGCTATTTTTTTTGGGGGGGGGGGGGGGTGTTAAACAAAAACTAATTGCAGAAATTAACGTTTTAAAAATTCCCAACACAAATTTATATATACAATATATATATATATTAGGGCTGGGAAGTTTAACTGCACATCCTCATGCAGAAACTGATTGTGGTGCATTCGTATTGCGTGAGCGAATATGAACGCATTCGACACATACCCACTACAGCTGCTTTATGATACTCTTTTAATACAGTCAGTTTGTGGCCAGCGCATGTTCCGACGATGCGCACAGACGAGGACCACGTCCGCGGCTCGAGAAAATCTGGGCCGCACGCAATCAGGACCGTGCGGACTGTGCTGATGAAGAAATTTGCATCACGCATACTGTGTGCGGAACAAGCATACTGTGTGCTTTCACAACGCGAACAACCGAAGTATACTTAGAATGACCTGGCCGTTCAGCTGAACTGACGGCAGAGAAAATAATAGCTTTGAGATTTAAACTTCAGCCAATTTAATTCAGCATTCAGTATATTTTATTTCTGTATGTATAGTGTCTAATAATGCATTGGAAATGTACACTTAAAGGTGCACTCAGTAACTTTTGTCTTTGTGTCGTCTTGGACTTACACTGACACCTAGCGGCTTGGATATAGCATAATTTAAAATCAATAGTTTTCAGTTTCAGATGTCATTGTAGAAATGTAGTATTCACAGTCACCCATGATTACTTTAATCAATGAGTGAAAGTGTCAAATAACAGGATGGTCACTGAGATTTAGCAAGCAGTATTCGGCTGGTCATGTGATTCTAAAATGGCAGCCCTCATGTGCAGACCCTCTTCATGTAGAATAAAACATCTGATGGAGGGAACGAGACGTTGTGTCAATGTAGTGACACTAGGGGTCGCCCTTGGGAGCCCGAAACACCTCTGATTTTGAGAAAAGGCCAATGGGAATTGGCGAGTGGGATTTGCATGCCACTCCCCCGGGCATACGGGTATAAAAGGAGCTGGCTTGCAACCACTCATTCAGGTTTTGTGCTGAGGAGCCGAGACAAGGTCCCAGCCATTTCAGTGAGTAGTTCAGTGTTGTGGCAGAACGTACACAACGTCTCGTTCCCTCCATCAGGGAACGGAGATTACGAAAGTAACCAAGATGTTCCCTATCTGTCACTCACTTGACGTTGTGTCAATGTAGTGACACTAGGGGTCCCTATACAAAATACCACAACTAGCTGAACTGTGTTACGTGAACTGGTGGTGCAAGACAGGCAGACCATTGTGTGCCTCATAGCCAGCGCACCCGGCCGTTACGTAACCTCCTCCTCTTACGAGCGTCATACTGTCCCCTGCACCTCGGGGACAAGTCGACTGCCCAAAAAATGGGGACCGGCTGACCCAGCCACGGCCTCTTCTCTTTCTTCTCCCCAAAAGGAAAAATCATTCAGCTGGGGGCCATATAATGGCCACGTCGGGGGGGTGTCACTCCCAAGGGGGAGATATCGTGAAGACCACAGGAAACTGTGTGGAAATTCATGTGGAGAAGTCCCTGTGGTAGGTCCTACCCAGGGGGGAGGAGCCCTACAAACATGGTGACCGGGGGCAGAGGGGCTTCTGCCCAAGGAAGACGCAGGTTCACCAACAGGGGAACCGTCTCGCAGAAGATACATCACACAGGGTTACATATGGGCAACCAGCGCATGTGCAGCACCTACCCCAGTACAGGGCCAAGTTAGCACAAGTACTGGGCTGACAATGAGTTTCTCCGCAAACTCGCCTCCACAGGGCTATGGAGGAAGGACATCCAGGGTCCATGGTTTCGTGAACACGACTGGGGGTAAAAAGTGCATGTCTTCGCCTCTGGGAGGGGAAAGGCGCTATATGCAAGCGGTACACCTGCCCAGCTGTCCTGCAACTTACCTGCTCGTACCTGACAACTCACGGGATGAGACCGGCTCAACCCGGAGATTGTAGACCCTCGCGAAGGTGTTGGGTGTTGCCCAGCCTGCTGCTCTGCAGATGTCTGCTAAAGAAGTGCCATTGTTCAGAGCCCAGGAGGCTGCCACACTCCTAGTAGTGTGTGCTCATAGCCCCAAGGGGGGCGGCACATCCTGGGCATGATATGCCAAAGCGACGGCGTCAATGACCCAGTGGGCGATCCTCCATTTGGAGACAGCGCTCCCTTTCCGCTGTCCTCCAAAGCATACATAGAGCTGCTCAGAGCATCTAAAGCTCTGCGTGCGATCCAAATAGATGCGCAAAGCACGCACCGGACACAGCAACGACAAGGCTGGGTCTGCCTCCTCCTGGGGCGGCACTTGCAGGTTCACCACCTGATCCCAAAATGGGGTCATGGGAATCTTGGGCACATAGCCTGGTCGGAGTCTCAGTACCACGTGAGAGTATCCCGGACTGAACTCCAGGCACATGTCGCCGACAGAGAACGCCTGCAGGTCCCCTACCCTCTTGATGGAAGTGAGCGCATTAAGGAGGGCAGTCTTCAAGGAGAGTGCCTTTAGCTCAACTGACTCCAGGGGCTCAAATGGAGGCGTTCGCCTTCAGATAGTTCAGCACCAACTGCGTACGCTCGCTCATGAGGTGTGCCACCATAGAGACTGAGTCTAACTCCATGCCGAGAAAAGAGATGCTCTGAACCGGGGAGAGCTTGCTCTTTTCCAATTGACCCGAAGCCCCAGCCGGCTGAGGTGGCTGAGCACCATGTCCCTGTGCGCACACAACAAATCCTGAGAGTGAGCTAGAAATAGCCAATCATCGAGATAGTTGAGGATGCGGACGCCCACTTCCCTTAGCAGGGCAAGGGCTGCTTCTGCGACGTTTGTGAAGGCGCAAGGTGACAGGGACAGACCGAAGGGGAGGACCTTGTACTGGTACACACGGCCCTCGAAAGCAAACCGCAGGAAGGGTCTGTGTCGAGGTAAAACCGAGACGTGGAAGTACGCATCCTCCAGGCCTACCGCCACAAACCAATCTTGATGCCGGACGCTAAAATGCGTTTTTGCGTCAGCATCTTGAACGGGAGTCTGTGCAAGGCCCAGTTCAGTACTCGCAGGTCCAAGATTGGCCGAAACCCACCACCTGTCTTTGGTACGATGAAGTAGGGGCTGTAAAACCCCTTCTTCATCTCGGCAGGAGGGACAGGCTCTATCTGCACATGCAAGGCAGCGGCGTTCTTGCCCATCACCGAGGTGAAGCGGATGCCGTTGAACCTGGAGAACTGAATCGCGTAGCCGAGTCGGACGGTCCTGGTCAGCCACCGCAACGGGTTGGGGAGCGCAAGCCATGGCCCCAAACTCCAGGCGAGGGGGACCAAGGGAACAATCGCGTCGGACGTACCGGCGGTGGGGCCTTGCGGTGGGACGGAGCATGAGGCGCCATGTTGGGGGGGCTCGAGCCCCGAACTCGTGGCCATGCTGAGTCTGGGGACCTCGAAGCACTTACCTGGCTCCGTATACCCACCATAGGACCGGTCTGGGATGGGAGAAGAGGGAAATCGTCCTCGCAGCCTGTCGCAACCGTCCTGGTGTGGGTGCAATTGTGCCACAGCTGGGCACGTGGGGGCAGGAGGCCCGCCTCCAGAGTGCCATGCCTGCCAAAAAGGTGCGGTGCCCGGCGGTCATGATAACAACGCCTGTGGACACCGAATGTGTGACCCAGGAAATGAGGAAACCGCTCTTTTCTTGAAAATGTGGGTACCGCAGCCCTTTGGGCATGTGGCGAAATCATAAGAAAAGGAAAACAAGGATTATATGGAGTGGTCTCTTTACCAGCTCTAGGTCTGTAGCGGGTCTCCGTCTCCCTGAGTCACCCATCTCAGGGGTGCTTCAAAGCCTTCCTCGGGTTCTTAGCGGCGGGTTGTGAGATGGTTAGTGTCTGCTTCCTGCGGGTGGCTCCACACCCATTAGACACATTTTTACAGGTTTTAATCTTTAATACAGGTATATGTATACATGCCATAAAATCAGTGGACATGTAATTATAATTTAGGCAAAATTGTCTGCCATTTTCCAGTAGACTTATTTTTAATAATAGGATTAAATGGGCAGATTCAATTCATATCAAACTTTATTGGCAAGAGAAACTTAAAGCTCATATCAAACTCCACACCGGGGCCGGCCTCCTGGGGCGGGCTGCGACGGAGCCGGTGTTGCTGCCACAGGGGGATGCACTTGACGACGAGCAGACGGGGTGCGGGATCTTGATCCGTGCTGCAGCAGGATGTGCTGGACAGCCTCTTTCTGCTACTTAACCGTCGAGAACTGCTGAGAAAAGTCCTCTACGGTGTTGCCGAATAGGCCAACCTGGGAGATGGGGGCGTCAAGAAATCGTACCTTGTCAGCCTCCTTCATCTCGACCAGGTTGAGCCAAAGGTGGTGCTCCTGGACCACCAGGGTGGACATCGCCTGCCCGAGAGACCGCGGCATGACCTTCTTCTCCCGGAGGACGAGATCGGTCAGAATTACCCTCGTGCGGTTCTCTCAGCACCTTGGCTTGGTGCACTTGCAGGAGAGCCATGGCTTGCTGGATGGAGGCAGCCTGTCCAGTGACGACATAAGCCTACAGGCCCTGGACAGGAGTCTCGGACGGTTCCGCCAGGTGACGGCGTTTTGCGGGCACAAATGCACCACAACCGGCTTATCCACCTGGGGAATCGCCGAGTACCCCCTGGCAGCCCCACCGTCGAGGGTACTGAGAGAGGAAGAACCCATAAATTGGGTCCGGGCAGTGAAAGGTGCCCGCCACGATCTCATGAGCTCATCATGCACCTCCAGGAAGAAAGGAACCAGTATGGGGCACGCCCGTGAGCAGCGCTCTGGGCCCAGGAACCAATCGTTGAGCCGCGAGGGTTCAGTGGGGAGTGGAGGGTTCCACCCGAAGGTGGTAGCCCAGCCGAGTCCTCAGCATCAGACTGGATGAGCCCACTCTCCGATGCTGCGATCGACAGCTCATCCTCTTCATGAGCCCCGAATGAGACCGCGAACTCACCCTTAGACGAGCCGGCGGTCTCATCCCAGAACTCGACTGGGGCAAACGAGTGTGCTGGGGAATAGGAGGTCCGTAGGGGCATACCCAGCGGAGCGGCTCCCATTGGGGTCCCCAAATCGCCCCCAGTGCTAATCGACGTGGCCTCTAACCCGAAGGTAGAAGGACCGTGGCGGGGAGGCGCTGGGGTGGCTTTCCCTCTGAGGAAGGAAAGCCGCAACCGCAACGTTGCCATGGTCATGTTCTCGCAGTGAGGACATGACCCGTCCACGAACGCTGTCTCCACGTGGGCAGCGCCCAAGCACGTAAGACCTGCTGGGGTGGCCGTCGGAAGCGGAGAGGTAACAATCGCAACCAGGAATTATACACTAACGGAAAGGCATCTTTAAAAAGACGCTCTCCGTGAGTGCCACTCTTTTAGAAGGAAAATATACTCTTTTATTAGGAAGAATATACTCTTTTAGCTGCTGAAGCGCCCAGGGGCGTTCTCTGCACACCACCGGCGCAAGAGGGGGAGAAACCACTGTAATGCGCCGTAAATCCAACAGCTTTCGAGATGAATGGATTGGCGGAGGAATTCAGCTCGCTGAAATACAACCACTCTACTCCGAAGAAAAAATCTGAATGAGTGGTTGCAAGCCAGCTCCTTTTATACCCATATGTCTGGGGGAGTGGCATGCAAATCCCACTCACCAATTCCCATTGGCCTTTTCTCAAAGATCAGAGGTGTTTGAGGCTCCCAAGGGCGACCCCTAGTGTCACTACATTGACACAACTTCGAGTGAGTGACAGATAGGGAACAGCTTTTACAAGGTTACTGACATGACTGGAGTCTTCCTTTTAATGTGAGTGGTCATGATTTCCTACACATATTGCAAAATTACAATTCATGTCTTTAAGAGTTAAACTTTTTTAATGAGGAAAAAATTACTGAATGCAGCTTTAAGTTTCTCTTGCCAATAAAGTTTGATATGAATTGAATCTGCCCATTTAATCCTATTATTAAAAATAAGTCTACTGGAAAATGGCAGACAATTTTGCCTAAATTATAATTACATGTCCACTGATTTTATGGCATGTATACATATACCTGTATTAAAGATTAAAACCTGTAAAAATGTGTCTAATTAACTCTATCCGCAAAAAACAAACAAACAAAAAAACATTTTAACATGTACGTATTCAGTCATTTAATACATATGTACCAGAATTTAATTGTGATTAATAGTGATTAATCACAGAAAACTGTGCAATTAATTAGTTAAAAAATGTTAATCGATTCACAGCCCTAATATATATATATATATATATATATATATATATATATATATATATATATATATATATATATATATATATATACAGAGTGAGTGATTCAAGTTAATTAAGACTAAAGACAATTTTTGGTGAATCTTACCAAATTTACCGAGTTTATTTCTCTTCAAAATCAAAAGAAAAATACAATTCTATTACAATTCTATTAGTAGAGAGTGGCAAGTATTTACACTGATATTCAGTGTAACGAAATGTATTATTTAACAGCATTATTTTTTTATTTAGTATTCTGACATCACAAAATGTATATGCCCAAAAATTGCATGCCATTTTCATTTTCAAAACAAATATGTAAATAAATAAACATGTTTTTGAATAACTTCTTTCCATTATTGCACAATGATGCCTCCAAGCAACACACATACATTTATAATATTAAATTACTATTTTTCTAAACGTGTTTTTTTTTTTTTTTTTTTATTGACAAAAATGAATCAAATACTTTAAAAATAAAAACAAACAAACAAACACTGATTTAATAATGTGTGCCATAGAGGGCTAGACATTATAGTTTTAACAAATTTGTTGTGAAACCAGTGGTTCAACACATTCAGTTTTCTATGAGATTTGAGTTTAGGATTCTGTTTGTGTGTGATATAAAGTCTGCTCCTGTTACGCTGCTGTCTGTTTTGCTTGCATGCTCTGATGTTAATCCATAAATAAACAAAAACTAACCAGATTTATCTAAAAATGCAAACCATTGTAGAAGCTTTGCAAAATAACTACTCAAGTACCTTGTTATTGTTTATTGTAATGAAAACTTTGTTTTATAGCATAAAATAGATAAATCTGTGTATTTGTCATTGAATGTTCTCATGCAGGTAAAGCAGTTAAATAGTTTTAAATGTAATTTTGTATGTCATTACCAAATATGTTGTCAAGTGTGAAAACTTATCTTGGAGCACAGAATCGTAAATGGTAGCAATAACAGCATTAATCAAATATAATATGCAGCTTATAATAAGAATAATTCAACACCAGATGTGCACTTAATGTACATCTGGTGCTTGCAAGGCAACAATAGATTGGAGTTAAAGTTTTAAGTAAAATTCAGAAAAATAAATAAATAAATAAATAAAAAGACAGGGAGAAAGAGGCCTACCAGATATCAAATGCTGAAGCAAACAGACCATTATGACAACATCACCAGCAGTTTGATTTTGAATGCTGTACAATTTCACAATATCATTCGAAGTGAGATTTTGGAACTGGAACCTTGCAAGCTCTGTTATTGTCTAAATATTTTCTACAATTGTCTTCTGAAAGGAGTCATCTTTTAGGATAATTTCTGTTCAAAGAAAAGGAAAATTAGCATGTAACTGTTAACAACATTGTTAAAAGACTCTGGATTCTTTGCTCCAAACCATACAGGAATTACATGTATTGTTGAACATGCACTCAGATTTTGTTGATAAATGTTTCAGGTAATCTTGGCAGCCACAAACGGTTCAATTGCGGAGTATACACATGTTGAGGAAGAACCGAGGAAAAACAATTAATGCAAGCACACAGACCTCCAGCACCCAAAAAGAGAAGAAAACAGACCTACACAATGCACAAATGATGGGTTTTGCAGTTTTTATTTTACTTTATTTTTTTATCCCTTTTCTAACATGTTTAACAATATCTTCAGGTTGTCTGATGTAACAAGAATATGAGGCCAAAAGCTCACACATGCAGCTGACATGATAATATGAGGCAGTTACGTAAATTATTCATGATGCTAATATATGTAAATATTTATATGAAATTCCAAATCTATGTATGTTGAGGAGTGGTTTTCATAAGGTAAGGGGAAAATTCACAGTTAACTCAGTTCACTGGATTTATTTCATGCAGTCATTACCCTACACATTACCCTACCAGCTGCTCTCGATATGAAAAACACAACAGAAAAAGCCCCATTCCTCTGCCTCTAGTTCCTTTTGACTCACACTGACAAATTAACTATACCTTGCACAACAACTCTTTGTCCGATCAAATCTTTTAAGCACTGCTCTCATAAGGGTAATGTGGTGTTGCTAGGATACAAAAGTAGGGACAGAGTCGACTGTAGATAGGTGGAACTTAAAGCACAAGTAGCACCTCCCCCTCTGCTGCTGCTTTATCACATCACTCAAAAGGGTGGGATTTTCTATTCTGTCAAGGAAAAGGATGATAAAATGTTGCTCATTATTTGCATGTTGCTGAGCCTGTGGCTCACATGCACAAAAGCAAAAGAACCTTTCAGCACATTATCAGTCTACTGTTTCATGTCTTTTCATGCCTCATTCAGATTTACTGAAATACACTTAAATTTGCAATGTGCGCCTTATTTTAAGTTCATGTAAAAGCACAAACTGTCTATTTTTGTTGTACAACCAAAACAAAGCCTGAGCATTTGTCAATCGAACAATGAACATAGAGTTGATGCCACCAGTGTGAAAAAAATCCAGAACACCATCTTTTTAAATTTTATTATTTTACACAGTGTTTTGTGGTAAATCTAGTTTGGCATCATTGGTGACTCAAAATGAGATGCATAAATCAATGCGTTCAGTAGTTCAGTAGGACCCATCATCCTTTGTTCCAGATACAAATTCAGTTTGTATAAGTATTCTGAATTTGATCTAAATTTACAGTTGAAGTCAAAAGTTTACATACACTTAGGCTGAAGTCATTAAACTCATTTTTTAATCACTCCACAGATTTAATATTAGCAAACTCTAGTTTTGGCAAGTCGTTTAGGACATCAATTTTGTGCATGACACAAGTAATTTTCAACTGTTTAGATTGTTTCACTTTTAATTGACTATATCACAATTCCAGTGGGACAGAAGTTAACATACACTAGTTATACGGTGCCTTTAAGCAGCTTGGAAAATTCCAAAAAATGATGTCAAGCCTTTAGACAATTAGCCAGTTAGCTTCTGATTGGAGGTGTACTGAATTGGAGGTGTACCTCTGGATGTATTTTAAGGCCTACCTTCAAACTCAGTGCCTCTTTGCTTGACATCATGGGAAAATCAAAAGAAATCAGCCAAATACCTTAGAAAAACAATTGTGGACCTCCACAAGTCTGGTTCTTCCTTGGGAGCAATTTCCAAATGCCTGAAGGTACCACTTTCATCTGTACAAACAATAGTACGCAAGTATAAACACCATGGGACCACGCAGCCATCATACTGCTCAGGAAGGAGATGCAATCTGTCTCCTAGAGATGAACGCAGTTTGGTGCGAAAAGTGCAGTTCAATCTCAGAACTACAGCAAAGGACCTTTTGAAGATGCTGGAGGAAACAGGTAGACAAGTATATATTGTATACTATATCCACAGTAAAATGAGTCTTATATCGACATAACCTGAAAGGCTGCTCAGCATGAAAGAAGCCACTGCTCCAAAACCGCCATAAAAAAGCCAGGCTACAGTTTGCAAGTGCACATGGGGACAAAGATCTTACTTTTTGGAGAAATGTCCTCTGGTCTAATGAAACAAAAATTTAACTGTTTGGCCATAATGACCATCGTTATATTTGCAGGAAAAAGGGTGAGGCTTGCAAGTTGAAGAACACCATCCCAACCGTGAAGCATGGGGGTGGCAGCATCATGTTGTGGGGGTGCTTTGCTGCAGGAGGGACTGGTGCATTTCACAAAATAGATGGCATCATGAGGAAGGAAAATTATGTGGATATATTGAAGCAACATCTAAAGACATCAGCCAGGAAGTTAAAGCTCGTTCGCAAATGGGTCTTCCAAATGGACAATGACCTCAAGCATACCTCCAAAGTTGTGGCAAAATGCAATCCGATAGAAAATTTGTGGGCACAGCTGAAAAAGCATGTGCGAGCAAGGAGGCCTACAAACCTGACTCAGTTACACCAGTTCTGTCTGAAGGAATGGGCCAAAATTCCAGCAACTTGTTATGAGAAGCATGTGAAAGGCTACGCAAAACGTTTGACCCAAGTTAAACAATTTAAAGGCAATGCTACCAAATACTATCAAAGTGTATGTAAACTTCTGACCCCCTGTGAATGTGATGAAAGAAATAAAATCTGAAATAAATCATTCTCTTTACTATTATTCTGACATTTCACAAGTAGTTATCCTAACTGAGCTAAGACAGGGAATGTTTTCTACGATTAAATGTCAGGAATTGTAAAAAAAAAAAAAAAAAAAAAAAAAGTTTAAATGTATTTGTCTAAAGTGTTAACTTCTGATTTCAACTGTAGGTTCTGACCAAAATCAATGTTTTCCTCCATAGAAGTATTACTCAGGCATATAAAATATATATGATTTTGTCAGGGATAAAACATTCTTAATGTAGGCAGATCGTTTGTATTATGGCCCTGTTAACATGCTGGAGAGAACTGTTTACCTGTTTTTACAATCTAAGTGGGTTTACATTTCATTTTTAAATACTGTACCTAATACCTTCATGTATTTTACTGCTCACGTCTCTCAAAATTTCTTGCATTATTTTTTGTCTACATCCCTTTTAAATGAGCTAAAGTTTTTCTTACCTCAAAGACAAATTGCCAAGGCTATTGTAATTTCCTCTTTTTAATAGCAGTTTTTGTTTGAAACTCTGAAAAATGACAAATAATATAAACATTGATCAAATCATAATAAAGAGGAGGATCTTACTGCTAAGCTGATCCAAAGCACTACCTCTGGATGTACCATCCACTTATCCCTCTCTGTACATGTGAGTGAATATCTGTCCCTTAAAATAGATGACAGTTTTTAGCCCCACCATGTTGCAAAAGTCTGATACATTCAACTCATTGTTATTTCCTGCCAAGACTGACCAATTCACATCCACATACCTCAGCCAATCAGTGGTCCAAATGCAAATCCTTTTAAATGGATTCAAGGATCTCTTTCCTTCCACACATATTTGATTACAGGATAATAAAATGGACAATTTTGTTGTTGTTGTTGTTTTAAACTACCTTGCCTTTTACAAAGCTTAACACAAATATTCATAAAAAATCTGTCCTTAATAGTTTTAATTGGTCACTATGAAGCTTTGCAAACTAAACAGTTCTTTGTTGTTTCAGTGTTATTTCTTTTGCCAAGAAAAGTAATGCCATATAAGCATGAATTCATTTCGCTACATTTACAATATAGTGAGTGGAATGAGAATGTGAGTTTTAGATGTTGTGAGTCTGTTGCTTTACAGATAAGGCAGATGTCTTGACATTCGAGATTGTTTGGTCATCTGGGTTGAGCGATGAGCCACTGTTGTGTTTTATTTCACTGTTGTTAGATGCATGGACATTCAATGTTTTTGCACCAGTTTCTTAAAAGCATGACATTAAAGTGCCTCCTTCGCACTTTGTGTACATATTGTAGGTAACATTTGTCTTATATTTTTCAGTTGTAGAAACATGGAGATAGTGTTTAAATGATTTGACAATTTAAATGGTGTTTATTTTTTTTTTTTTTGTAATCCGATAGAAATGTATATCTTTGTGTTGCATAAGATCATATACTATAGTAAAATGTCTAGAGCTGTAGTATATTGCCTGTTTTTAATTCTGACTAGCTGTAGCTTCCTCAGCAGTTGCATTTCCATTCTTGTATCTGATTTATGTTTAGAATGTTTTCCCCCCACATAAATTCATGTGGCATTAACATTTACATTGAATATCATACTATAAAATAAAAATAAAATATATTATATATATATATATTTGTAGACGTTTGCATTAGGTATGGCATTTCAAAGTAATTTTTGAAGATACTATACAATACACATAATTTTTGAACCTGATAGTCTGATATTTTACATACAGGTGCATCTCAATAAATTAGAATGTCGTGGAAAAGTTCATTTATTTCAGTAATTCAACTCAAATTGTGAAACTCGTGTATTAAATAAATTCAATGCACACAGACTGAAGTAGTTTAAGTCTTTGGTTCTTTTAATTGTGATGATTTTGGCTCACATTTAACAAAAACCCACCAATTCACTATCTCAAAAAATTAGAATACATCATAAGACCAATAAAAAAAAACATTTTTAGTGAATTGTTGGCCTTCTGGAAAGTATGTTCATTTACTGTATATGTACTCAATACTTGGTAGGGGCTCCTTTTGCTTTAATTACTGCCTCAATTCGGCATGGCATGGAGGTGATCAGTTTGTGGCACTGCTGAGGTGGTATGGAAGCCCAGGTTTCTTTGACAGTGGCCTTCAGCTCATCTGCATTTTTTGGTCTCTTGTTTCTCATTTTCCTCTTGACAATACCCCATAGATTCTCTATGGGGTTCAGGTCTGGTGAGTTTGCTGGCCAGTCAAGCACACCAACACCATGGTCATTTAACCAACTTTTGGTGCTTTTGGCAGTGTGGGCAGGTGCCAAATCCTGCTGGAAAATGAAATCAGCATCTTTAAAAAGCTGGTCAGCAGAAGGAAGCATGAAGTGCTCCAAAATTTCTTGGTAAACGGGTGCAGTGACTTTGGTTTTCAAAAAAACACAATGGACCAACACCAGCAGATGACATTGCACCCCAAATCATCACAGACTGTGGAAACTTAACACTGGACTTCAAGCAACTTGGGCTATGAGCTTCTCCACCCTTCCTCCAGACTCTAGGACCTTGGTTTCCAAATGAAATACAAAACTTGCTCTCATCTGAAAAGAGGACTTTGGACCACTGGGCAACAGTCCAGTTCTTCTTCTCCTTAGCCCAGGTAAGACGCCTCTGACGTTGTCTGTGGTTCAGGAGTGGTTTAACAAGAGGAATATGACAACTGTAGCCAAATTCCTTGACATGTCTGTGTGTGGTGGCTCTTGATGCCTTGACCCCAGCCTCAGTCCATTCCTTGTGAAGTTCACCCAAATTCTTGAATCGATTTTGCTTGACAATCCTCATAAGGCTGCGGTTCTCTCGGTTGTGCATCTTTTTCTTCCACACTTTTTCCTTCCACTCAACTTTCTGTTAACATGCTTGGATACAGCACTCTGTGAACAGCCAGCTTGAATGTTTGTGGCTTACCCTCCTTGTGAATGGTGTCAATGATTGTCTTCTGGACAACTGTCAGATCAGTAGTCTTCCCCATGATTGTGTAGCCTAGTGAACCAAACTGAGAGACCATTTTGAAGGCTCAGGAAACCTTTGCAGGTGTTTTGAGTTGATTATCTGATTGGCATGTCACCATATTCTAATTTTTTGAGATAGTGAATTGGTGGGTTTTTGTTAAATGTGAGCCAAAATCATCACAATTAAAAGAACCAAAGACTTAAACTACTTCAGTCTGTGTGCATTGAATTTATTTAATACACGAGTTTCACAATTTGAGTTGAATTAGTGAAATAAATGAACTTTTCCACGACATTCTAATTTGTTGAGATGCACCTGTACACTGGTGGCCAAAAGTTTGGAATAATGTACAGATTTTGCTGTTTCGGAAGGAAATTGGTACTTTCGTTCACCAAAGTGGCATTCAACTGATCACAAAGTATAGTCAGGATATTACAGATGTAAAAAACAACACCATCACTAATTTAAAAAAGTCATTTTTGATCAAATCTAGAAAGGCCCAATTTCCAGCAGCCAACACTCCAACACCTTATCCTTGAGTAATCATGCTAAATTGCTAATTTTGTACTAGAAAATCACTTACCATTATATCAAAAACAGTTGAAAGCTATTTGGTTCGTTAAATGAAGCTTAACATTGTGTTTGTTTTTGAGTTGCCACAGTATGCAATAGACTGGCATGTCTTAAGGTCAGTATTATGGCAAAAATGGCAAAAAAAGAAACATTGAGGAATGAAGGTTATACAATGCTGGAAGGTTAGAAATGTGGAAGGCCAAGATACAACTAAACAAGAGGATAAGTACATCAGAGTCTCTAGTTTGGGAAATAACACCTCACATGTCCTCAGCTGACAGCTAACCCGCTCAACACCAGTTTCATGTACAACAGTAAAGAGAAGACTCAGGGGTGCAGGCCTTATGGGAATTGCAAAGAAAAGCCACTTTTGAAACAGAAAAACAAAAAGAAAAGGTTAGAGTGGGCAAAGAAACACAGACATTGGACAACAGATAATTGGAAAAGAATGTTATGGATCTTAACCAAAATGAGCTTTTGTGGGATCAGCTTGACTGTAAGGTGCGTGAGAAGTGCCCGAAAAGACAGCCACATCTATGGCAAGTGCTACAGGAAGCATGGGGTGAAATGAGTATATAGACAAACTGACAGCTAGAATGCCAAGGATCTGTAAAGCTGTCATTGCTGCACGTGGAAGATTTTTTGATAACTCTTTAAAGTAGTTTAAGAAGTTCTGAATTTATTTATTTTATATATTTTTTTTTTTTTTCAAATTGTAATAGTAATTTTTCACGTTATTAATATCCTGACTATACATTGTGAACAGTTGAATGCCACTTTGGTGAATAAAGTACCATCTTTGGAAAAGTACCAATTTCTTTCCATAAGAGCAAAATCTGTACATTATTCCAAACTTTTGGCCACCAGTGTATAAAGTATATGATTCTGTGTTATATGTACATCAAAAGTCTGATGGCTTAAAAACAGAAAAAATGTGACTTAACATCTTATAAAAAATATACGATTTTGATATTATAAAGCATACTGTATTCATTCTGTGTTGCGTAACGTCCACCCTATCTGTAAACGTTTTTCAGTTCCATGATGCCTCTTCTGTCTTTGGGTGACTTGTGTTTCTTTTCCAACTTTCTTTGTAAACGCACACACGCACACGCACACAAAATTAAATTTACAGCCACGTTTTCTCATGTGAAACTTTATTTCTAGAATAACCCAGGTTTATTTTTCTTACCTAATTGAGTATTTTTGAAATCATCATTAGTAGATGGTATACATTCTTACATTGGTCTTACATTTAAACTCATCTGTTTTGTTTCTCTTTTTCTTTTTGTGATGTGAATTATTTTATTTTTTTTTTTTTTTATGTAAAACGAAGATAAAACTATAGTCAAAAGGATAGTATTTAAGAGATTTCCTTTGTCATAGCTGTGAAATAAAGGTATGTTCATGCATATCAGTATGTGTTGTACCATTGGTGTACATACAATTATTATAACTAATAAATGTTGATTCATAACTAATTAGGCCTTATTTTCTTTACTTGACAGCATCATTTAACAACATAAATCAATGCCTCAAAAAAAAAAAAAATTGTTTTTTAGAAATATTACTTTATAGCTACAATGCTGAATTAAATATGCTGCCTCTGAGAATGCGTGTCAGAAAAAAAACAGATCCTGTGATTTCATGTGGTTTGAGGCACATTAGGTGGTGCAGAAGCAACAGTAGGGCAACATAATCAGTCACGTTTTATTCTATGAACAAACACCGATCACTAATGGTTTTGTCAGTGAGACAAATCTAATAGCTAGGTTGTCAGCAAGAAAAAACAAAATCCCCCCGAAAGCCACAGCAGTTAGTTATTTATGTACTACAGTTTCCACCAACCTCTGGGTTTCAGTAAAGGCTTCTTCACTGGAAGAGTCTGCAAGATCTTTACCAGGTCTTCTGTAAATAATCTCACATTAATTTGTCTGCAACATAACTGTCCACTTCTGGATATATGTTTACAGAATACACAAAATTGACGGAGCAGTTTGTTGCAAAGAAGCATTAGCAGAAGCAGACATTATCAGCTCTAGGTTATCTGTTGATTTTGAGTTGGAGTGTTGGATACATCTGAGAGACAAGTTCTCTGACTGAGTAACTTGTGGGTCAGTGTTGACTCGAGACGCAAACTGTTCCAACCGATTCACTAAAAAGAATTTTGGTGGTATAAATACGTATCTTCACCAATAATATGTTAGATTTTATATGAAAATTAGTTTAGGAATCTTGGCCGCGTTCGACCACCATATATATAATAAATGACAAATGAACAGATTAGAAATCTGATTAAAAATTCTCCACCATTAAACATGTAACAACAGGCTTGTTGTATCTGCTCACAATTTATATGTAAGGAATTAGCTTAATAAGGGAATTATGATTAATTCACATATTGAAAGAATTAAGGTGTTCATCTGATCACTTGGCCATGCTGAGTTGATATGACACATCTGTTAACTCTTTAGAGTATTACTATTCTCATGGCTATTGAAAATAATATCACAAATATGTTGAAATATGATTCGAGCTCGCAGCATAGACCTTTAAAAATCAATTGACGAGATTATTTATCAAAATATACCACAGTCAAATTCTCTTTGAATACAAACAAGACTTTATTGCTAATCTAAAACTTCAAACTAAACACACATACAGTAGACAAGCATAAAAAACAGGTTGGTGAGTGGAAAATCTGTAACAGAGAAAATTGAACTTCATGGAATCTATAGACAATGCCTTGAGAACCATTGATACTTAATTTAGTATACCTCGATTTGCAATCAGGTTACTCAAATTATATTAAAGAGACACCAGCAATTTCACCGAAAGTTTGGAGATGTACTTTAGATTGCTTTGGTTCTTTGGCTGGGTCAGTAGAAAGTTCTGGTTGTTCCGTTGATGTTTTGGACGTCTGTTAAGATTGTGGATGCTGTGTAGTTCGTTGCTGGAGTGATCATGAGGAGCTTGGAAGCGAGGCCTCCCGCAAGAGAGACTTGCAACTCCCCGTCACGAGTGTGAGTCGTAGCACAGAGAAGAGAACTCTTTTTGGAAACTTTGCGTTCCAAGCTTTCCATTGTGTGGAACCTGGGCAGCAGGGCGCTGAAGCCAGCCGAAGAAGACTAAGAGCCACAAGGGCAAGAGAAGAGAGGAAGAGGCAAGGGCAGAAGAGAAGAGGGAGTTTGTCCTAGGAGGGGAGGTGTCTTTTGCTGGGTCACACGCCTTTGTTTTAGAGTTTGTCGGTTTTCCTGCTCAAAAAGTGACAATTATCATGAATTTCATAAGAAAACATATAACTGCAAATAACCCGAATATACTTCACAGCATCATTCTGGAATTTAAGAGAGAATCAATTACATACTAAACACTTGAACTTTTTTATTAAATTACGTTATAATTCAGCTACAATGCATGATAAAACTTCCCACTAATTAGTTTGTTAGTTTTAAGCATGAATAATACATTACACATTATGAAAAACATAACTGTCAGGGTTATTATCAGGTTAAACCTTAAATGAGAGTTCTAGGTACTTTGGCAAATTAAGTGCAGATAAATCAAATCAAATCACTTTTATTGTCACACAACCATATACACAAGTGCAATAGTGTGTGAAATTCTTGGGTGCAGTTAAGAGCAAGATAGTAGTCCTGACAGTGATGAGACATATACCAATTTACAATAAACATCAGATTTACACAACACAATTTAAGATCTAATATACACATAATTACACATAACACAATATACAAATAATAACATACAATGCACAGTATACAATACACACAATATAGAATATACATTATACAATAAAAATAGTATATATAGTATATATAAAATATACAGTAGGTTGTAATTTCGGTGAGCTCTATCCTAAATCCAAGGTTCAGGCAGTGGCATATGAAGTATCTCATGTCTTATGGTTGGAGTTGGCATCAGTTCATCCCCTGAAGTCCATCGTAATAGACTAAAGTGATTTCTGGCTGGCAAGCATCATTTGTTACAGTGTACCAATGAAAATGACTTGATTTGACAGTGAAGTATGATTAAATCATATAGCGGCAACTGAGACTAAAACTATCATCCAGGAAATGACAACATGCAAAAACGTATAATGTGTGATAAATATAATTATAATTAATTATTATTATTATGCTGTTGCTTAAAATAGTTTATAAGAAGCAACATATTCCTATAACAAATAGTATAATTAAATTTATCACATATACAGTGAAATTCTTTTTTCCTTACATATCCCAGCCAAGCTGGGGTCAGAGTACAGGGTCAGCCATTTTACAGCACCCCTGGAGCAGATAAGGTCAAGGGCCTTGCTCAAGGGCCCAACAGTGGCATCTTGGCACTGCTGGGGCTTGAACCCCCAACCTTCTGATCAGTAACCCAGAGCCTTAACTGCTGAGCCACCACTGCCCCTAGGCAGATCTACTGGGGGAAGCGTACCCCATCTTAAGCAAAAAGCTTTTTTTAAATGACAGCTGATACTGATTTATGAAAATACATAGAAATACATAAAAATACTTATTGTCTGGGTCCAAATGATTCAATAGCAAGTTGTATAGTACTCAGTCCACATAGTCTAAGGTTGCTAAAGAACACGGGTAATATGATTTAGATCAGGAAGCATACAGTACATTCCTACAGCAAGGAGCCAGCTGCTAAATTGAGTTGAATATGAACAATAGCCATATGTAGCATTTAGAGCAGAGCCATCCAATTGCTTCCATTAAATCATATCCTGAAGGAGGATAGCCAAGCCTCAGCCAGATCCCCCTGCTTGAGTGACTGCCTCAGCCAGATCCCCTTGCTTGAGTGACTACATGTCCTTAATTTCAGGATGAACATAACTTCTAAGTCTTCTAATATGCAAATGAAGTCTATCAGCCAGAGCTGGAAGGCATTTTAACAGCAGCTGCTGCTGTTGCTGCTCCAATGGGACAGAGTGACATCACCAGGGAGAGGGCAGAAAAACAGATATTAGGACATGGAACCAAAAAATAATCAGTATTAGTGACAGCAACACGCACAAATTTTCACACATTGTCTACCATACGTTTAGTGTACTTACATTTAATCTTCCATGAATGTCCAAAAGGAGAAATTTGAGTCAGAAGATGCAAGGTTTAATTTTGTTTAAAGAAGCAATCCTAATGAAACACCCAAATGGATGGGAGTAAAATAAGAAGCCTATGGCCTGTTGTTGCTGATGCTATCTACGAATGGACGTTAGATTCCAAACATGCTACAATAAGCATCTTAAGACTGAATTCCTGAACTTAACTTATAAAGGAAGGCTGCATTATAGGAGATGGTTAATGTGGCATAGTAAATGCACATAGGGCCTACTATAGCAAGTTGCAAATTCAAGCAAAACAGAGCAAAGAATGCAGCCGAGTAAATAAAAAAAAAAAAAAAAAAACACAAAATGCTTTTTAACTAGAGTCGCTGAAAATTAGAGACAAGCAGTGCAAAGTGTAAATTTTCCATTAGTAAATGACTATGATGCATCACGCGACTATTAATGAAAGAACTATATATAAAATACATACATATATATATATATATATATATATATATATATATAATATTTTATATAATATGTAGCCCTCTCACCAATGCACTGGCTCAAAATACAAGTATGTCTAGGGGAAATTCAAACTAAAAAAACTACGGGTGAGAGGCACATCTAAATTTACTTTAGTCATAAAGAGTATTTATTAACCAAGTAATGTCTAATAATTAAATACAACCCAGGACCTTCAGATTTTTACTGTTTAATATCTAATGTTACATTTGGAAATAACTTTGTAGATGAACCACTGTGCCCACATTACATCGTGTAAACCCCAATCTCAACGAAATTTACTCAGATGTCCCCTTTAACCTCCCCCTTTCTCTGCAGAAAGATCACAGGAGATTAAAATACTAAAACACTATTTATTCTTTTGACTTTTTTTTCTTATTTCCCTTTGAAACTGAAGCAACTAATAACACTGTTAATTGAAATCAACACATATGAAACAAAAAAAAAACTTTAAAAATAAATACATTCAAATGAGTGATCACATGGAATACAAATTTCACACTAAATATGAAACATTCAGATTCACATTATACTCAAAAAAATAAAATACATTCCCAAACAAATAAAAAAAAGAAAATTACCCAGCTGGGATTTACGTCTCTTGTAGGCGCGCAAGGTAAGAGCTCAAATTAATGTGTTAGCGAACAGTTAGGAGTACTCACAAGATCCCACAAGAAAGCGATTCCAAAAACAACACAGTACCAGATTTGAAGATGCACCAATGAAATGATCAGCAGATCCAGTCGTCCATGCATCCATCACAAACCATCTCTTCCAAAGATGAATCGGATGACATGTCCAGGCAAATCCTCCATCTTGTAGATAGGCCCGATCAGCACAGGCCACGAAAGCACGTCGGTCTCTCCTAATAAATCGCTCCACATTCACTCAGTCATCCCTTGAGCTCCGAACACTTCAACCATTTCTTAACACTTTAATATAAAATAAAACACGGGTATTGTCTCTCTTCCGAATACTTTCACAGATGAAACAAAAAAAAAAAACAAGATAAACTGCGACACTCTCTTGGAGCGTTGCGCACGCACACACTTTAGGTTCACGCAACGGTTGAATATAAACTATAATTTTTGAGCTCAGCGTCTTGTCGACACTCAGTTCCTCCCATCAACAGTCTTTAAGCTGTTCAATGTTTCTACTTTCAAATCAAAATCCTTTTCTTTTTCTCAGTCTTTAGACACTACATGTGTGTACTCTTTTCTCTTGCTTCTTGCACTCCCGAACTCTCTAGAAAAAATCTCCTCTTTTTCTCTCGTGACCCCGCCCCTTGAACTCCAGAGGTCAGATTATAAACACTTCATTTCTAAACAATTTAAAGGTATCTCCTAAAATACACCTTCCTATTATTTCTACCACTTCCACATCAATTTTAAACTTTTAAACATAAAATGACAAATATAAAATTACAAACCAAAAATAAGCAACAACAAACACCTTTTTTTACCCTTTTAGACAGTGTTACCAAACGCATTGTTGAAAAATAATTTTGTATACCCAATTTTCAAAAAATTGTAAAGATTAAAGCCTTTAAAGTTATGAAAGAACAATGAATAGACTACTAATAGATTTATTAGGGCTCTACAAATATATAAAACTATATATAAAAAATTGAATATCACCTTACACTTCACAGCAGATGCACTGAAGGTCAGATTGAATATGATCAAACTTATAATGTGATTATTAGGGATGTGCCCGAAGCCGAATACCATATTCAGAAAGGTACATATAATACCTTCAAAACAAATAACGAATTCAACCAAATAATAATAAAAAATATTCGTTTGACTGATTATCCAAGAAGCACAAAGATAAGACATTGTAAATAAACATATCTGGGGGCCTGGGTAGCTCAGTGGTAAAATACACTGGCTACAACCCCTGGAGTTCACTAGCTTGCTAGTTTGAATCACAGGGTGTGCTGAGTGACTCCAGCCAGGTCTCCTAAGCAACCAAATTGGCCCAGTTTATAGGGAGGGTAGAGTCATGTGGGGTAAACTCCTCATGGTCGCTATAATGTGGTTTGCTCTTGGTGGGGTGCATGGTGAGTTGAGTGTGGCTACATGCTCAACAAGCCACATGAAAAGATGTGCAGGTTGATGGTCTCAGACACAGAGGCAACTGGGATTCATCCTCCACCACCAGGACTGAGGTGAATCACTACACAAGGACTTGGAAGCACATTGGGAATTGGGCAATCCAAATTGGGGGAAAAAATAAACATATCTAAAATTAAAACAAAGTTGTCAGTCTGTGAAGGCATTATTACAAATGTGTAAACCTTATGAATGAAAATGCACACTGTGTGGGTGTGATTTCAAACCAGATGGCCGTGGTCTTCATTTATTGTGTGCGTCTGGTAATGATTCCCATTTGTGCATTCATAAGCCAACCTGAGCGCAATGTTAAATTCCTGAACAGAAGTGATGATTTCACAGCAAAGTTAATCTATTTGTCTCTTAAAGTTGACCACATTTATATCCACATCAGCGATTAAAGCTACACTAGGTAAGATTTTTTTGTTAGAATTGAACAAAATGTCATTAATGAGCAAGTACACCAACAATTTGTCTTCCAAACTATGTATTTGCCTTAATAATGATTTATATTTTAGAGCTTTTGGGACGAATTTGGCAGGTAATTGCATACTTCCGTCAGTCATCTGTGTGTGTTTGTATCATGTCCGTAAATAAAGAAAAGAAGGTCCGGAGCTACTACAGCATGTGTATATGTGCGGTGATAGGTGTGGTAGTAGTTTGCTTTATCCACAAATCATTCAAAAGGCTGCCATCAGCCAGGACTCTGAGGAATCAACCATTTTCAAAATAAAGAAACCTCGAACCGAGAAGAGTCTGCAAGCTGAAACCTGTTGAAACCACAGTTAAAAACATATTCCACAGCTAATTTAGTCACATATTCAGCTTCATCTGGTAGGAAAAAAATAATAAAATAATAATTTATTAAATTAATAATAGCATAATAATAATAATAATAATTAGGATATCCCGATACCATTTTTTTGAGGACAAGTATGAGTACTGATACTTTCTTTTTGGTACTCTCCGATACCGATATACCTGTTTTGTTTGTTTGTTGTTGTTTTTTTCTGAATTCCATAGTTTACATTTTATCATCAAATGGTGTTTAAATAAATGAATTCATTAAAAATTGTATCAAATGGAAGTACAACATTCATTCATTTTCAACACAATATTGTATTATTTTCATCAAATGAAGGGCTTTTATACAGAGCCTCACAGTACAATCCAACATACAACACTGGAGTTGTTTTGGTCAAATAAAATGCTACATAACAGAGCATCACAGATATGATATTGCTTAAATATAAAACAATAACTGCTGATTTATTAGGGGTCAAGCCCCGAAGGGGCGAAAGACCCCTATTGTTTTTGTTAGTTTTCTTATAATTAGTTGATAGTTGATAGGTAGTTGATTTTTTGATGAATGAGGCATACTGTATGATCCGACCCCTAAGAACCGCCTTAAGTGCCTCCCAAGCCACGCCCACAGAGGATACTGAGGACCAGTTGGTCTCCATATAAACATTGATTTCAGTCTTTAACATTTGTTGGAAATCAGGATTTTGCAAAAGGGACACATTAAGGCGCCAACTATATGATTTCTTTTTCTCTGTATATGGCAACATCTCTAAACTCACCAGGGCGTGATCTGAGACTAATCATATTTCTTATGTTTAAGAAAAGTAATAACCTTCCTTCTTTTTATGGGGTGCCCCAACCCATTTACATTCCATGTGGAGAAATTTGACATTTTGATATAATAGAAAAAATAAATTGTATGTCAAAAACAAAATTATACAGACCACATTCCAGCCACTTGGCGGAGTCAATGCAAAAAGCAAAAAGAAACCAAAATGACACCCAGCTTCCTCAAAAGCCAGAGTAAGTACAGCGAGTCAACCCACTCACATGAGAAACACCCAAAGGTTTACTCACCCATTGATTCAATAAAAGACATTGCCTGATTGGGACATGTAAATACTTCGCAACTGATCTTCGTTTCTATTCTCAGTTTGGCCGGAAACATCAGAGCAAAAGTGATCTTTCGCTGATGTAAGAGTTTCTTACATTCCTTGAACCGATCGCGTTTCTCTCTTGTCAAACTCGCAAAGTCCGGGAACTTACGGCTGTCATATGATTTGCGCTGTAAACTTGTATTCTAATACCTCTGTGTTTATTTGAATGCCTGTTACATACATTTATTTTATCATGTGTTTGAAAAGACTGAGCAGCTATTTTAGACATAAATGACAAGCACTTAGCCAGTCTCTCTCTCCATAGCAGCAGCAGCACAACAGCAGGTTTGGTGAGTTTCTCAGTTTTTCCGTGAGTACACAGTGTATGTATATGGACAGTAAACTTGTATTCTGTGTTTGTTTGAATGTTCGTAACATAAAATATACATATTCTATGGTTTATAAAGACCGTTCTAGCAGCTCTTTTAGATATCTATGTAGCTGCTAAACAGTACAACAGCTTTTATGGTGAGTTTCAGTTAGTTTTGTACGGTTATACACTATGTGGATTGAGCAGTAAATGTGTAGTCTGCTGCCTTAGTCTGAATGCCTGTAACATAAAATAAACATCCTGTGGTTAAAAAGATCGTTCAAGCAGCTGTGTTAGGCATGTAAATGGCATTGCTTAGCCAATCCCTCTCTGTAGTAGTGGCAGCTAAACTCGGGAAAGCAGATTTGAATTTTACAATTTGCAAGTTGATGACGTGAGACACAAACGTACTATTCGAACTGGTTTGATGGTACTCCCCAGGGACCACTCTGGAATGATCAATCCACTGTTATGGTATGTGCAAAAGGGTTAACCCCAACCCTCTACTGATCAATTTTTAAATGATTTGCCATTTTGAGGAGGAATCCGCATTGCTGCTTGCAGCTATATTTATTATTATTATTATTCCGCCATAAAACTGATCGGGCAGAGCAAACAGTAAGGCCTAGAGACTTGAAAGTTGGTCAGATGGTAGAAGTTTTGCTTGCTACTCAAAAACACGGACTCGGCGAAATCGGTCAATAGGGGGCACTACAGCGATCAAAAACGCGAAACTGCTCATAACTTCTAGATCGTTTGTCGTAGACTCAAGTGCTTTATACCATATCTCTGATATATTCATTTCCGCCTATAAATATTTTCCGCCATCTTGGATTTTTCATAAAACCTACTTTTGCGAACTAGTCCTAGGTTTTTCGTACGATCATGACCAAACCAGTGCCAAACGATTCTATGGAATCTCAATATCTAAAGTTATTAAAAAAAGTTTGAACTTTCAGTTCGAGCTAGCTACGGTATGTGAAAACATCGGAAGTAGGAGTGGCCAATTTTACGTAAATGGCTATAACTCTTGAAGGAAATTAGATATGTAATCGATGGCATGGTTATGTAAGCTTTGGTCGCCCAGAAAAGTTGGCGCGGTTTTGCCACATGGAGACGCTATAATACCAAAAAACATTCAATTGTCTGTAACTATGAAACCGTTAATCCTATTGATTTAAAAATGTGCATACATTGTCTTTGTCTCAGCTGCCATCATTGTCTATATGGACATTCACGTATGTTGAAAAACATGGCCGCCATCAGCCAATCAAATTTCAGCAGCTATTACACAAGGTTAACAATGACCGATCGGAACAAAACTTGGAGGACCTATTGACTCTTGGTCTGAGAGGGTTGTGCAAAGTTTTAAAAAAATCGGCTACTAGGTGGTGCTATCACAATTTTTGTAGGTGTTAATGGTTGTATATAATGCAGTGTTGTGAAAAAACACAAGTAATATATATCACCCGATAGCTCTTCTCATTCTAAACAACTTTGCCTCAAGAAGCATTGGTGTCTGTCAAACCGTTCGGTACATATTTCAGATAATGTTCAAAATCTACTTTTGCGAACTAGTCCTAGATTTTTCACCCGATCGGAACCAAACCAGTGCAGAAATATACTCTGGAGTCTGATTATTAATAATTATAAAAAAAGTTGATATTTCGACTCACGGTCGCTAAGGGGTGCCAAAACATTCTAAAAGGGCGGGCCTCGGTGGGCCTGTTCGACTCCTGACCCTAGAGGTCTGTGAGAAATTTGAAAGAAATCGCTAACGAGTTTTACACCTCTGTAATCACGTGGTGTTTCACACATACACATTGGTGTGTCCCAATTTAAAGGATGCATCCTTCGAAGGACTCGGACTTCAAAGGCCATGCCTCCGAAGGTCGTGAAAGTCAGACTGAGCATTGTTAATTAGGACAGTCTTGCCTACAGAGGACTGTTCTTGTTGTCTAACAACTGTGACAGCTGCCGAGTGACTGTAACATTTGTATTGGACTTTTTTGAAAGTTATATTAAACTGTCTGAAAACAAAACAGGGTTCACAAACTGTCTAAATATTTTCACCATGGTCCATTTCTGTATATAATAAAGAGTATAAACTATATATGATCGCATCTTAGTAAGATATAAATCAACATTTGAACCAAGGTTTTTTTTTATTTTTTTTTTTACATTTGTATCATTAGATATTTGAGTAAGTTGAAACCCAATACATTTAAAAGTGTAATTCAGCAATTTCTCAAGTGTACACATAAGCCCATAATTCCTAAACAAAAACTCAGAACTTCACGAAATTAGGTGAGCACAAGCATGCAGACTTTTATGGAGACTGGACCATGGGTTTTAAAAAGCTTTAAAAACCATGTATTTCCTAAGTAAATTGCCTGTATTGGCTGTAAATGGTCTATTCCATCTATGATCTAGGTGGTTACTTGCTTGCTAAATAAAACATAGTACCTTTTTACGCATGTTCTTAAAGGCCTTAAACCGCTTGAACCCCGTTAATTGCTGCTCGCAGCTACATTTATTATTATTATTATTATTATTCCGCCATAAAAATGATCGTGCAGACCAAACCGTAAGTCGTAGAGAGCTGAAACTTTGAGGGAAGGTAGTTTGATACTGCAGCATACTCCAATCGGCCTCAAGGTGGCGCTATAGTGATCATTTTTACATTTTGGCCCATAACTCCTAAATCGTTTGTCGCACACTCAAGTGTATATCTCCGATTTCATTTCTGTCATGAAAATTTTCGCGCTAATTTGCATAATTCGAAAAACCTACTTTTTCAAACTCCTCCTAGGCTGTATGTCCAATTTGCACAAAAATCGGTTTTTGTCTACTATGGACCCTCCTGACAAACAGTTATCAAAAGAATTTTGATTTGTCAAAGCGTTACGAAGATATAAACCAACGAATTGGTCAGGCTTCGTCCATTTTGTGCGTATTACGTACGTAGGCTAAATGTTACGAAACTTGTTACACATAGACAACAGGACATTCTGAGGATGTCAAAGTCACGAAAAATTTCGCCTACAGGGGGCGCTACAACTAATAAACGCTCATAACTCCGAAACCGTATGATCAATGAAGTTGACAATTGGTATGCATCTTGTAGGGGCCAAAGGTTAACATATCCTACAATATCAGTCGGACAAATAAAAAAACCATGGCCGCCAGCAGCCAATCAAATTTCAGCAGCTAATAACATCAAATCAGAATGGCCGACCATTACGAAACTTGAGATACTTGACAGTGTCAGAATGAGGCTGTGTACCAAGAAAATCGGCCACAAGGTGGCGCTATAACAAGGATATTTACGTTTTTTCCAATAACTCCGCAAACGAGTTGAATAATCTCAAAATTCTTTTTTCCTCTAATTCCTTGCACCAAGACCTACAAATGTGTATCTTCGTTTTATTGCATTTTATAAAATGTTTCCGCTATTCTAATTTCCTAAAAAATAAACTTTTTAGAACTCCTACTAGGCCGTACATCCGATTCTCACAAAAATTGGTGTTTGTCTACTATGAACCCTCCTGACAAAAAATTATCAAAGGAATTTTGATTCGTCGAAGCGTTGCAAAGATATAAGCCAACGAATTGGTAAGGCGTCATCCATTTTGTACATATTGACCAATATCTACCAAACGAAAAGGCCAAATGTTACGAAACTTAATACACATATACAATAGCACATTTTGAGTCTACATGCAAAATCGCTAAAAATCGCCTATAGGGGGCACTACAACTAAAGAAATGCTCATAAATCCGCAACTGTATTATCAATGAAGTTTAAAATTGGTAGGCTTCTTGTAGGGGTCAAATGCTAACATATTCTACAATATGACTCAGACAAATAAAAAAACATGGCCGCCAACAGCCAATCAAATTTCAGCAAAATGTTACCTGCTATTGTGAACTACATCTAGGACTCCCTAGGTCAATAATTATCAAAGAAAAGTTGAACTTAAGTTATTTATTTAGTTATTTAGGGGTTGCATTTATCATGTGGGTTTGACCAAGTGTATCCAAAAGCCTATAATTCCTAAAATAAATATTCAAATTTCTAAAACCTTTTTGGAGATTGGGTGTTTTTGTGGCTATATAACAGTTAAAAAGTTTTAAAAAATGACCACCATAACAATTATCCTGTTTCAGGATCATTGAGCACAAGTCATATTTAACACCAGTTTGCAAATTCAGCAACTTACAAAGTACATATACATATACAAATACATACCTTTTTTGCATACTTTGAAAGTTCTTAAAAAGCTTGAACCCAGACAATTGCTGCTTGCAGTTATATTTATTATTATTAGGGGTTCAAGCCCAAAGGGCTGAAACCCTATTGTAATTGTAAGGAT
This sequence comes from Myxocyprinus asiaticus, assembly GCF_019703515.2. Classification (NCBI taxonomy): domain Eukaryota; kingdom Metazoa; phylum Chordata; class Actinopteri; order Cypriniformes; family Catostomidae; genus Myxocyprinus; species Myxocyprinus asiaticus. The sequence goes on along the minus strand of NC_059391.1, from coordinate 453,682 downwards.
TTTTATTATTATTCTGCACTAAAACTGATCGTGCACACCAAACCGTAAGTCATAGAGAGCTGAAACTAGTCCCCCAGAGTACTACAGCGTATTAAAGTTTCGGCCGGATCGGCCTCAAGGTGGCACTATAGTGATCATGTTTACGTTTTGGCCCATAACTCCTAAACCCTTTGTCACACACTCAAGTGTCTTACATCATTGGATTCCTTGGCTCAAGACGAACAAAACTTCTTTTGACTTTTATACTATTAGTTTGCAAAGAAATCTGTGATTTCCAAAATGATTATAGATAATCAAATATCACCTTAATTTTTACATATCCTAAAAATATTGAAAACATATTTGTCAAGTTGCCAGACCTGATTAACTGTCACATTGTTTTACGGTGATGTTTACATATGTCTGGAATTATTTTATGTGTTTATTTTTCCATTATCCCCATTTCTGTCTCGCATCATTTATATATGGCTGCATCCGAAAACTGTAAAATGCTGCCTTAAAACCAGCCCAAAAGTGCCCATAGGCATATTATGGCAAGGCTCTTGTCCATGAAAACAATTGTTTCCTACTATGACAAAACAATGAATTTTGAGGGATCATATCTCCCAATCAGAATGACGTAGAGATATAGGGGTGGGCTCGTTTCACTCGGGCTACCAATCAGTCTTTAAGTATCATCTTGGAAATGGCCCTAGCAACCAGCCCCACAGACTTCCATTCAAAATGGCTCAGAATGATATCTTCAGAACAGAATTTTGTAGACACTTGGCGATTAGATCTTTTGAGTCAGATTAGTAATCAGCCAATAAGAATCTCTCTGGTCACTGGCTAACCACGCCCTAGCAACCATTTAGAGCACCCTAGCAACCAGCCCTATTGACTTCCTTTAAAAATGGCTGAGAGTGATATCTTTGGATCAGAATGTCCTAGAGAAATGACAGTTTGCTAGTTTTACTTGGGTGAACAATCAGACTTCATGTATCCACTTGAAAAACTACTTAGCCACACCCTAGCAACCATTTAGAGCACCCTAGCAACCAAACCCCATTGACTTCCATTCAAAAAATCTGAGAGTGATATCTTTGGATCAGAATGTCCTAGAGAAATGACAGCTGGCTTGTTTTACTTGGGTGAGCAATCAGACTTCAGGTATCATCATGGAAACTACTTAGTCATGCCCTAGCAACCATTTAGAGCACCCTAGCAACCAGCCCTATTGACTTCCATTAAAAATAGCTGAGAGTGATATCTTTGGATCAGAATGTCCTAGAGAAATGACAGTTGGCTTATTTTACTTAGGTGAGCAATTAGACATCAGGTATCATCATGAAAACTACTTAGCCACTCCCTAGCAACCATTTAGAACCCTAGCAACCACACCCCACTGACTTCCATTAAAACAGGCTGAGAGTGATATCTTTGGATCAGAATATCCTAGAGAAATGACAGTTTGCTTGTTTTACTTGGGTGAGCAATCAGACTTCAGGTATCATCAATGAAACTACTTAGCCACACTCTTGCAACTATTTAGAGCACCCTAGCAACCAAACCCCATTGACTTCCATTCAAAATGGCTGAGAGTCATATCTTTGGATCAGAATGTCCTAGAGAAATGAGTTTGCTTGTTTTACTTGGGTGAGCATTCAGACTACAGGTATCATCATGGAAACTACTTAGCCACGCCCTAGAAACCATTTAGAGCACCCTAGCAACCAAACCTCATTGACATCCATTCAAAATGTCTGAGAGTAATGTCTTTGGATCAGAATGTCCTAGAGAAATGACAGTTGGCTTGTTTTACTTGGGTGAGCAATCATTCTTCAAGTATCATCATGGAAACTACTTAGCCACACCCTAGCAACCATTTAGGGCACCCTAGTAACCAAACCCCATTGACATCCATTCAAAATGCTTAAATGGGCATCTCAGGATCAGAATGTCATAGAGACTTCTGGTTTTGTTCATTGGACTCAGGGTAGCAAGGAGCCTTTTGAGTATCACCTTGGTAACTGCCTAGCAACCAGATGGGGTTACGCTAGCAACCAAGTAACAAATCACATATTTCTGCACCAGAACATTGTAGACACTTCCGGTTTCTTTCATTTGATTTAGGGTAGCAAGGAGCCTTTGGAGTATCACCTTGGTAACTGCCTAGCAACCAGATGGGGTTACCCTAGAAACTAAGTAACAAATCACATATCTCTGCAGCAGAACATCGTATAGACTTCCGGTTTCTTTCATTTGACTCAGGGTAGCAAGGAGCCTTTGGAGTATCACCTTGGTATCTGCCTAGCAACCAGATGGGGTTACCTTAGAAACCAAGTAACAAATCATATATCTCTGCACCAGAACATCATAGCGACTTCCGGTTTCATTCATTTGTCTCAGGGTAGCAAGGAGCCTTTTGAGTATCACCTTGGTAACTGCCTAGCAACCAGATGAGGTTTCCCAAGCAACCAAGTAACAAATCACATATCTCTGCACCAGAACAACATAGAGACTTCTGGTTTCCTTCATTTGATTCAGGATGGCAAGGAGCCTTTTGAGTATTACCTTGGTAACTGCCTAGCAACCAGATGGGGTTACCCTAGAAACTAAGTAACAAATCACATATCTCTGCACCAGAACATCGTATAGACTTCCGGTTTCGTTCATTTGTCTCAGGGTAGCATGGAGCCTTTTGATTATCACTTTGGTAACTGCCAAAATCACATTTTCCCTATTTTCAACTAATTTAGTTTAGGCAGGATCTATTGTCAATTTGTATTATTTGTCATCCACTGGATCATTTCTGTCAATTCTGATTATATTGTTTATTTGTTCACATGTGCTTGGATCCCAATGATTGCCACTTGAGGCTATATTTATTAGGGGTCCAAGCACCGAAGGTGCAGGAACCCTATTGTCTTCGTACTGATTTTCTGTTTATTATTATTATTATTATTATTATTTATTATTATTCTTTTTCTGCCTTAAAAGTGTCTGAACATCAGAGACCATGACCACACACACACACCCCGTCGGACACTAGGTGGCGCTATAATAAGCACCTTTGCGTTTGTGGTCATAACTCTGGTGCCGTAAGGGCTAGGATCAAAATTAGTTTTTCCTCTGAATCCTAATGCCTTCAATTTGTATATCTCAGATTTCATTTCTGTCAATAATTGTTTTTTCACCATTTTAAATTTTCTGGAAAATTTCCTTTTTCGAACTCCTCCAAGGCCGTAAGTCTGATTCGCACGAAATTTGGTATGTATCATCTATGAACCTCATGACAAATGTTATCAAAATAATTTTATTTTGTCAAAGCGTTGTGAAGATATAAGCCAACGAACTGGTCAGGCGTCGTCCATATAATCGAAATTGACCTATATCTAGCAAACTAAAAGTCCAAACGTAACGAAACTTGATACACATAGACAACACGAAATTCTGAGACTGCACGCCAAGATGCGTCAAATTCTGCGTATAGGGGGTGCTTCAACTGAAAAACGCTCATAACTTCTCAGCTGTATGATCAATGATGTTGAAAATTGGTTTGCATCTTCTATGGCCCAAAGGCTAACATATCACTCAAAAATCACAGAAAAATCAACAAACATGGCCACCAACAGCCAATCAAATTTCAGCAGCTAATAACATCAAATTTGAATGGCTGGCCATTACGAAACTTGAAATTCGTACACAGTGTCAAAATGAGGCTGTGTACCAAGCTTTGTGAGAATCGGCCACAAGGTAGTGCTATAACAAGAACATTTACATTTTTGCTAATAACTCTGTGTCCGAGCACATAAAAATAAAAATTATTGTTTCCTCTAAATCCTTGCATCAGTCCTACAAAATGTATGTCTCAGTTTTATTTCATTTTATAAAATGTTTCTGCCATTCTAATTTTCTGAAAACCCTACTTCTTCGAACTCCTCCTTGGGCGTTAATCAGATCTTTACAAGTTGTCAAGTTGTCACAAAAGTCCATTAAATTGTCTAGAAGATACAATCCGATATATTTGACTAGTGTGGCCCATTATGACTAATATTCCTGTATCTTGTGTGCACAAATGCCAAACTTCACAAAACTTTGAAAATATGGAAAACATGACATTCTGAGGAATCATAATAAATTTTATGGATTTATGATGATCGCAGTGCTAACAGCAAATTTTAAATAATCAGCCATTTCAACTGACCGATGAAAGATGTAATACTATTTGAAGAAATGTGGTACACTAACAATGTCTAATGACTTTTATAATATTAGTTTGCAAATAAATCTGTGATTTCCAAAATAATAATAGATAATCAAATGTCACCTTAATTTTTACATATCCTAAAAATATTGAAAACATATATGTCAAGTTGCCAGACGTGATTAAATGTCACATTGTTTTAGGGATATGTTTACATATGTCTGGAATTATATTATGTGTTTATTTTTCCATTATCCCCATTTCTGCATCTGAAAACTGTAAAATGCTGCCTCCGGAGGCTGAATTCTAAGGTAGGAAGGCATCACGGCACATCCAAATCCTATGTTTGAAACACATCCTGTCTCCTGAGATACCTTCATCTGGACAATTTTTGAAGGCAGCATAGATGCATCCTTCACTGCCTATGATATCCCACAATCCTGTGCACGCAGGTCGGAGGTTGATGGAAAAAAATAAAAATGGCATCTGAAGGAGCGGTTGAAAAGAGTAATTTCATTCATAACTGTCCTTTTAATATATTTTTTTTTAATCTAATGACTAAATTTATACAGAGAAATAAGCATTGTAGTCTCTAAATATTCGCTTGGTTTTGTTATATATATATATATATAAAGTGGACCCCTGTAGTGAATGCTTTATTAACATACAGAGAGAGATTTTGAATTTGGTGGTTATTTTTGTGTTTATTAGTTGTGTATAAATAAAACCCTCAAGGACTTATATTGATTCAATAAACCAAAGGTTGTGGGTTTTACCTTTCTGTGTCTGTCATCCACTACTATCATTGCACTTTTATATCAAGATTTCTGAACTGTTCAGTGTTACCAGGTGTCGTAAAACATGAACAATACAATATTATTTGTCTCTATGAATAGAATATATCAAGTATGTTTCTATGAAGACACTTATTTAGTGTTGTAATAGGAATAATAAAATAAACACTTTTGTGTCTAATTACAACCATATAAGTATAACACCGGGTTCACACATCCTACAGGAGTGGTGCGTGACCAGTGCGTGAGTGGAGCGGTCGCGTTGGCAATTCACATTGGCCACGTCTCTTCTGCGAGACACAGCTGTGCCTCTGTGCAGGAAAAAGTTATCTCTGGGTCCCTAAACACATTTTTTCTTTAATAAGTTCATAAATGATATACAAATATGTTTTTGAGAGGGGGTAATTATAAATAAATGTGTTCTTCATGAAACTGTATGTACATTATGAGTAGGAGGATTACATTTCCTAAAGTACATAAACCCACAACACACACAGGATGATTCTGCATTCGTCTGCATTCAGAGAATAGAAACTGTTGTGTCCCTATGTAAACAGTTTGCATCCAGCCTACCTTTCTCAATCAATGGGTGAGTAGCGCAAGAGTTATTATTTATGGTTTAGCAACATATTTAAAAGGTTGTGAAAAATACTGTAGGAGCAATACAAATGAACACGGGCAAGTAATGACAGAGACCTTGTTTATTCTTAGTTTGTATTTATGCTGAGGATTGTAAAGCACTTTGTATTTCTCCACTTCCACAATCAGTCTGGCGTCATCCAATGCTGTAGCCTTGCAAAGCTGAGGTTATTGCTGCTTCAAGGAAAACAGCGGGCAGTCACCTGCACTTCATCTTTATCAGCACACTTGGTCCTGATTGGTTAATGTTTTGTCTATACTATACATCTACATATATACAAAATTGAAAAGGGTCCAGCAGTTTATTAATCCTTTCCTTTATTATGTTATATTTTATTGAGTTTACTTGCATGCAGACATATAAATTGTAGTGTACTATAGGTTCGGTTTGAATAATTTTGATTTGCTTTTGTGTCTTTTCAATAATCTCTTTATTATTTTAGTGTTGTACTGCACCCGGTGCCGCTGAGCTCAGCGTGAGCCGTGCGGCAAAAATAGGCTCAACGGCGAAACTATCCACTCACTGCTGTGTCTGGGATGCTTCCGGGATGCTTCACTGCGTGACTCATGCTTGTAGTGTCATCTGTTAATATTGGCGCCGAAACTAAAACTCGCCACTCACGGAGGATGTGTGAACCCCGCGTAAGCAGTGGCAGCCCAAGAGTCACTTGCTTTATCATAACTGCACTGATCTCTGAGTAGTAGGCTAATCCTAGTTTACTGTATTTTTTCTAACATGTCTGCAGTAATATGACAATTTGTTCTTTGTAGAATAAATTGTAGATTTGTAAGATTTCTACAAATATTATTATATGAGTAAAATCATTTTTGCAGGCTCACATAACATGTAAGCATATTGCAACAATCAACATTTCCTTACGTTGTTCTTAATTTGATATGTTTCCTTTTGTTTTTTAGTTTTCCAACATTTGCAGTATTTCAGATAACATCTAGAAGGGAGCTATATACAGTGATTATATCATTATATCTGCTATATGTAAAATGCATTCCATAAAACAAGGCTTATGGTGCTAAGTTATGGTGCTCTTTTGCTGATGCTTAAATTAAAATTTAAACGATTGTCCCTTATACGATGTATTTGGTGTTTTATGCACACCAGTAAGCAATTTCATGAGTTATCAGTGAAGAAAAACACAAAAGCTTTGTACCCAGTTGAGCTGATAATATAGTTATTAAAGTGTTTACTTGGTTGTAGTTTTAGTTCTATAAAAGCTTTACACAGAGTTTAAACACAAAAGTTCATAAAATACATAGTTTTAAAAGTTAGAGGTCTACATATGTTTATTATAGAAATATACACTACTGGTCAAAAGTGTGTAATCACTTACTCATTCTTTATTATTATTTTTTCCACATTTTAGAATAATAGTAAAGTCATCAAAACTATGGAATAACACAAATGGAACTATGGGAATTATGTTGTGACAAAAAAATCTAACATAATTCAGAACAATTTTATATTTTGGTATCTTCAAAGTAGACACCCTTTGCCTAGAATTTTCAGAAATGTACTCTTGGCATTTTCTCAACCAATTTCCTGAGCTATCACCCTGGGATGCTTTTTAAAAAGTATTAAAGGAGTTCCCATATACACACAACAAAAACTGTTGTGTTTAACTAGTAGTTACTATTACATCTGAAAGCATTTGAAACATTTTGACAAACAATTTGAAGTTCAAAAGAGTAGTGAACTTATTCATACACTATATTGCCAAAAGTATTCGCTCACCTGCCTTTAGACGCATATGAACTTAAGTGACATCCCATTCTTAATCCATAGGGTTTAATATGACGTCGGCCCACCCTTTGCAGCTATAACAGCTTCAACTCTTCTGGGAAGGCTTTCCACAAGGTTTAGGTGTGTGTTTATGGGAATTTTTGACCATTCTTCCAGAAGTGCATTTGTGAGGTCAGACACTGATGTTGGACGAGAAGGCCTGGCTCGCAGTCTTCGCTCTAATTCATCCCAAAGGTGCTCTATCGGGTTGAGGTCAGGACTCTGTGCAGGCCAGTCAAGTTCTTCCACACCAAACTCGCTCATCCATGTCTTTATGGACCTTGCTTTGTGCACTGGTGCGCAGTCATGTTGGAACAGGAAGGGGCCATCCCCAAACTGTTCCCACAAAGTTGGGAGCATGGAATTGTCCAAAATCTCTTGGTATGCTGAAGCATTCAGAGTTCCTTTCACTGGAACTAAGGGGCCAAGCCCAGCTCCTGAAAAACAACCCCACACCATAATCCCCCCACCACCAAACTTCACAGTTGGCACAATGCAGTCAGACAAGTACCATTCTCCTGGCAACCGCCAAACCCAGACTCGTCCATCAGATTGCCAGATGGAGAAGCGTGATTTGTCACTCCAGAGAACGCGTCTCCACTGCTCTAGAGTCCAGTGGCGGCGTGCTTTACACCACTGCATCCGACGCTTTGCATTGCACTTGGTGATGTATGGCTTGGATGCAGCTGCTCGGCCATGGAAACCCATTCCATGAAGCTCTCTACACACTGTTCTTGAGCTAATCTGAAGGCCACATGAACTTTGGAGGTCTGTAGCAATTGACTCTGCAGAAAGTTGGTGACCTCTGCGCACTATGCGCCTCAGCATCCGCTGACCCCGCTCTGTCATTTTACGTGGCCTACCACTTCGTGGCTGAGTTGCTGTCATTCCCAATCGCTTCCACTTTGTTATAATACCACTGACAGTTGACTGTGGAATATTTAGTAGCGAGGAAATTTCACGACTGGACTTGTTGCACAGGTGGCATCCTATCACAGTACCACGCTGGAATTCACTGAGCTCCTGAGAGCGGCCCATTCTTTCACAAATGTTTGTAGAAGCAGTCTGCATGCCTAGGTGCTTCATTTTATACACCTGTGGCCATGGAAGTGATTGGAACACCTGAATTCAATTATTTGGATGGGTGAGCGAATACTTTTGGCAATATAGTGTATGTTAGAGGGTCACACACATGTTTTATGGAAGTATACACTATATGGCCAAATGTTTGTAGACAACTGAACACCAACATTCATACAGTATGTGCTTTTTGAACATTTAATTTCAAAATTGTTTTTTGAAATTGTTGTAGGTTGTTTGTCCGATTCCCCATAAATTTGGTATACATCATGCACACACCCTCTTGACACCCAACGTTATGAAAAACATTTGACTCTTTAAGTTGTTCAAAAGACATAAGCTACCATGCTTTTGCATGTGGCCCCATTATGATTAATTACATAATTTCTGTGTGGATCTCGCTTTGTGCACAGGGGCATAGTCATGCTGGAACAGAAAAGGACTATTTCCAAACTGTTACCACATAGTTGGAAGCAAATAATTTGTAGAATTATATGTATGTTTTAGCATTAAGATTTGTCTTCACAGGAATTAATGGAATAGCGAAACCTGGTAAGTGAAAGGGGATGTCCACAAACCTTTAGCTATATAGATATATAATTTTACCAATGCACAAAACTGTAACTATGTTGGCATATAACATATATGCAGATCCTAAATAAATGTACCCTAAATGTATGCTTGAGCAAACTATCCATTTTCATACCTGCAATGACAACCGTATATATAAAATGGTAGGACAAGAAGGGGTTGAGGCAAGCAACAGGGAATCCAAATTAGTGGGACAGTCCTTTTCCAGAGTTCTTTTTTTTTTTTTTTGCTGGTTTATTGATATATACTTAATTTCCTTTTCTTTCTTTTTTCATTTACATATCTGTAGTCAAATGGCCAGCAACTACCTGGTGACACAGAAAATAGTAATATAAGTTCAAAGTTAGTACAAAAGCATGTGTAATGCAAGAAAAACATACAGGGACTCCAAGTAATGCTATAATCTGGTAGGACAAGACACTTAAAACACAATGGCCATTGTCATTAGCCCAGGTGACATTTTAAAACGTACAGGCAGGAATTACCTGATGGCATTTGAAAAATGTATCAATTGGTACAAAATATTATTTACAGTAAAGCAATATCATGAAGTGAAATAACCAGACACCTACCCAGTTTTGACCAGTGGCAAGAAATTTTTTTTCAAGCCTTGCGTCCAAAATGAAATTTTGCATGCAGTGTCTTTGTCCAAGGTGCCATCAAGGTCTGTGACGACAGTCGCATAGCTTTAAAAACATGGTCGCCATTGACCAGTCAGCTTTCAGCAGCTTTTATATAGGGTTAAATAAGGCCGATCGGAACTAAACTTGGTACGCCAATTTGTCTCTTCGCTATCACATTTTACATTGTATATACAGCTGTGTTTAAAAAAGAAACACGTTTTTCATTCCATATTGTAAAACTCCTAATTCTGAACAACTTTGCTTAAGTACCATTGGTTTGAAACAAAACATTCAATAAATACTTGAGATTATTTTAAAAGAATACTTTTTCGAACTTGTCCTAGGCTGTTCATCCGATTGGAACCAAACCAGTGCAGAAAGATTCTCTGGAGTCCTAAAATGAAAAGTTATCAAAGGAATTATAAATTTTAAATTTATTATCAAATGGTATGCCAAATGTTCGTAATGGGTGTGGCCACTTTTACTAAAATGGTTATAACTCTTTAACCTGTTGGAAATCCCACGGGTCGCATTGTTAAGTACAAAACTATACTATGTACACAACTGCTGTGTGTACGCTGGTACACTTGCCACATATCTTTGGAAAGCTAAGATTCTTGTGATTCTATTGATGTAATTTCAAGATACAATCACAACAGCAGGTACAATCAACATCTTTGTCAGACCACCAACATACAAACAAACAATTACAAAATTGAGGCAACTCACCTATGACGCCTCATAGTAGTTCACTGATCGATAACATCCCGACAAAACATTACATTGGCAAAGGTCCAAACGATCCAATCAAGACCCACGGACTCTTGTTGCATCATTTCAACGTACCCGGCAGATGTGCCTAATCTTTCACGTATTCTCTGTCATAACTTCAGTTCACATGTAAACATTTCTGATATCTTGGTAACAAAATGGCTGCTGCACTCTGACCTTTCGATTGACACCTCATTTGACCCAATAGGAGCTTCCATGTCCTGTCCATAGCCTTCAATAGCCAATGAGAGTCTGCATCGAAAGGAAGTGCCTGCCCCTTTTCCTTGGTGTAAAGATCGAGCCAATTGCAACCGATTGTTTGGATGACTGGCACATCATATAACCAATGAAATTCTGAAAACAATGATATGCCACTTTAGTAGGAAGTTTCAAAGCTACAGCTAAAAAGTCTATGTGTAAAGCTGGCTAACCATTGCCAAGTGTTTTGAGGGTCTGTGCGCAAAAGGTGAAAAGTGCAGTTTTTTGAATGTTGACGCTTCTGGAAGGTGAATTGTGGCGAAATGGACGAGGAAAACAAAATATTCGCTCCAAGATGTGCTGGAAAAATTTACTCGGGGTGAAAGAGACGAGTCTGGAGATGAAGTTTCAGAAGAAAATAGTGATGTATCATATATTGACTCCGAGGCAGAGGCAATGTTTCTGGAGGGAGGAGAGATTACTCCCGACAAGTAAGTGTCACAAGTAGTTGCTGAGATGAGACAGGAGATGTAGGATCTATTTGTAGACTTTAATAAAAATGATGACAGTGAAACAACAAACAAGAACTGACAAAGGAATGCAAAACTAAAGGGTATTTATACAAACAAGAGCTAATGAGGGAATGGAAAACAGGTGAGAACAATGAGGAACAGATGGCAGTGATGAGGGCAGTGCATACTGGGTAACGTAGTCCGGGGGAAACACTTCAAAATAAGAGTCCTAGGAAATGCTAGGGAGACAGACTGTGACATAACCCCCCCCCCTTTAAGGGGCAACTCCTGGTGCCCCAAAGATGGCTGAGGAAGGCAGGAAGATACAGGTGAAGAAGGGGACCCGGAAGATGACCAGGTGGCCAGGGAGGAGACCCCAGGTTAAAGATTGGGTCCGGAGGTCTGGGGGGAATGCCTCAGGGTAGGGACTGGGTCAGGAGGTCTGGGAGGTGGCCTCAGGGCAGGGACTGGATCAGGAGGTCTGGGAGGCGGCCTCAGGGATGGGATAGAGTCGGGAGGCCTGGGAGGTGGCCTCAGGGCTGGGATAGAGTCGGGAGGCCTGGGAGGCGGCCACAGGGCCAGGACTCAGTCAGGAGGCCTGGGGGGTGGCCACAGGGCCGGGACTGGGTCAGGAGGCCTGGGGGGCAGCCACAGAGCTGAGACTGGGTCAGGAGGCCTGCTAGGCGGCCATAGAGCGGGGACAGGGTCAGGAGGCCTGGGAGGCGGCCACAGAGCAGAGACAGGGTCAGGAGGCCTGGGGGGTGGCCACAGGGCTGGGACTGGGTCAGGAGGCCTGGGGGGTGGCACAGGGCCGGGACTGGGTCAGGAGACCTGGGAGGCAGCCACAGGGCCGGGATTGGGTCAGGAGGCCTGGGAGGCAGCGACAGGGCGGGGACAGGGTCAGGAGGCCTGAGAGGTGGCCACAGGGCAGGGACTGGGTCAGGCGGCGAAGCCGCTGGAGGAGGGGTGGGCAGAACCGCTGTAAGAGGAGTCTCTGGGAGGGTGGATGGAACCGCTGGAGGAGTCGTCTCTGGAAGATCAGGTGGAACCGCTGGAGGAGGAGTCTCTGGAGGAGCGGTCGGAACCACTGGAAGAGGAGTCTCTGGGTCAGGAGGTCTGGGAGGCGGTCACAGGGCGGGGACTGGATAAGGAGGCCTGGAAGGTGGCCACAGAGCGGGGATAGGGTCAGGAGGCCTGGGAGGTGGCCACAGGGCCGGGACTAGGTCAGGAGGCCTGGGAGGCAGCCACAGGGCCGAGACTGGGTCAGGAGGCCTAGAAGGCAGCCACAGAGTGGGGACAGGGTCAGAAGGCCTGGGAGGCAGCCACAGAGCAGGGACAGGGTCAGGAGGCCTGGGAGGTGGCCACAGAGCTAGGACTGGGTCAGGAGGCGGAGCTGCTGGAGGAGGGGCGGGCAGAGCCGCTGTAAGAGGTGTCTCTAGGAGGGCAGAGGAAACCGCTGGAGGAGGAGTCGCTGTAGGAGCGGGCGGAACTGCTAGAGGAGGAGTCTCTGGAGGAGCAGGCGGAACCTCTGGAAGAGGAGTCTCTGGAGGAGCTGCCGGAACCGCTGGAAGAGGAGTCTCTGGGGGAGGGGGCGGAACTGCTGGAGGAGGAGTCTCTGGGGGAGGGGGTGGAAGCGAAAGGAGGAGTCTCTGGGGGAGGGGGCAGAACTGCTGAAAGAGGAGTCTCTGTGGAAGACTCTGAGGGTGGAGCCATGGAAGACTCTGAGGGCGGAACCTGGAGAGGCTCGACAAAGGCAGGTGGAGCCATGGGAGGCTCAAGGGGTGGAGCCATGGAAGGCAGAGCCATGGGAGGCAGTGCTGTGGGAGGCTTGAGGGGCGAAGCCATGGAAGGCGTGAGCACTGGCAGCAACTGGGGAATGACCTTTGTGGTCGTGAGCAATGGCAGCAACTGGGGAACGACCTCCGTGGTCATAAGCATGGGCAGGGACTGGGGAGAAGGTGTCCTTTTCCTTCTCCTCCTTTTCCGGACAGCTGGGAGTGTAGACATGGGAGCGGATGAGGCCACAGGCATGGGCGCTGGCTCATTGGCCATGGAAGGCTTGGAGCAAGGGGCCATGGAAGGCTTGGAGAAAGGGGCCATGGAAGGCTTGGAGCAAGGGGCCATGGAAGGCTTGGAGCAAGGGGCCATGGAAGGCTTGGAGCAAGGGACCGTGGAAGGCTTGGAGCAAGGAGCAATGGAAGGCTTGGGGCAAGGAGCCAAAGATGCAGGTTTTGGCCTGGGGTTTCCGCCATAATCCACTGTGTAATGGGAACCGCAAAGTTCCAGAGCCTTCTCCACATATTCACAGAGGGCCCAGTGAGGATCAGCCGGAGGCATCAGTTCCTTCAGTGCACTATTCAGACTGGTCTGGAAGAACACCACCAGAGAGTGGTCTGGATAGTGCACTAAATTCGCTAATTCTAAAAACTCACAACTTTTTGTGTATATTCAAATGTTTTGAGGTATTTTGCATGTTTGAATTAGCAATTACAAGAAATGTCCAGTAGAGGGCATCCAAGCTCCATTGTTGAATGATTCCCAAAATAATACAAAGATTTTTCGTGTTGTCTCTAGAAGGGATCCTGTTATGTATATGAAGTATGTTTAACTATGTTCTTCTGTTAATTATATTTCTCATTTCATGTGTTAAACATCTCCAGTTCTTGAGTTTGATTTTCTGTGTCTGATCTGTGTAAATTCTGATTGCCGATCCAGCGCTGGAATGTGTTATTTTGAATTTATGATAAATGTTTGTTCTGGCTGTTATCAGAGTCGTTTAGTGTCAGCAGTTTTTTTTTATTTTTTTTATTTTTTTTCAGCTCACGCTCTTTTCCAGGAAATAGAAAAGCGAAATATGTCCCCATTTTGATTGCCTTCTCGGCCGTATTGTTTGTGTGTATGTAGAGCGTGTGTTTTGTCTTTATCTCTCTCTTTCTTCTCTTAATCGCTCTCAGGTGTGGGGTAACCAGGTGAGCTGATTGTTAATGTGCAGCACCGGCACACAGTGTGTTTCCTTCCTATATAAACTGAGTGTTTCATGGCTGGGTTGTGCAATGGGTGTTCGTGAGCTGTGCCATCTTGATCACCGATGGTCTCGTGCAAATTCCCGCTGCTGAAGCAGAGAGTTTTTAGTCATCACTGTCTAAACTTCGGAGGTCTCTGAGTTTATTTATTAAAATATAGAGCGGTCAATAAATGTGTCTGTGTTTCCGCTACTCTCATCTCCCCGCATCTTTTATTGCATTTTATTTTTAAAGTGTAACACCCATCCACTGACATACAGTTGCAGACGTATTCATTTCTTTGTATTTAACAAGACAGCTTTTGGGAGACGTGAAATTATTCCAAGTTTTTTCTTAAGTGAACAGCCACAGTATTCAGCTCTGTATACGTTTATTAGTTTTAATTCTGCTAGAAGCTGGCGCAACTTGTGTTGACGGTGTTTGTGTAATCACATAGTCCTATGTATTAGCTAATATTCAAAATATATATATTTTTTTATTTCAGAGCAGTGTTTGAAATCATTTTACGTGCTGTTTACATGCTTTAATGCATTTGTTTTTGCACTAAAATTATACGCAGCGCCACAAAATAACATTTTGCAAAAAAAAAAAAAAAAAAAAAACATTTTTTATAGGAAGTAAAGTTTGAACTGTAAAGCTTTAAAAAGAACTAAAAGAGATCAGTTACAGTCAATGCTAAAAGTGCGGTGCAAATGAGAAATGCAAAAAGGACACTCAGAAATCTACCGCATCACTCATATTCTATGGTATGCAGTCAACATTAAAACTTGAGTGAGAAAGAAGAAACAGAAATGGATTACAATGAACCACTTACTCGTCTACCCAAGACCCTGATGAGCAGCCCAGCGCCTAAGAAAACAAAAGGTGAGCTCTCCTTACATGATCTCCAAGAAAACATTATCAAAGCCCTCAACAAAAGAGCAGACTCCCTTGAAGAAATTATCATAATTCCAATACCATCGAGAAGCTGAAATCATCCCTCCACTTTGTAAATGTGGAAATCTTGGACCTGCAGAAGAGCAAAAGCGAATTAACAGCCCAAGTTTCCAAACAAGCAATTATTATAGTGTGACGAGGGTGGGGCCAGGCCATGACTACTCATGTCCGGCCCCCAATCGGGCTAATCAGATGAGGAGAGGGATAAGTGCAGCGGGAAGCAGCACTTCAAGAGAGAGAGAGCCACACGCAGCTGCCGTGTGTGCGTTTGTTTTGTGTCTTTTTGTTTAAGTTTAAATTAAAATATTACTTTGACTGTTCAGCTGGTTCCTGCCTCCTCCTTTCCCATTTTAACCTTGTTACATATAGTCAACATGGAAAGCAGAATCACGGAGGTTGAGCGTTACAAACGGAGGTGGTATTTGCGGCTCTACGGGGTTCCGGAAATGGAATCCAAGAATGTCAAGCTAAAAGTTACAGAAATATGCAAAGGAGTGGTGCCTGAACTCGAAGAAACAGCTGTAGACATAGCTCACAGCTTAGGCAAGCTGGAGCCAGATCATCATCATTTTGTTCACGCTGCGCTGAGTGAGAGATCTCATTTGAAAGAAAGCAAAGAACTGTGACAACCTCAAGGAATGAAAAATCCGCTTCGGAGAGGACTTGACAAGAGAAGAAAAAAATTCCTGTGCACTACTCTGGCCTTATGTGCAAAAAGCATGCAACGAGGGGAAAAAAAGCGTACTTCATTGGATCCAAAGCCTATTTTCCAGGCAAGGACATTTTTCCAGAAGCAATGAAAATATAGCTTCCAGAGCAATAAGCTGAAATAAAATAAGCTGTAGAGCTAAATCGATGGTGAATTAAAAGAAAATAAGCACTTTTTTTTACTATGTCTAAGTCAAGAACTGTTTGGCTCTTTTGCCCAAGTTTAAAGTTAAGAGGGGGAAAAGCAGAGCTTTCTTTATAACTGTTTTTTTATTTGTTGTTACATTACATTAAATATTTTTTTATTTTGTGGACATTCAATGGACATAAAATTGTGTTCTATTAATGCCAGAGGTTTAAAAAACTTGGTCAATAGAAAAGGTTTTTTTCTTTTTTGCAAAGAGTGCAAAAGTGATTTAATTTTCATTCAAGAAACTATTTCGTGCCCTGAGGATTTTCAGTTTTGGAAGAACCAATGGGGAGGTGAGATGTGGTTTGCACATGGATCAAACCACTCAGCAGGAGTTGCAATTTTGTCACATAATTTCAAAGGGAAATGTTTTTTGGAACATGGGGGAATCTAAGGGTCATTGGATGATGTTATTGCTTGATATAAAAGACTGTCAATTTATTGTTGTTAATGTATATGGATTTTGTTCAAAGGATGTAAATACTTTGTTTCTAGATGAAATTGAAAAGTACGTAAACTCAACAATGAGGAATCATCCTAACGCAAAATTGATAATTGGTGGTGACTTTAACATGGTTATGAATAGCAGTATAGATAGATATCCCCTAAGATGAACAGTAATTTAAGTAATCTTGTACGTTTTACCAATTCTTTAGACTGCACATTTGCTCTTTGAGGTAAAATATGGCAAAGAAGTCAAAATCCTCGGGCTCTGGAGACATTAAAAGACACTTACGCGCTCAGGATGAAAGCCCCGTCAGGCCTACAGACCGGGGACTCGATTTGGTTGGTGCGACGAGAGAGGAGATCCAGCGTCAACTGTCCAACATGTCGGTGATGCTGATGAGGATTCTTGCTGACTTGGAGGATCTCGTTGTTATACGTTGATCGATTACGGCGATGGAAAAAAAATTCTCTGAGTTAGTCACAAGAGTGGCGGATGTTGAGAGACGAATCGATTGTCTTGAGTCTTCAGAGAGGGAATTACCCACTGAAGATCTTGAGAATAGAAATCGCAGGAATAACGTCCGAATTGTTGGAATTCCTGAGCATGAGGAGGGCAGAGATATGGTGAAATTCTTGGATGAACTCTTCCCGAGTCTGCTCGACATAACAGGCCGTGGGCTGGAAATCGAGCGAGCTCACAGAGTTCCAGTGGGTAGATCTACTGAGGGAAACAGGCCCAGATTGATTTTGGTCAAATTTCTGAGATCATCCGATAAAGATCTTGTGTTGCCCCAGGCAAGGAACAGGGGAGGGCTTTCTTGGAAGAATCACAGTATTTTCTTGTTCCCGGACTTTGCAAATTCGACAAGAGAGAAACTCGAGCGATTCAAGGTGTAAGAAACTCTTGCATCAAAGAAATATCGTTTTTGCACTGATGTTTCTGGCCAGACTGAGAATAGAGACGAAGGATGGTCGCAAAGTATTCACGTGTCCGAAACAAGCACTGTCTTTTATACAATCTATGAGTGAGTAAACCATTGGGGTTTTTCTCATGTAAGTGGATCGACTCGCTGTTCATTGACTCTACTGTTGGAGGAAGTTGGGCATCATTCTTGTTTCTTTTTGTGTTGACTTCGCCTGCTGGCTGGAGTCTGTTTGGTGGAATAACACTTTTTCTTAAATAATCTTTTGCATTGACGGAAGATCACTTCTGCACTGAAGTTCCCAGCCAGATTGAGATTAGACACTATGGATGACCGCAAAATGTTTACATGCCCACACAAAGGATGTCTTATTTACAGTTGGCAGTAAGAGTAAGTCATTGTGTATTCTTTTCATGTGCCCTCTGATTGAACTTGACTCTTGATCACCCGAGGAACCGGGATCCCTGTTTGCTGCTGTTTATGATGGTTCCGCCTAGCGGCTGGAGTTTGCTTTGTGGAGTAACACTGCTTTGGGACAGTTTTGTGTATGAACCTGCATGTTCTTTGTTCTTATGCCTCCTGTTGGCTGGGGTTTGATTTGCGGAGTTTTTCTGTGGGACATTGGAATGATTACGTCATCTGCTGCATTCATAAGCAACCGGTTCACCGTTCATCTGTTTGACTGTTCGAGGACACCGAATGGTTTATAGCGGCTGGAATTTTGTTCTGTGGAAGAACACATCTTTGAGTCAGTTCTGTGAATGAATCTATACATTACATGTGTTTATGATGCCTATTGGCAGATGTTTGTTTTACAAAGTATTTTCTGTTATGTAATTTTGCCTTACAAATTTGCGAGACAAAATTGAGCAATCCGATGGCAAAGTTGTCGCGGGGGCTCTTGCAGGCATGCATGGACCTTTTGAGTTTGGAGGGATTGACGCCGGTTGGCGCTCTCGTGCGCGGGGTTAATGTGCACGTTTTCTTTTTTCTTTTTTTTTTTGTTTGTTTGGTTCAGGGGGGAGTTCAGGGTTTGAATGTTGCACTAATGGGGATTGTGGTCTGTATAATCTTGTTTCTGACACACATTTTTTTTCTTTCTATTATATCAAGATGTCAGTCATTAATATGAAAGCAGAAGATACAAAATCAGTATACAAAAACAGCGTATTGTATACTGTACAGTGTATGTTATTATTTGTATATTGTTGAGTATAATTATGTGTATAACAGATGTTTAAATTGTGCTGTGTTAATTTGATGTTATTGTAAATTGGTATATGTCTCATCACTGTCACGACTGCTATGTTGATCGGAACTGCACCCAAGAATTTCACACACCATTGCACTTGTGTATATGGCTGTGTGACAATAAAGTGATTTGAATTTGAATTTGAATTTTAAATTTTGATTTTGAATTTGAATGCATTATCCCTCTCCACATGGAATGTGAATGGGTTGGGGCACCCCATAAAAGAAGAAAGAGTTTTCTTATGTGTAAGAAATATGATATAGTGTTTCTTCAAGAAACACATCTTTCCCCATAAGAAGCTGAAAAATTTGGGAAGATATGGGGTGGACATGTTTTTATTAGTGCTGGCTCAAGTAAGAGCAGGGGAGTTATTATATTGATAAATAAACATCTACAATTAAAATATCTCAAACAGATTAAGGATAAATTAGGAAGAGTCATTATTGTTTTAGTTGAAATTCAGGGACAAAGGCTGATTTTGGCTAATATTTATGCACCTAATGCTGATGACCAAGGTTTTTTTATAGATCTTGAAGGAATGTTGCAAACCGCTGGCACCCCTTATGATATAATATTGGGAGGAGACTTTAATCTTTTGATGGACTCAGTTCTTGATCATAGTGAAGCGAAAGTGTTTAAGCTCCCTAGAGCAACAGTGACACTTCACAGGATGTGTAAAAATCTTGGTCTTGCAGATATCTGGCGACTTTTGAACCCATCTGTTAGGGACTATACATTTTTTCACAGTTCATAAAATCTATTCTAGCATAGATTTTTTTTTTTATATCTAAGTCCCTCATTTCATCTGTAGTCGATTGCTCAATTGGAAACATCTTAGTCTGGGATCACGCCCTGGTTTAGAGTTTAGAGATGTTGCCACATACGGAGAAAAATAAATCATATAGTTGGCGCTTTAATATATCCCTTTTGCAAAATCCTGATTTCTAACAAATGTTAAAGGCTGAAATCAATGTTTATATGGAGACCAACTGGTCCTCAGTATCCTCTGTGGGCGTGGCTTGGGAGGCACTTAAGTCAGTTCTTAGGGGTCAGATCATACAGTATGCCTCATTCCTCAAAAAATCCAAAGCACAAGAACTTTTGGAATTGGAAGGGAATATTAAAAGGGCAGAGGCAGAGCTGAAATGTTGTATGTCGTCTGATGGCCTCAGAGAATTGACCCGATTGAAATATTGATATAATGCTATTTTGTCGCGGAAAGTGGAGTTTTGGTTGTTCAGGGCAAGACAGTCATACTTTCGGAGTCGGGGGACAAAGCAGGGAAGCTTTTAGCTAGATATATAAAACAGAGAGAGTCTTTTTCTACCATTCCCTCAATAAAATCTTCTGCTAGTGCAATATTTTTGTCGACCAGTGATATTAATAATGCTTTTAGGGAGTTCTATTTTGATCTCTATAGTTCCACATCTTCCTCTACTGATGAAGATATTGGAAAATTTGTGGATCCATTAGAACTCCCTAAACTGACGACTGAGCAAAAAAGCTCTCTTGATTCTGAGTTCACCTTGGAGGAGCTTGACGATATAATTAAGTCCCTGCCTACAGGCAAAGCTCCGTGGCCAGATTGATTTGCCGCTGAATTTTTTAGATCTTGTGCAACAGAATTGGCTTCACTTTTGCTAGAAGTTTATACAGAAGCATTAAAGAATGGAAAGCTTCCCCCAACCATGACACAAGCCCGGATCAGTCTGATTCTTAAAAAGGACAAAGATCCAAGCGAGTGTAAAAGTTACCGCCCAATTTCCCTGATCCATTTAGATCCATTTAAAAATTCTGGCTAACCGATTAAGTAAAGTTATGACATCTCTTATACATATAGATCAGGTGGGGTTTATTCTGGGCCGTAGCTCTTCTGATAATATTAGGCGTTTCATCAATATCATGTGGTCAGTGGCGAATTATCAGACTCCGGTCACTGCCATCTCACTCGACGCCGAAAAGGCATTTTATATGGTTGAATGGGATTATCTTTTTAAGATTTTGGAAATGTCTGGGTTCGGGAGTACATTTGTTGGTTGGATTAAGTTACTTTGTGGACACCCTGTAGCAGCAGTACAAACAAACAGATTAATTTCAGATTATTTTACTCTGAATAGGGGCACCCGGCAGGGTTGCCCTCTTTCCCCATTATTGTTCTGTCTTGCCCTGGAACCATGGGGCATGGGATTTGAAAAAACATCAAGTCTGCATCTAGATATGCAAGGGTGCGCCTTATGCAATTTAAGATTTTGCATCGATTTTATTGGACCCCCTCTAGAATGTATAGGTTTGGTCTTAAAGACACACCCACCTGCTGGAGATGCCAATCGGAAGAGAGGGACACATCCCATGTTTTCTGGGGATGTGTTAGGATACAAGAGTTTTTGTTGAACGTACAGAGGTTCGTATGCGAAGTGGTCAACACACGGTTTTCGTTTTGCCCCAGATTGTGTGTTTTGGGAGATATAGTGGTCCTGCATGTGGGTGATAAATACGTGGAGAGTTGGGTCCTGACAGGCATGATGATTGGCAGGTGGTTAATTTTCAAGGGATGGAAGTCGTCTGATGCACCCTCGTTTCGTGAGTGGTGCGTTGAGCTGGGTAGGGTGGCGGCGTTTGAGGAGATGGTGTACAGAAGGTTGGATAACATGGATATTTTCATTAGGAAGTGGGGAGGTTATCTAGCCTTTTTGGAGGGTTCTCGGGGAGGGGAAGTGGAGAGAGATTAGAGTTTTTTTTTAAATTATTATTATTTTTATTTTTTTTATTTTTTTCTATGTCTAAATATTTCCTGTTTTATCGTCTATTGTGTGTCTTTGTCAGTTGACTCCCAATCACTAGAGTGCTTGTTTGTGAATTTGGAAAACAGTGGGAATATCTGAAATACAAAATACGTTGTGTTGTTAGGGCATATGGTAAACAAATAGCCACTAAAAGAAGGGTAGATATAATTGAGATTTCTAGGGAAATCAATGACTTACAGAAAAAGGAACATATACTGTAGAAGACCTGACCTCCCTAGAAAGACTTCAAAGTAAGCTTAACAAATTATATGAAGAAAAAGCTAATGGAGCTTTTAAAAGGTCTAGAAAACAGTGGTTAGAAAAGGGAGAAAAAAATAGCAAATATTTTTTCAATCTTGAAAAAAGAAAGGGGGAGGTAAATGCAAACAAGAAAATAAAAATTTATCGTGTAGTATGTGAGGATACAAATCAGATCTCTTCTCACATAGCAAATTTTTATGGTAAATTATATAAAAAAAGACTCAAATTAGCTAGACCCCCTTCCTATTTTAACTTCTATTAAATCAATAAAAAGTGATAGTAGTAACTGTAATCTTAACTGTTCGGGTAAAATAACATTGGAAGAAGTTAAGATTGATATTAATAAACTAAAAAATAATAAGTCTCCTGGTAGTGATGGATTGACCTCAGAACTGTACAAAATCTTTTGTGACCCTATTTCTAAATTCTTATTGGCAGTTTATGAAGAATCTTTTGTTAAAGGACAGCTTCCACCATCAATGAGAGAGGGTGTTATTACTTTAATTCCAAAACCCCAAAAAGACACTTTTCTAATTGATATCTGGCACCTGATAACTTTATTAAATATTGATTGTAAAGTCTTGGCATCAATATTAGCAAAATGACTTAAATATGGTCTTGATGAATTGATTGATGAATGCCAATCAGGGTTTATGAAGGGTTGTCATATATCAAATAATGTTAGGTTAGTTATGGATTTGATTGAGTACAGTGACTTGATTCTGGATCCCTCTCTTATTCTGTTTTTAGACTTCCAAAAAGCCTTTGACACTGTTAGTCATAGTTTCATATTTAGTACATTACAGTTTTTTGATTTTAGTAATTATTTTATTAATGCCATTAAAACTCTTTACATAGGAGGAAACAGCTGTGTTAAACTCTTACATGGAACAACACAAACATTTTCAATTCAGAGAGGTATTAGACAGGGTTGCCCCATATCCCCCTTTTATTTTTACTAATTACACAGTGTCTTGGGATTATTCAGCCCCGGTTTTGTGTGTTTTCTCTTGTGTTGTTGCGGGTGTGGCGTTAATTACACAGCGGCATTGCTCAGCAACGCTCGTTACCAGCCGCTGCCTGATTAACGTGACACCTGCACGCTATCTCCTTCACCTTTTATAAGCAGCCCTTTGTGCGAGTTGTGTTTGTCGGATCCTTCTCGTGTGTTGTGCTTTGTCTCTCTCATGCTCACGCTCTTTTCTTGTTTTTAGTTGGATTTACCTTAACCTGTTTTCCTGTACTCCAGTCATATATGTATCTCTCTCAATACCCTCTGCATTTGGTCATCTTTGCCTTCATCATCCCACCTCACTGCAGTCATTGCCTGCCAAGCTTCATTGTCATCTTCATCATCATTGCCATTTGGATTACTCTTGCTGTTGGATTGTCTGCTGTGTTTAACCACTCTATATTCCATTAAATATCATTTGAACTGTTATCTGCTTCTGGGTCCTCTATTTATCATAACATAACGATCTGACCAACATCATGGACCCAGCAGGACTCACCGAGATCCAGCAGTTCCTCTCTCGTCAGGATTCCCATCTCGCTCAGCAAGAGGAGGTCACGAGATCCACCGGGTGAGCCATCGAAGTTTTGGCAGCACAATTCACCGAGCTCTCCTCCCTCGTCCGGTGACTGTCATCTCAAGATAAGTCCCCTGCACCCATACCGCCACTGCCACCCCCGCCGGAGTCAGCACCACCCACTGCTTCACGATCTGAGCCTCAGATCAACCCTCCAGCATCCTATTTGGGTGAACCTAACTATTGCAGAGCTTTTTCCTTGCAGCCATCTGTATTTCCCACCGAGCAATCAAAGGTGGCTTATGTTATTTCACTGCTGACTGGTCAGGCATGTCTGTGGAGGACGGCAGTGTGGGAACAGAAACATCCATGTTGTTCCTCGTTCCAGTCCTTTGCTGAGGAACTCCGGAAGGTCTTCGACCGTGGAGCACATGGCAGAGAGGCAGCATGTGCTCTAGCCGAACTTTACCAAGGAACACTATAAGTATCTGAGTATTCCATCGAGTTTCAGACGCTGGCTGTTAGTTGTAACTGGAACGAGGAGGCGCAGTGGGACTTATTCCTCCATGGGTTGGCTGACCGCATCAAGGATGAGATCTATGCTCTAGATCTACCAAAGACTTTTGATGGACTGGTTGATCTTGCTATTTGAGTGGACGCATGTCTTCAGTGTTGCTCACATCTGGGATCTACAGCAACTCATGAGCATCTGCCGTATGCTTCGTCACCTCCCAGGGGAGTTTTTAGTCAGGTTGCGGTAAGCCAGTTAACTGAGGGAGAACCCATGCAGGTGGGCAGAACTCGGTTGTCCCGAGAGGAGAAGATTGTGTCTCTACTGTGGATCTCCAGGTCATCAAGCACATTCCTGTCCTGTATAAGAGAGAGCCCACCAGTAGTTCAGAAGTTACTGATGGGTAGTTCATTCCAATGGAAATCCTCATCTTTTACTCTCCTCCCAGTACAACTGCAGTGGGGTTCTCTGCATCACTCCTGTCAAGCCCTAGTCGACTCTGGTGCTGAGGCCGACCTCAACCCTGGTCAAGGCTTTCAAGATCCCCACTTCTACTCTCAATGTCAAGATTCCAGTCAATCCTCTATGCAACACTCAACTTATGGAAATAACTCACTGCACCACCACCTTGAACCTCACTGTCTCCAGTAATCATTCTGAACTCACCTCATTTTACATCATTGACTCTCCGCTCACCCCAGTCATCCTAGGACATTCATGGATATCCACACACAATCCTCACATTTGCTGGTCTGGTAACACGATTTTGGCTTGGAGTACTTTCTGCCATGCTTCTTGTCTTTTGTCTGCGCCTTCCACTGTTTCTTGTTCTGTGTTGCAGGATGAATCGGTGGATGTTTCCAGAGTTCCTATGGAGTACCACGCAGTCTTCCAGGCATTAGTCAATGACGTGCTGAGAGATATGATTGATCAGTTCATTTTTGTCTACCTGGATGACATTCTGATTTTTTCTCATTCTCTCCAGGAACATGTTCAGCACGTCAGACGAGTGCTCCAACGGCTGCTAGAGAATGGACTTTTTGTCAAGGCCGAGAAGTGCGAGTTCCACGCTCGATCGGAAACCTTTCTAGGATTCATCGTGTCACCGGAGGGGATTCAGGTAGACCCAGCTAAGATTAAGGCTGTGGTAGACTGGCCAATCCCAGATTCTCGCAAGGCCCTGCAGAGATTCTTGGGTTTTGCCAATTTTTACCTGCGTTTTATTCGCAATTATAGCCAAATAGCCGCACCTCTGACACACCTTACCCCCACCAAGACTGAGTTTTGCTGGTCAAGGGAGGCCGACCTGTTTCGGCCTCTATTCTTGTTACCCCTGACCCATCTTGTCAGTTTGTTGTGGAGGTAGATGCGTCAGATGTGGCACTGACAGAACCAGACTCTTACCGTCCTGGTTCCAAAAACATCAAACCGCATGCCTTGTCTCGTATTATTGATCGTTCCAAGCGACCGATCTCTCCGGAACCTATCATCCCTACCAAGCTGGTGGTGGCGGCAGTGTCCTGGGAGATTGAGTTGAAGGTCCTCACGGCCTTACAAGGGGTAACACCCCCTCTTAAAACCCCAATGGGCCGTTTGTATGTGCCGGAGTCTGTCCATCCAGACATTATCCGTTGGTGTCATTCCTCCAAAGTAGTCTGTCACCCTGGAGTTATGCGCACCCTGGCTCTGGTCAGACAGATTTTGGTGGTCATGCATGGCCTGTGATGTTCGTCAGTTTGTGGTCACCTGTTCGGTCTCCAGTTTGCCCCTGTCGGTGCCTTCGAGAACCTGGGCTCATATTGCCCTCGATTTTGTTACTGCTCTCCCTCCCTCCCAGGGATTTACAGTCATTTTGACCATAGTGGACAGTTTCTCGAAGGCAGCACATTTCATTCCTCTACCAAAATTACCTTCTGCTAGAGAGACAGCGACTGCTGTCATTGACCACGTCTTTTGAATTCATGGCCTCCCGACAGACGTGGTCTCCGACAGGGGGCCCCAATTTGTTTCCAAATTTTGGAAGGAATTTTGTAGATTACTCGGGGCTACTGTCAGTCTTACCTCTGGGTTCCATCCTCAGAGCAATGAGCAGGCTGAGTGAGCTAATCAGGACCTGGAGAGAACTTTACAGTGTTTGGCTTCCCACAATCCCTCTTCTTGGAGTCTTGCTTGGGTGGAGTACGCACACAACACTTTGCCAGTTTCATCCACATGCCTATCTCCGTTTCAGACTAGTTTAGGTTACCAGCCACCTCTATTTCCAGCACTGGAAACCAAAGTCACGGTCCCCTCTGCCCATGCGTTTATCCAGAGGTCCGTCGCACCTGGAAGAGAGCCAGACATACTCTCATCCAGGTGGGACGCCGCACTAAGGCCCAAGCCGATCACCACCGGTCTAAGCCTCCTGTCTATGTTGTAGGTCAAAAGGTGTGACTTTCTTCTAAGGATATTCCTTTGCGTTCCATCTCCAATAAACTCGCTCCCAAATGTATTGGCCCATTTCCTGTTACCAAGATCCTTAGCCAGTCCGTCTAACATTGCCTCCAGTGTACAGGAGGGTCCACCCCATTTTGCACATCTCTAAAATTAAGCCCGTTTTTTACTCTCCGATAAATCTGCCCATTCCTGTTCCTCCACTGCCATGTCTCATAGATGGGGAACCCGCTTATTTGGTCAAACGTATTCTGGATTCCAGGTGGAGGGGGTGCGGGTTCCAGTATTTGGTGGACTGGGAAGGTTACGGTCCGGAGGAGAGATGACGATATGGAGGAGGAGACACTCACCGGCCCTGAGTGCGCCAGGGGGCACACGTAGGGTGGGGGTACTGTCATGGGATTATTCAACCCCGGTTTGTTTTGTGTGTCTTTCCTCGTGTTGTTGCGGGTGTGGCGTTAATTACACGGCGGCGTTGCTCAGCAACGCTTATTACCAGCCGCTGCCTGATTAACATGACACCTGCACGCTATCTCCTTTCCCCTTTATAAGCAGCCCTTTGTGTGAATTGTGTTTGTCGGATCGTTCTCGTGTGTTGTTTCTCGTGTGTTGTGGGGAAAGCAAGCCACCCCAGCAGCTCCCTGTCTCGGTCCTTGTACTTACGGGTATAAGGCCAGTGTGACTAGCACTGGGGGCGATTTGGGGACCACAGTGGGATCTATACGGCGATATATGGGGCCAGGGGCTATACGGCGATTCCCCTGGTGGATAAGGCACTCGCGGTGCACCTATGCCCGCAGAGCATCACCACCTGGCGCGGACGCCCTAAGCTCCCATCCAAGCCCTGTAGGCTCATGTCGTCCCTGACGGCTAAAGCGCTGCTTGACAAGCCGCCTCTGCCCCGCACGCCATGGCTCTCCTGCAGGTCCACCAAGCCAAGGCATTGAAAGAACTGCACGAAGGTAGTTCCGCCCCAGATTTGATGCAGGAACTGCACTCAGCAACCGACCTCGCTCTCCGAGCTGCTCCTCCAGCAGCCCGCTGGTTGGATGCAGGTGCCCCTCCTTACAGTTGCCCTCCTCAGTCAGTTTTCAGTCACGCCACCGTGCGTTTCAAACCGACTGATTCCACACCACGGAGGGGAGGAAGTCGTCCTCATCACTATAGCAATCCAAGTGACTATGGTGTTTCAGATGACTCGGACGACCCGTGGTCATTCCGCCACCAACGCTTGCGAATCCGACAACTCGAGTCCCTCGCAGGGGACATAGAATGCTTTGACCCAAGTAATCGAGATTCAGACATCGACAATTATCTCAGAGGAATTCAGCACTGCCTGGTTGACTTGCCTTACGCTTCGTCGTGTGAAAAACTCAAGCTTATATGGAAGACCACGGTAAGGAGTGTCCATGCGTTCATGGAAACGCTACCGACTGGTACACGAAACTGCTACTCAGCTCTGTGTAAAGCCCTACGTGAGGAGTATTCGCTGTATATCGATGAAGCCTCCGCTACCATAGCTGCTTTCGCCATCACCCAGAAGAGGCACGAGCCTCCGCGTGAGTATTACAGACGTCTGAGAACCACGTACTTCCAAGGAAGTAACGCACCAGGTCTGGAGGAGGAATGAGCTTTCAAGTCTCTTTTCCTTCACAACCTCCACGAGTGCATACGATATGACGTCATGATGCACTGCAGAATGGGCAAACCCACCATGCAGGAAATCAGAAGATACGCGCAACTGGCATGGGAGACACGCGTGCGCCCTGCCCGAGGGCACGAAGGCGATGCCAGAGCCCTGGGGATCCAAGCCTCACAATATGCAGACCTAGCGCTTGAAGGCAACAAAATGCCTCACGTTAAGGTGAATGCTAGAACAGGACCCCAGAGGCACCGATCACCCCGCCAGCAGGGTAGGCAACAGAACCAGGGGGGTGGTAACCAGACACACCCCCAGGGTCACGGCAGGCCTAAACAACAAAATGTTCGCCGGCCGAAAGGAAATGCGCGGTTCGAACGAAAACCCAAACAAGAATGTGAGTGGGTAGGCAAGGTTTCAAATCCCCTCAGAGAACAATATTTGAGAGAGGAAATGGAGGATATAAGGAGATGCTTGACTGAGTTAGTAACTAAGCTTGACGTGCTCTGTTGTTCACCAGGTCCACCGACCTCCTCAAAGGAACACGGCACTGAAACCCCGTCAGTATGACTAGACGATGTACCCCCTCCCGTTAACGCCAAAGTTTACATTGTAGGTCGGGAAAAGGGGAACAGGGTCCAAGTTGCTCCCCAAAACAGTCACTCCTAACATGCCACACCCTCCTTTTCTGACCTTCTTGGGCGATCTCTACCGTAAGGGCAACGCCTGACATATGGGTCATTCAGCTCCCACGCACTACTCGACACCGGTTCCAAATAGTCTAATGGGTTCCAACACCTTCGCAGAGGTGGCTAGAGCAAACCTCTCCCTTGGCAAACCGTTATAGACAGAGACCTGCAACGTAAGCATCACAAGCTACATGCAAGATAGGTCATCTATCACAAAACGAGCCTGGATTGACACCTTTCAAGGGATGACGCTAGTACACCCTGTTTACATATGTCCTATTAATATGGAACCACTGTTAGTTGGCCAGGACCTACTGAACCGAGTGGCTCCGCTCATTGACTGCCGTCGTGGACACGTGGGCTCAGGTTGACATACCGAAACCACTTTGTCCAGAAAACAGTTTGCCAGCTTCAGATGCACAAGTCGCCATCGTTCAAAAATCCAGCAGAGACAATGACTCCAATAAGAACAATTACAGGGCCTGAATAAAACCCTTCAGGGTACTATAGTCACTGTAAATTTGCACTCCGTTCTTATCAATAACACTTTGCACGCTTTAGGGACTTTCTCAGAGAAGACAACTTATGTGTGTATCGTTAGAGATCTAATGCAGGACCTCCTCAGGGAAATTAGCTCCTCAGTCAACAGTCTGAGTGGTGGAAGGATTACAGCTTACCTGGTACCCCTAGACCTTGTCGAACAAATCCTTAGATCTGCTACTATCTCCATTGTGCAACCTTCACAGATACACCTGGCATATAGTTTTGGCATTGAAATTCCAATCCATGTAAATCCTCAGAACCTCAAAATAGGATTTATCCTCAATCTACCATCATAGGCTGAATATATATAGACTAAAGTCCGTATTTAATGTTGGTTTTCAGAGAGGTAATGCACACATTCACCTCGAAACACCACCAACACTCGCCTGCCATGATGAGGACCCCTCGCTCTACCTTATCCCTAAACTAAACATGTGTACCAAGACAAAGTACATTCATTGGGTTTGTCAAAACGCAACCCCTTTGTTAGAGAGGTGACTAACTACCTCCCTGAACAAGTGTCATGGTAGCATGTCCATCAAAGATGAAGGAACAGAGACAAAGGTAGAGCGAGCAGGCAATCGTTGGCTCGTTAACACACCAGCCACCGAAGTCCCAATGTCATAGGACTGCCATGATACAGCCACTAAACTAAGGCTATCAAACCAAACGGTGTTCTTAATGGTTCCCCAAGGAGCCACCGTGCATATTGACGATATTGTCCTCCATCATCTCAACGTCAACAAACATGATGCAGAAATTGAGATCATGGACGCATTTAGAGGTCACAGCCTCACCGTTGATGACACCCTTCGACAGCAGCTGCAGGCTGAAGGGATAAAATTTGTGAAGTTCAGTCTCAAACCGACTGGCTTGACCACTATATTTCCTAGTCACATAAGCAGATCGTCATCCTACTGAGAACACCCTATCAGTTTGGTTGCCTCTGGCTCCTCCTTAGTGGTTGGATCATCGCGATTATTGCACACGCCATGTACAGGTACATTCAACACCTACAGGCCAGACTGGACTCACTCCTCATACAGCCGCGTTTTACACACCAGTCTGAGCCCATCCCACAGGTTAACCCCAATAATTTCCAAGGATAAGCCTTTTAACCTTTAACCCTCCTTTCCTCTAACATTTTGTTCCTAGTAACCAATGTCAGGTTCTACTTTGATTTTGTGTTATGACCAAAGAACAGCAAAAGATTGTTACGGTTAATGCTGTGCCTTCCAATAACTTGAAATGTTTATGTGTGATGAATGTAGTTTTAGATTTAGCTAGAAGTTCTATGCCCAGATGTGCCTCAATCTCTGTCCAGACGATAAAGCCTCTGTGAACTCTAATGAACTGTATGGACTGTGCAACCATTTTTCTTTCCTATCAGGAGTACATGGATGGCGTAACCCACAGGTTACTCTGAACTGACAAGAACTGTTCGGCCCTTCAGTTGCCCTAAAGATGCTGGACAACAACCAACTCTTCAGACCAAAGGGGGGAATGTTGGGCCTCATGTATTCAGATAGAAGACAAAGGCAGGCCTAACAGTCGTAAAACCTAACTCAGGCCCCCACATACCAAGTCGTAAATCTTACTGATAAAAACCGCGCCAAAATCAAACAAAGGGAGTCCAAAACAGACTACAAATCCCATGAAGCCTTGCTCACTAAAGGATCGAACTCTCAACTCCTATTGGATGAGGCACACAACAGAACGTCCCTCAAACCATGACATCATCAGGAGTAGAAATACCTCTGAAATGCTTCCGGGATTTGCTTCCAGCAACTTTGCTTGCAGTGGGTAGATGCAGCTCATCGCTGCTCTCAGGTGCAACCTCGTGGCACAAGGAAATAACGTCCGACTTGAAACTGTGGCCATACAATCTCCATCTCTCTGGACGAGTTGAGATTACTCTATCTAGAATCTATGTAGAATCTTGAATTGTATAAGTTGCACCCTTGCATCTCTAGATGCAGTCTTGGCGTTTTTTACTTGACACTCCATCCTCCATACCAAATTAAAATCTTTCTCCCATAATCTCTTGATAGAGGTTAAAGCTCCGTCCCCCAGACTCTGAACTAGCAGGGAGTAATACACTGATGCCTCATGACCTTTTCCAAAAGCGGTAATCACCACTCCCAGAGTATCTGCATATGCTCGAGGCTACGTTTAAATAAATATCCGAATTAAACACTCTGGACACTTTTGTCCATATTGAGTGTAAATGTAAAATAAAGGGGTGTGACTTAACTTCTCCGATTCATTTGATCGAAAGGCTATGCAGAGGCGAGATAGGGGCAAGAGCTTCCTTTTCAAAATCAGGGAGGGGCTCTCTCAGGTGGAAGCGACCAATGAGTCAAATGTCTGAGACTGAATGCATAATAATAAAACAAAATCTTGGGTAGGCCTAACCAACCTTTGTCAATCGGCCTATGTAACTTATTGAAATTTAACATGGCACACTTACCATTCCAAATGAAGGACTTCGCTATGCTATCAAATTGCTTGAAATAAGAGAGGGGGACATCTATAGGGAGAGATTGTAACAGGTAGTTGAATTTTGGAATACAATTCATATTAATTACATTAACCTTCCCAATCATCGATAAGTGTAATGAAGCCCACCTGTCCACATCATTCGAAAACCTTTTTATTAAGGGATCAAAATTAACTCTGACTAAATCAGACAAATTTGCTGGGAATAAAATTCCCAAATACTTAATGCCCTGTTTGGGCCACTGGAAGGTGCCCGGCTGGAAGGCCGTTACTGGACAGTATGCTGTCAAAGCCAAAGCTTTGAATTTAGACCAACTGACTTTGTATCCTGAGAACTTGGAAAAGGAATTAATAATTCTTTGGAGGCAAGGCATAGATCTAGTGGGATCGGAGACGAATAATAAAATATAATCTGCGTAAAGCAGAAGTTTATGTGCTACACCTCCCACCGTCACCCCTGGAAAATCATCCTCCTTTCTTATCGTGGCTGCTAATGGTTCCAGGGCAAGACAGAACAATAATGGGGAAAGAGGGAAACCCTGCCGAGTGCCCCTATTCAGAGTAAAAAAAATAGTTTGTACCGCTGCTACGGGGTGTTTATAAAGTAACTTAATCCAACCAATAAATGTACTCCCGAACCCATACATTTCCAAAATCTTAAAAAGATAATCCCATTCTACCATATCAAATGCCTTTGCGGCATCAAGTGAGATGGCAGCGACCGGAGACTGATCATTCGCTACTGACCACATGATAATGATGAGAAGCCTGATGTTATCAGAAGAGCAGTGGCCCCGAATAAACCCCACCTGATCTATATGTATAAGAGATGTCATAACCTTACTTAATCGGTTAGCCAAAATTTTTGACAACATTTTTACATCTAGTTGGATCAGGAAGATTGGACAGTAACTTTTACACTCGCTTGGATCTTTGTCCTTTTTTTTATTTATTTTTTATTTTACAATGAAATGTAAACATCCCCGACCCCCCCAAAAAACAACAACCCTGTGGTCAATATACATACATACATATACAAACACAAATACATATACATATATATACACATACATACATACATACACATAATAATCATACAAACTATAATACACTACTCTCTCCACTCCCCACCCGAGAGCCCTCCAAAAACTCCAAATACCTGCCCCATTTCCGAACAAACTTATCCAAGCCACCCCATCTTCCAGATGACACCTCCTCATAAGTTGCCACCCTCCCCACCTCCGTGCACCACTCTGGATATGGGGGCGCACCAGCTGACCTCTAACCCCTCAAAATAACCTGCCTGGCGATCATCACACATGTCAGAACCCAGTTCCCTATATGGCCATCCCCCACATCGAGACCGCCCCATCGCCCAGAAAACAATGTCTGGGGCAAAATGAAACCTGAGTGCCCACCACGTCGCACACAAAATTCTGAACCTTCGACCAGAATTTCTGGATCTCGACACACCACCAAAAAACATGGGCCATGTCTCCATCCTCCGATTGGCATCTCCAGCAGGTGGGTGTGTCTTTAAGACCAAGCCTATACAGTCTAGAGGGGGTCCAATAAAATCTATGCAAAATTTTGAATTGTATAAGACGCACCCTTGCATCACTAGATGCAGACTTAACATTTTTAAGAATCTTAGCCCACACTCCTTCCTCCAATGCCAAGTTGAAATCTTTCTCCCATACTCTCTTGAGAGAATTTAATGCTCTGTCCCCCATACTCTGAATTAACAGGGAGTGACTTTGTATCCTGAGAACGTGGAAAAGGAATTAATAATTCTGTGGAGGCAAGGCAAAGATCTAGTAGGTTCAGAGACAAATAATAAAATATCATCTGCGTAAAGCAGAAGCTTATGCGGCACACCTCCCGCCACCACCCCTTTAAAATCATCCTCGTTTCTTATCACAGCTGCTAATGGTTCCAGGGCAAGACAGAACAATAATGGGGAAAGAGGGCAACCCTGCCGAGTGCCCCTATTCAAAGTAAAATAATCTGAGATTAATCCATTTGTTTGTACTGCTGCTTCAGGGTGTCTATAAAGTAACTTAATCCAACCAATAAATGTACTCCCGAACCCATACATTTCCAAAATCTTGATAATAGATAATCCCATTCTACCGTATCAAATGCATTTTCAGCATCAAGTGAGATGGCAGCGATTGGAGATTGATCATTCGCTACTGACCACATGATATTGATGAGACGCCTGATGTTATCAGAAGAGCTGTGGCCCCGAATAAACCCCACCTGATCTACATGTATAAGTGATGTCATAACTTTACTTAATCGATTAGCCAAAATTTTTGACAATATTTTTACATCTAGTTGGATAAGGGAGATTGGACGGTAACTTTTACACTCCCTTGGATCTTTGTCCTTTTTAAGAATCAGAATGATCCGGGCTTGTCTCATGGTTGGAGGAAGTTTTCCGTTCTTTAATGATTAAGTATAAACTTCTAACAAAAGTGGAGCCAGTTCTGTAACATAGGATCTAAAAAATTCTGCGGCAAAACCATCTGGCCCCGGAGCCTTGCTAGTAGGTAGGGACTTAATTACCTCATCAAGCTCCTCCAAGATTATCTCAGAATCAAGAGCGTGTTTTTGCTCAGTCGTCAGTTTAGGAAGATCTAATGGTTCCACAAAGTTTCTAATATCTTCATCAGTAGATGAAGATGTGGAACTATAAAGATCAATATAGAACTCTTTAAAGGCATTATTAATATCAATGGCTAAGGTAAATATTTCACCACCAGCAGATTTCACTGAGGGAATGGTAGAAAAAGACTCTCTCTGCTTTATATATCTAGCCAAAAGCTTCCCTGCTTTGTCACCCGACTCAAATTATGACTGTCTTGCCCTGAATAACCAAAACTCCACTTTCCGTGACAAAATAGTATTATATCTATATTTCAATCGGGTCAATTCTCTGAGGCCATCAGCTGACATACGGCGCTTCAGCTCTGCCTCTGCACTTTTAATATTTCCTTCCAACTCCACAAGTTCTCGTGCTTTGGATTTTTTGATGAATGAGGCATACTGTATGATCCGGCGCCTAAGAACTGCTTTAAGTGCCTCCCAAGCCACGCCCACAGGGGATACTGAGGACCAGTTGGTCTCCATATAAACATTGATTTCAGTCTTTAACATTTGTTGGAAATCAGGATTTTGCAGAAGGGATACATTAAGGCGCCAACTATATGATTTCTTTTTCTCTATATGTGGCATCACCTCTAAACTCACCAGGGCGTGATCTGAGACTAAAATGTTTCCAATTGAGCAATCAACAACAAATGAAATTAGGGATTTGGATATCAAAAAAAATCTATTCTAGAATAAATCTTATGGATTGATGAAAAAAATGTATAGTCCCTACCAGATGGGTTCAAAAGTCTCCAAATATCCGAAAGACCAAGATTTTTACACATCCTGTGAAGCGTCAGTGTTGCTCTAGGGGGCTTACACATTTTTGCTTCACTATGATCAAGGAGTGAATCCATCAAAAGATTGAAGTCTCCTCCCTATATTATATCATGAGGGGTGCCAGCGGTTTGTAACATCCCTTCAAGATCTATAAAAAAGCCCTGATCATCAGCGTTAGGTGCGTAAATATTAGCCAAAATCAACCTTTGCCCTTGAATTTCAGCTAAAACAATAATTACTCTTCCTAATTTATCTTTAATCTGTTTGAGACATTTAAATTGTAAATGTTTATTTACCAATATAATGACTCCCTTGCTCTTATTTGTGCCAGCACTAAAGAAAACATGTCCACCCCATATCTTCCCAAATTTTTGTGTGAGAGATGTGTTTCTTGAAGAAACACTATATCAAATTTCTTACATTTAAGAAAAGAAATAACCTTCCTTCTTTTTATGGGGTGCCCTGACCCATTCACATTCCATGTGGAGAGAGATAGTACACTCATATTAACAACTGACATATTGATATAATAGAAAAAATAAATTGTGTGCCAAAAACAAAATTATGAAGACCACATTCCCCATTAGTGAAACAATCAACCTCCGAACATCCCCCCGAACAAAACAAACAGAAAAAAGAAAAACGTGCGCATTAACCCCGCGCACAACAGCGCCAACTGGCATCAATCCCTCTAAACTCAAAAGGTCCATGAATGCACACGAGTCCCCACGACAACTTTGCCATTGAATTGCTCAATTTTGCCTCACAAATTTGTGAGGCAAAATTACATAACAGAAAATACTTTGTGAAATAAACCCAGTCAATAGGAAGAATGAACACAAAGAATGTGTATATTCATTCACAGAGCTGTCTCAAAGGTGTGATCTTCCACAAAACAATTTCCAGCTGATATAAAACCATTCAGATTCCACGGACAGACAAACGAATGTTCAGTGAGCCAGCTGTTATGAGTTCAGCAGATGATGTAATCATTCCAATGTCTCGTAAAAAAAAAAAAAAACTCAACAAAACAAACCACAGCCAGCAGGAGAAGTAAGCACGAAGAACGAACAGATGAATCAACAGCTGTTCCAAAGGAATGTTATTCAACAGAACAAGCTCCAGCCACTAGGCGGAACCAATACAAAAAGAAACAAAACCGGCATCCCGGTTCCCCGGATGATTGAGTCAATTCACTCAGAGGCTGCATAAAAGTATATACCATGACTTACACAATCCGTCAGCTTTATAAAAAACATCCTTTGTGTGAGCATGTAGATATTTTGCGGTCATCCATAGTGTCCACTCTCAATCTGTCCGGGAACTTAAATGCAAATGTTTCTTTAAGGAAAGTGTTATTCACAAAACAAGCTCCAGCCGCACGGCGGAGCCAACGCAAAAAACCTAAAATGTCACCCAGCTTCCTCAAGAGTAAGTACAGTGAGTCAGGCCCACTCACATGAGAAACATCCAATGGTTTACTCAGACATTGATTCTATAAATGATATTGCCTGATTTGGACATGTGAATACTTTGCGACCGACCTTCGTTTCTATTCTCAGTTTGGCAGGAAACATTAGAGCAAACGAGATCTTTTTCTGATGTAAGAGTTTCTTGCATTCCTTGAACCGATCGCGTTTCTCTCTTGTCGAACTCGCAAAGTCCGGGAACAAGAAAATATTATGATTCCAAGAAAGCTTCCCTTTGCTCCTCGCCTGGCGCAACATAAGATCTTTATCGGATGATCTCAGAAATCTGGCCAGAATCGATCGGGGCCTTTCTTCCTCAGCAGATCTCCTAGCCGGCACTCTGTGAGCTCGCTCGATTTCCAGCTTATGGCCTATGTCGAGCAGACTCTGGAAAAACTCATCTAGGAATTTCACCATATCTCTGCCCTCCTCATGCTCAGGAATTCCAACAATTCGAACGTTATTCCTGCGGTTTCTATTCTCAAGAACTTCAAGCTTTTCAAGGAGATGTTCAAAATCGACTTTGGTCACGGGCAGATTAGCAGTTAGTTCCCTCTCCAAAGATTCCAGAAAATCGATTCGTTTTTCAACATCAGTCACTCTTGTAGCTAACTCAGAGAATTTTGTTTCCATCACTGTAATCGACCGACGTATTACAGCGAGATCCTCCAAGTAAGCAAGAATCTTCATCAACATCACCGACATGTTGGACAACTGACGCTGGATCTCCTCTCCCGCCGCACCATCCAAAACGAATCCCCGGTCTGCAGGCCTGTCGGGGCTTTCATCCTGAACACATAAGTGTCTTTTAATGTCTCCAGAGCCCGAGGATTTTAACTTCTTTGCCATGTTTTGCAACAAAGGGCAAATGTGTAACTGGGTGTATCAAATTTCACCAGATTATAACATGAGAATAATCGAAAATTCAGCAAAGTGCACAGAGCTCGTCGCTCACACGTCTGCTCCTTGCATGGCGTCACGTGACCCCCGGATCTTTGTCCTTTTTAAGAATCAGACTGATCCGGGCTTGTGTCATGGTTGGAGGAAGCTTTCCCTTCTTTAATGATTCAGTATAAACTTCTAACAAAAGTGGAGCCAGTTCTGTAGCATAGGATCTAAAAAATTCTGCAGCAAAACCATCTGGCCCCAGATCCTTGCCGGTAGGTAGGGACTTAATTAACTCGACAAGTTCCTCCAAGGTTATCTCAGAATCAAGAGCATTTTTTTGCTCAGTCTTCAGTTTAGGAAGATCTAATGGTTCCACAAAGTTTCTAATATCTTCATCAGTAGATGAAGATGTGGAACTATAAAGATCAAGATAGAATTCTTTAAAGGCATTATTAATATCAGTGGCTGAGGTAAATATTTCACCACCAGCAGATTTCACTGAGGGAATGGTAGAAAAAGACTCTCTCTGCTTTATATATTTAGCCAAAAGCTTCCCTGCTTTGTCCCCCGACTCAAAGTATGACTGTCTTGCCCTGAATAAACAAAACTCCACTTTCTGCGACAAAATAGTATTATATCTGTATTTCAATTGGGTCAATTCTCTGAGGCCATCAGATGACATACGGTGCTTCAGCTCTGCCTCTGCACTTTTAATATTTCCTTCCAACTCCATGAGTTCTCGTGCTTTGGATTTTTTGATGAATGAGGCATACTGTATGATCCGACCCCTAAGAACCGCCTTAAGTGCCTCCCAAGCCACGCCCACAGAGGATACCGAAGACCAGTTGGTCTCCATATAAACACTGATTTCAGTCTTTAACATTTGTTGGAAATCAGGATTTTGCAAAAGAGACACATTAAGGCACCAACTATATGATTTCTTTTTCTTTATGTGTGGCAACACCTCTAAACTCACCAGGGCGTGATCCGAGACTAAGATATTTCCAATTGAGCAATCAACAACAGATGAAATGAGGGATTTGGATATAAAAAAAAATTATATTCTAGAATAAATCTTATGGACTGATGAAAAAAATGTATAGTCTCTACCAGATGGGTTCAAAAGTCTCCAAATATCCGTAAGACCAAGATTTTTACACATCCTGTGAAGCGTCAATGTTGCTCTAGGGGTTTATACACTTTTGCTTCACTGTGATCAAGGACTGAGTCCATCAAAAGATTATAGTCTCCTCCCAATATTATATCATGAGGGATGCCAGCAGTTTGCAGCATCCCTTCAAGATCTATAAAAAAGCCCTGATCATCAGCGTTAGGTGCGTAAATATTAGCCAAAATCAACCTTTGCCCTTGAATTTCAGCTAAAACAATAATGACTCTCCCTAATTTATCTTTAGTCTGTTTGAGACATTTGAATTGTAGATGTTTATTAATCAATATAATGACTCCTTTGCTCTTACTTGAGCAGCACTAAAAAAAATGTCCACTCACAAATTTGTGAGGCAAAATTACATAACAGAAAATACTAAAATAAACCCCAGCCATAGGAAGAATGAACACAAAGAACAAAGTCTCAAAGGTGTGATCTTCCACAAAACAAATTCCAGTTGATATAAAATCGTTCAGATTCCTCGGACAGACAGACGAATGTTCAGTGAGCTGGCATTTATGAGTTCAGTGGATGATGTAATCATTCCAATGTCCCATAAAAATACTCAACATAACAAACTCCAGCCAGCAGGAGGAATAAGCACGAAGAATGAACAGATTAATCCACAGCTGTTCCAAAGGAGTGTTATTCAATAGAACAAGCTCCAGCCGCTAGGCGGAACTAATACAAAAAGAAACAAAACCGGCATCCCTGTTCGATGGGTTGGAATTGTCGAGTCATTTCACTCGGAGGCCACATAAAAGTATATACCATGACTTACACAATCCGTCAACTTTATAAAAGACATCCTTTGTGTGAGCATGTAGATATTTTGCGGTCATCTGTAGTGTCCACTCCCAAACTGGCCGGGAACTTCAATGCAAAAGTAATCTTTCGTCAATGCAAAAGTTTCTTTAAGAAAAAGTTATTCACAAAACAAACTCCAGCCGCACAGCAGAGCCAATGCAAAAAGAAACCAAAATGATGCCCAGTTTCCTCAAAAGCCAGAGTATGTACAGCGAGTCGACCCACTCACATGAGAAACACCCAATGGTTTACTCACCCATTGATTCTATAAAAGACATTGCCTGATTGGGACATGTAAATATTTTGCGACCATCCTTCATTTCTATTCTCAGTTTGGCCGGAAATATCAGAGCAAAAGTGATCTTTCGCTGATGTAAGAGTTTCTTACATTCCTTGAACCAATCACGTTTCTCTCTTGTCGGTCTCGCAAAGTCCGGGAACAAGAAAATATTATGGTTCTTCCAAGAAAGCTTCCCTTTGCTCCTCGCCTGGTGCAACATAAGATCTTTATCGGATGATCTCAGAAATCTGGCCAGAATCGATCGGGGCCTATCTCCCTCAGCAAATCTGTGAGCTGGGACTCTGTGAGCTCGCTCGATTTTCAGCTTGTGGCCTGTTATGTCGAGCAGATTCGGGAAAAGCTCGTCTAGGAATTTCACCATATCTCTGCCCTCCTTATGCTCAGGATTTCCAACAATTCGAACGTTATTCCTGCGGCTTCTATTCTCAAGAACTTCAAGCTTTTCAAGGAGATGTTCCAAATCAGCTTTGGTCACGGGCGGATTAGCGGTTAATTCCCTCTCCGAAGATTCCAGACAATTGATTCGTCTCTCATCATCAGTCACTCTTGAAACTAACTCAGAGAATTTTATTTTCTCGCCGTAATCGATCGACGTATCAACATCACCGACATGTTGGACAACTGATGCTGGATCTCCTCTCCCGCCACGCCATCCATATCGAGTCCCCGTTTTGTAGGCCTGTCGGGGCTTTCATCCTGAACATGTATGTGTCTTTTAATGTCTCCAGAGCCCAAGGATTTTGACTTCTTTGGCATGTTTTGCCTCAAAGAGCAAAAGTGTAACTGGGTGTATCAAAGTTCACCAGATTATAACATGAAAATAATTAAAAATTTTGCAAAGTGCGCTTCTTGCATGGCATCACCAGAAAAAAACAAATATTAACATATGTATTAACACTTTCAATATCATCTTTTTCTATCATAACACAAACCCTCATATTCAGTATAATATTAATGTATTTATTATTCTTGGAAAATTATTTATACATAAATGCACACTTTTCTGTAAAACACCCATGCTTTTTTTTAGTAGATTATGATTCTTATATTACATCTATGTTGGGCACAAATAACAAAAAAGTCCTTAAAATGTCAACAACTACTAACATTATACAACCTATGTAATTGTTTCTCTATGGCTTGTTTTTTTGTTTTGTTTGTTTTTCTCTGTTATGTGATTCTTGCCATCATTTGTCATTTTAAACATTTTTGGCATTAATAAAAAAAATAAAAAAAAAATAAAAAAAACATTTTTTTAAAAGTTTACTTCCACGTTCCAAAACCTGGAGTGTGAAAAAGGTCTATAGGCTTGTTCGAGATGCCAAACGCCTCGCCTTGAAAGCAGACTAGAGTAGACAGCTGCAGTCAGGAGAGGAGTGAAATAAGTGCTGTCAAGGTGGCGGAGGCCAAGATGGCGTCTGTGTAGTCGAATCTTTTCTGTCTCTTGCAAAATTTAGTGCAAAACTTTATCTTATTTAACCTTCCTTGGTGATATGCGTTATTGACACAAATATCTCTATATCCTGAACGATTCTGTAGCGTTATTCTGTGAGTTGAGAATCTTTTTTTTAGGTGAGGACACAACGTGGTTTTCGACCAATGGAGCACATTGATTGAAATCACCCTTCACGTGTTGCTGAGACAATACTCTTTAGCGACTCCAGACAATAAGTGGACAAAGGAATTGCGGAAAGTGTGAAGAGTGAAGCGTGTACATGATTATGCTTAACCCACTCTCGAAGAGGAGTTAAATATGGATTGTCTACCACTCTCAGAGACCCCGTCTAACAGCCCTCTTCCAAAATTGTGGCGACATACATCCGAACCTTCAAATACGGTTCTGCTGGAGGCGATCAAGAAGCTTGGGAAAAAGCAAGATGATTTCTTGGAGAAGTTGTTGGTAATCGAAAGGTCTGTGGCATCGAACTCCGCCTTGATATCTGAACTTACTACTAAAGTTGAATCAGTTACAGATAAAATGGATAGAGCAGTCACTAAAACGGACAGACTGGATGTTAAAATAGAGGTCATGATCACAGAGAATAAACAACTGTGGGATAAAGTGGACTAATTGGATGCATATAAAAGACGGTGGAACCTGAAAATGTCTGGCATTCCCGAGGAGGAAAGGGAAAATGTGAAAATGGTTGCAATGGACATTTTTTCTCGAGTCTCACCGGAATTGAGAGATGTTCTTCAGACTTCCATTGACATTTTACACAGACTCGGGCTGAAAGCGGAAGGTGCACATCCATGGCGGATTATTGTGCAATTTTTGTCACGCACTCATCGTGATTGCATATAGCTCAATGCAAAACACTCTGAAATCCTCAAACAGAAAGGCATTAAGATAACTGAAGATCTGACACAGCGGACGAGGGATGCACGGAACAAGTTGTGGCCACTGGTAAGTCAAGCCAGGAATGAAGGAAATGAGCTAGGTTTAAGGGCTCGTTTACCATTATTAATGGAAAGAAGATTACAGCACACAATATGTGAACCACTTCAACAAATACTCTTGTTCCCTCTGGGGAAAAGAAAAACACTTTGAACTTTAACTGAAAGCTCAGCTGTGACCTTTTTGTAAAGATGGTGTCCATTTATTTTGTTCTGACATGATCCCCATCTCTTAAGGTAGTTGTTTGAATAACCAATTGATCCTTGTTAAATATGGAAGGTAAATAGATAGGTTTTGCACTTCATTTTTTTCTCGCTTAATACAGTTGATTCTTCTGCCTTAAGGCATATTGTTCTTTCTTGTTCTTCATTCAATGTCTTTTAACTTTTCGTGTTTTTCTCTTAATGTTTGGGGGATTCGTGATCTAACCAAACGTAAAGCTTTATTTTTATTCTACAGTTCCAAAAGAAGAGATGTCTATTTTTTTTACAAGAAACTCATTCTAGTGTTAATGATGTATTATTTTGGTCAGCTCAGTGGGGAGGTAAAATGTTATTTTCACATGGTTTTACTCATTCTGGTGGAGTTACGATTTTACTTAGTCATAACTTTAATGGTAATATTCTTGAGTCATACTTTTCTTTAGAGGGAAGATATATAATAGCCGTTATTCAGTCTGGGGAGACTATTGTTATTTTATGTAATATTTATGGCTTTAACAGGTCTGAGCTGAACAGTATTCTTTTCCAAAGTTTGTCCACAAAACTTTCAGCTTTAAATCTGAAATTTCCTTAAGCTGCATTTATTGTGGGAGGGGATTTTAATGAGGCCTCTGATTTATATTTAGATCAGGCCAGGAACACACTGAATAAGGAAATCAGAGTGGCTACAAGAAGATACTCTGAGAAGCTGAAAAAAAAGTTTTCAGCTAACGACCCTGCATCAGTGTGGAGTGGCATGAAACAACTTTCGAATTACAGGACTCCTACCCCCAACCCTGTAGTGGACCAACAACTGGCTGACGACCTGAATGTGTTCTACTGTAGATTTGAAAGGCCCAATCTCACACCCCACACCCATTCAGACCTTCACTTCACACAAACACCAACACCTCCTGCAACCCCCCTCCTCCCCCTCCGGCTACTCAACCTGCACTTAAGATCTGTGAAGATGAAGTGTGGCGTGGCTTTCGAAAACAAAGGATAAAGAAAGCACAGGGCCCAGATGGCGTTTCACCTGCATGTCTTAGATCCTGTGCTAACCAGCTGGCCCCCATCTTCACACAGATCTTCAATAGATCATTGGAGCAGTGTGAAGTCCCATGCTGCTTCAAACGCTCCACTATCATCCCTATCCCAAAGAAACCAAAAATCACAGGACTTAATGAATACAGACCTGTCACCCTGACATCTGTGGTCATGAAGTCATTTGAGAGACTGGTGTTGGCCCACCTGAAGGACATCATTGGACCCTTTCTAGATCCCCTTCAATTTGCTTATTGAGCAAACAGGTCTGTGGATGATGCAGTCAACATGGGATTGCATCATATCCTGCAACATCTGGACAGACCAGGGACATATGCAAGGATCCTTTTTGTGGACTTCAGTTCGGCTTTCAACACCATCATCCCAGCTATACTCCGGACTAAATTACACCAACTCTCTATTCCGATGTCTATTTGTCAGTGGATTACCAGCTTTCTGACAGACAGGCAGCAGCTTGTGAGACAGGGGAAATTCACTTCCAGCACCTGTACATTCAGCACTGGTGCCCCCAAACGTAAGGTGCTCTCCCCACTATACTTCTCCCTCTACACCAATGACTGCATCGCCAAGGACCTCTCTGTCAAGCTCCTGAAGTTTGCAGATGACACCACTGTCATCGGCCTCATCCGAGATGACGATGAGTCTGCATACAGAAGGGAGGTTAAACAGCTGGCTGTCTGGTGCAGTCAAAACAACCTTGAGCTGAACACGCTCAAAACGGTGGAGATGATTGTGGACATTAGGAGGAACACCCCAACACTGCCCCCTCACCATTCTAAACAGCACTGTGGCAGCAGTGGAGTCATTCAGGTTCCTGAGCACTACCATCTCACGGGACCTGAAGTGGGAGACCCACATTGACTCCATTGTGAAAAAGGCCCAGCAGAGGTTGTACTTCCTTTGCCAGTTGAGGAAGTTCAACCTGCCACAGGTGCTGCTGATACAGTTCTACTCAGCAGTCATTGAGTCTGTCCT
The DNA here is from genome assembly GCF_019703515.2 of Myxocyprinus asiaticus. Classification (NCBI taxonomy): domain Eukaryota; kingdom Metazoa; phylum Chordata; class Actinopteri; order Cypriniformes; family Catostomidae; genus Myxocyprinus; species Myxocyprinus asiaticus. The sequence continues at coordinate 409,418 of NC_059391.1, read as the reverse complement.
CTGCACTTCAATATCTGTCTGGTTTGGTTCAGCTACGAAATCAGATATCAGAAGACTACAAAGGACAGTTTGGACTGCTGAGAGGGTTATTGGTTGCCCCCTGCCCTCCCTTCAAGAACTGTACACTTCCAGAGTGAGGAAAAAGGCTGGAAAAATCACTCTGGACCCCACTCACCCTGCCCACTACCTTTTTTTTGTTTTTTGTTTTTTTATGTTGATTTTTCCCCTTTTTCTCTCAATTTGGAATGCCCAATTCCCAATGTGCTTTTAAGTCCTCGTGGTCACGTAGTGATTCGCCTCAGTCTGGGTGGCGGAGGATGAATCCCAGTTGCCTCCGCGTCTGAGATCCCCAATTTTTTTTTGTTGTTGATTTTTCCCCTTTTTCTCCCAATTTGGAATACCCAATTCCCAGTGTGCTTTTAAGTCCTCATGGTCGCGTAGTGATTCGCCTCAGTTCGGGTGGCGGAGGATGAATCCCAGTTGCCTCTGCGTCTGAGATCATCAACCCACACATCTTATCATGGGGCTTGTTGAGTGTGTTGCCATGGAGACATAGAGCATGTGGAGGCTTCACTCCATCCACCGCGGCAACCACGCTCAACTCATCACGTGCCCCACAGAGAACGAACCACATTATAGTGATCACGAGGAGGTTACCCCATGTGACTCTACCCTCCCTAGCAACCGGGCTAATTTGGTTGCTTAGGAGACCTGGCTGGAGTCACTCAGCACGCCCTGGAATTCGAATTAGCGAACTAGCAAACTCCAGGGGTGGTAGCCAGCGTCTTTACCACCGAGCTACCCAGGCCCCTGTGCCCACTACCTTTTTGAACTGTTACCTTCTGGCCGATGCTTCAGAGCTCTGAGCACCAGAACCGTCAGACACAGGAACAGTTTTTCCCCCAGGCTATCCATCTCATGAACAGTTAAAACTGCCCCATTGTGCAATAATTAATGTGCAATACACAGCTTAGTCTTTTATTATAATCCAACACATCCAACCTCTTCTGACATTACATTCCCTTGCATTGTATATAACCGATTTTTATTTAGATTTGCACTACGTATGTGTGTATGTATGTATGTGTGTGTGTGTATATATATATATGTATATATATATATATATATATATATATATATATATATATATATATATATATATATATATATATATATATATATATATACACACACACACTACCATTTTGAAACACTTACTCATTCTTTATTATAATTTGTTTTCACATTTTAAAATAATAGTAAAGTCATCAAAACTATGGAATAACATACATGGAACTATGGGAATTATGTTGTGACTAAACAAAATCCAAAATAAATCAAAACTGTGTTATATTTTAGCATCTTCAAAGTCACTCTTTGCCTAGAATTTGCAGACATGTACTCTTGACATTTTCTCAACCAACTGCTTGAGGTATCACCCTGGGATGCTTTTTAAACAGTATTGAAGCAGTTCCCATCTATGTTTGGCACTTATTGGCTGCTTTTCTTTATTATTTGGTCCGAGTCATCAGTTTCAAAAACTTTTTTTTTTTAATAAAATTTTAGTTTTATAATGAAATAAATGTATACGGTGGCACAATTATATTTTTGTCTACAAAACTAATTTCAAACATTTAATCATACGCCTTCAGATCAAAAGATTTTTAAGATCATGAGAAACATTTCAGTCAAGTGTTTCAAAACTTTTGACCGGTAGTGTGTGTATATATATATATATATATATATATATATATATATATATATATATATATATATATATATATATATTGTTTATTGTGTATTCTATATATACTTTATTTTCTTTTCAATATTTTTTTTTTATTTTATTTTATTATTCAATTTTTAATAATTTTTAAAAAATCTTGTTGCTGTTTTGTATTGTTGTGTACTGGAAGCTCCTGTCACCAAGACAAATTCCTTGTATGTGTAAGCATACTTGGCAATAAAGCTCATTGTGATTCTGATTCTGAATGTGCTTAGCTGTTGACAGGGTTTTGTTTAAGTTTATTTGGAAGAACAAGACTGAATATGTAAAAAGAAAAACAGTTATAAGAACTCTTTCAGAGGGTGGGCTCAACGTCCTTGATTTCAGTACTGTTAATATCATTTTTAAAATCAATTGGACAAAACATTGCTTGGCTCAGGAGGACTCTATATGTTTTTATATCCCCAATTTGTTTTTTAATAAGTGCGGTGGTCTAAAATTTTTAATTTCGTGTGACTTGAAATGTAGTAAACTTCCCATTAAGCTTGCTAATTTTCATAAGCAAGCACTGGAAGCTTGGAAAATAGCCTTTAAACATAATTTTTCTCCACACTCATCTATATTATGGAATAATCAACATGGGTTATTTAAGAACAAATCTAGATTTAAAAAAGACTGGTTTGAAAAGGGAATTATTTTTGTTTCAGATTTACTAAATTGTAATGGGGAGATTTATGCTTATGAGCAATTTATCTCTATCTCAGGAATTCTGTCTTCATTTAGAGAATTCACTTCATTGTGAAAAGCATTTCTCCTAAATTGCTTCATCTTGTGAAACCACATTTTAGATACAACTCAGTAGTTGGACAAGTTCCAAAACTTTTTATTGGAGGTATCTCTATCTTGGATAATAAATGAAATAATTTTCACATTAAAAAGTGTCTCACACAAGATTAAGTTGTCCCCCAAATTTTCCTATGCTTCCCACTGACAAGATATGGTCCGAGACTAATAGATTTGTACTGCCCAATAAGATAAAATAAATTCACATTAAAGTGTTGCATAGATATTATCCATGCAATGCTTTTCTAGATAAGTTTAAAGGAGACGTTTCACCGCAATGTTCTTTTTGTAATCTTGAACCTGAAACTTCTACACATTTATTTTGCACCTGTAATTACAAACTTTTGGACCCAGGTAGCTATGTTAATTTTTTATGCATTTCATAAAATAATCAAAATAGATGACTCCATGATTCTGTTTTTGGATTGTAACACTGACTGAGAACTATCTGAATCAATGAAGCAAGGCCTAATTACATTAATTCCAAAACCAAACAAAGATAAAAATTTCTTAGATAATTGGCACCCAATAACTTTGCTTAACTCTGATTAAAAACTACTAGCTGCAGTATATGTAGAAGACTGAAACCCTGTTTAGAAAAAGTTATCTCACTCACAATCTGGCAACAGTCGGACAGTTCTCAGTTCTCGTAGTGGATCAGACACCTTCGAGATTAAAGCAGATATCGCGGGATTTACGTTCATGTGCTGTTGCTGATAAAGTGGATGCAATTTAAATTCTGCTGATTTAAAATGAAAATAAATGTGATGAAAAAGACACTCAATGTACCTTTTATTTAATTCCCCCCATAAGACGTGTCTTTCCATCCATTTTTAGTTGAATAAAGAAACATATTTTAGCTATTTCAGAAATATAATAAAAACCACTTATCCCATACAGAGATCGCACTGTCCGAGATGGGAATTGGGAATATTCACAGATAATTTATACACATAAAAACATGATATTAAAGATTAAAAAAAAAAAAAAAATCAAACATTTTAGAAGATAACGAAACATCACGGTTAATTAAGCCAATGAGCATTAAGCTGTGTCATCAGCCAGTCATTTCCAATCGGGTGTGAAATATCGCGATACTCAAATGTGAAACAGCTGAGCGTGATGTCCCAATGAATGCTGCTTATCCGAGTGTTTGACGCTACCTGACGTGACGCGTGTAGTTGAATCATTATTATCAACATGAATCGTAGTTAAACGCATGTCATTTTTAGCCAGGTTCAGTAATGGAGGTGAACTCGAGCTGTGCGTCTCCTAAAGAAGAAGGTGAGCTGGAAGACGGTGAGATCTTCGACGATGAGCCGCAGACGCAGCGGCAACAGTATGTGCGGCCTCCGCGACGCACCCGAACCAGTCGAGGCATGATGAACAAGAGAGCGCGTTTACCCGGACCTATGGTCAATAACAGCGCTCCAGTGCCGCCGAGAGCTCATCTGCCCGGGCCCATGATCCCCACCGCCCCGCACCCAGCCTTCCCCCACGGGCTGCGGCCGCTCACAGGGCCCGGACAGGCCGTGCCGCGTTCCGGCTTCTGGGAGCGTAGCCACGGCGCACTGGGCCGCTTCAGATACCGCAGTCACCACGCGTCAGACTGGACTCGTGGCTGGCCAGAGCGATTCGCCGAGAACCACAGCGGCAGAACCGAGTCGCCATGCAGGAAACGTATCCTCACATCACGCAATAATGATCATACCAATAAACATTCATAGTTGTTGTTTTAAAAACTGTTTTTTTCTACCTTGGGCTACAATGCAAGTACTATGCTATATAAATTATGATAATCAAAGTACCACAGTGTATGTCAAAGTGCCATGGTAATACTTCGGTATCCTTTGATGTACATTGCAAAAATAAATTCTTGGGGAAATTGAAATCCCATCATATTGAAGTAGTCAGCGGGGGAAAAAGAGATTTCTAGTTTCAACATTCATATTATTTGTACTTCAGCATTATTTGTACACCATGTTTCAACGTGATCTTGGTTTTGTTAGACGAGTAAAACTAGCTTCATACCACGTGACCCACATTTTCTTTTTGACCATTGAAAATGAACAAAATGTAATAATTCACAGATATTGTATACCCACTCTGAGAGCCCCATATCTCTGGGTTTTCACCATATTGGGCCTTAAATATTAAGATACCAAAGGAAAGATTGTTCAAAACTAAAATCTAAAAGGATATAAAGATCTTCAATACTTCTGGAGTTATAGGCACTCCAGCTTTGGAAAAACAACACAAAGCCCCCACCTCCCCATTTTTGGACTGGCACCATTGGTATCTAATGCAACAAGGGGTGCTGAAGTGAACTAATTTTAGCAATAGAACTATCTATCTGTGTACAAATAAAGTAACAATGCTACCACCCTCTACAAATTAATGGATTACTCTGTAAATTATACATGGCATTTAATATTTTGGCTTTCATCATTTGTTTATCTTTCTTCAGAAAAAGTATTAATCAAAAATTTCAGCCAGGGAGGTTACTGAAATGTTATGAAGTTTCATCTGATGTTATCCGTGTACCGCCGCATTGTGCCATCATATGTGAATGAATGAATTTGCCTGCTGGGCCTCACTTCATGGGGACTGTACCATGAAGCTGGTTTCGGTGGCTAGCCAGGTAAGTTGTAGTTTAGTTTGCCGCAACCCCAGGTTTTAGGTACTATGAAAGTTGGTCGGCTTTTAGCGGTGTTCATCGCCATAGCAGCTTACACTACATGGCTAACCTGCTCCGTAGGAGGTTTCGTTCTGGATTACAGATCGCTAACTTATGCTGAACCATTCAGCTGTGAGTAAAATGACAGCTCTGACGCAATCAAGTCACTCCCCCTTGTCTCTTAAAGAATACTTTACAAATAAATCTTAGAAATCCTCAAAATCAACTCTTCATGATAAATTATTTATTTGAAAATCTAAATGTAGATTTGCTTTTAAATTGCTTTTCATTTTCTCTCTTTAGCCATAGCAAAAATATCTTTGAAAATATAAACATAATATATTAGGCTATCTATAAATGGCCAGTTTGCAAAAAAATAATCGTTTTTAAAATATTGAAAGCTCAAGATTGCTAGGAAAGGGGTGAATGCCACCCAAACATTTCATGGACTCGAGATGAACATACAGTATTTTACTTGAAGTTATAATAATATAATTAATAAGCAATATAAGCAGTACACAAAATACTCTTTTATAAAAAGAACAAATACGTCTTATTATTGCATACCAATTTTTTGCATACAGTATTCCATGTGCTCAATTTTTAATTAATTTATAGTTGGATTTTTTATGCTTTATTTTCGCTTTTGTTTTTTTGTTTTTACTAAAGACAATGTACAAATTGTACATTTTGAATAACCATATCAAATAACCATTCACAACATATTCTATAAATAACATGTTTAATTCATTAATTTACATGTTTTTTTATTTCAAATAAAGTGGAAAGGCTTCACCTCCTTTTTTAAATAAATGAAATAGGACACAAGTCGGACACATTTCTAACCGGCATGCACCTCGCGGTGATCGGTGCTGTGTAGATTTTGCTCATCTCGAACGATCCTAAATTCTTAATGTGATAAAAACAATATAAAACAGCTGGTATATCAATGCGTAAGTGAATTAATATAGGCCCACAACAAGAACACATCGGCTTATTAATTTTAAAAGCTTAAAGGTATTTAAAATATAAAAGCTTGTATGTTTATTTGAATTGAAAATTGTATATATCATTCAAAACTATTACAAATAAATATTGACTACTACTGATTACAAACGAAGAGAGACTATAAAGATGAATATTCTCACTAAGTTTCTTTTTCTTTTTCAAAATCTACTAATTAGTATATCAAAAAGTGTTTTTAGACAATGGAATAAACTATTTACTTTGTAAATATATATGGGATAATAGAATTAGAAACCAAGAATTAGTCTTAAAATTCTTAAGTTGTGAAAAAGACTTGGAGGACTAGAATTCCCTAAATTAATAAATTATTTTAAAGCTGCCCAAATTCAACCTGTATTGATTTGGATGAACAAAGAATCTAAAGTGAAATGAAGGAAGATGGAAATTTATCAAATAGGGGAACCTATTAGTATATCCCTGTTCCTACCCAAACAAAGCAACAAATTTAAATTAATAGATAATATTTATATTAATAGTACTTTTAGAATTTGGTAAAAAAATAAAAATAATAAATAGTAAAATTAAGAAAGATAGTTAATTTACAATAAATTGCTAAAGATCATGATTTCATGCCAAATAGATTAGATAATACATTTAAATTTTGGGCAGATAGAGCTCTGAAAAGATATCACCAACTGTTCACTGATAAAGGAATGGATACCTTTTCAAACCTAGCAAAAAAGTATGAGCTTCCAAATTCACAATTTTTTTAATTATTTACAGGTAAGAAGATATTTATTAACAGAAGTTCAAGTAAAAGAAATAAAAAAAGGAAATGCATCCATTAATAAATTATATAATTGATACATACAATTAATCCAATAAAAATGTGAGTGCACTTGAAAGAGATATACAGGACACTCTCAATAAAATTATATGTAGGTGGGAGGATGAATTAAAAATAAAAAGTAGTTCAGCAAGACTGGGAAGAAATATATAATATATTCCATACTACTCAATCCAGTGTTTGGAGGGAAGATGCTTTGAAGATACAAATGACATTTTGTATAATGCCTGTTATTCAAAGTAAATACAACAGCATGGTAAAAAGGGATTGTTGGAGAAATTGTGGAGAAAAAAAGGCTTGTTACAGTCAAATCCTATACGGGTGCTCTAAATTGACAACTTATTGGAATGAAGTGATTAGACAGTTTAATTAAAACACATTTATTTCTTTTTTTGATATTAACAATTTTTATTGATTCCATTCAACAAATTACATAAACATCGCAGAAAATGCGGAATCAAATTATACAATTAAACCCTTCCCCCCGAACACCACCACCCGACACAAACACTCACCCCAGTGGTCATAAATATATAAAAATAAATAAACAAAAAAAACATGCACGCACAATAAATAAATAAATAAAAGCATATTTTCAAAAAAAAAAAACAATCAAATTGCACACACATATTTAAACCTAAAGATCCCACTCCACTACCCCTCCTCGAAAGCCTTCCAAAAACGACAAATATCTATCCCATTTTCTATCAGATAACCCCAGATTTCCCAGCCTTCTATAGATCCCTTCCTCAAAGGCCGCAACCCTCCCCATCTCCGAGCACCACTCATGAAATGAGGGTGCTCCAACCGACCTCCAACCCCTTAAAATAACCTGTCTGGTGATCATGACGCTCGTTAGGACCCAACTCTTTATGTGCCGATTCTCAACGTCGATGACCACCCCATCGCCCAAAATACAGAGTCTGGGGCAAAGTGAAAGCTGAGTGCCCAATACATCACATATAAGAATCTGAACTTTCAACCAAAACTCCTGGATCTCAACACACCCCCAAAAAGACATGAGTTATGTCTCCAACCTCTGATTGACATCACCAGCAGGTGGGTGTGTCTTTAAGACCAAGCCTATACAATCTGGAGGGGGTCCAATAAAATCGATGTAAAATCTTAAATTGCATAAGGCGAACCCTTGCATCTCTAGATGCAGACTTGAAATTTTTTAGGATCCTAGCCTACACCCCCTCCTCCAATGTCAAGTTTAGATCTTTTTCCCATAATGAACTAGCAGGGAGTAATACACTGATGCCTCATGACCTTTTCCAAAAGCAGCAATCACCTCTCCCAAAGCACCTGCCGCTTTAGGGGGGTGCGTGCCACTCCCAAAAACAGTGCAGAGTAGGTGGCGAAGCTGTAAATACTGAAAAAACTGAGATCTGGAAATGCCAAAATGTTGAACCAAATTTACTCCACTCTCATATAGGTCACCAAGTGTATTAACCCCCCTCACAATCCAATCCGACCAACAGAAAGGGGACTTATCAATACATAGTTTAGGGTTCAGCCATATGCTCGAGGCTACGTTTAAATAAATATCAGAATTAAACACTCTGGACACTTTTGTCCATATCGAGTGCAAATGCAAAATAACGGGGTGCGACTTAACCTCTCCGGCTAGTTTAATCGAAAGGCTTTGCAGTGGCGAGATAGGGGCAAGAACTTCCTTTTCAATACAAAACCAGGGAGGAGTTCTCTCAGGTGAAAGCGACCAATGAGCCAAATGTCTAAGACTGAATGCATAATAATAAAACAAAATCTTGGGTAGGCCTAACCCACCTTTGTCAATTGGCCTATGTAACTTATTGAAATTTAACCTGGGACGTTTACCATTCCAAATAAAGGACTTCGCTATGTTATCAAATTGCTTGAAATAAGAGAGGGGGGTATCTACAGGGAGAGACTGCAGTAAGTCATTGAACTTTGGAATACAATTCATTTTAATAACATTAACCTTCCCAATCATCGATAAGTGTAATGAAGCCCACCTGTCCACATCATTCAAAAACCTTTTTATTAAGGGATCAAAATTAACTCTGACTAAATCAGACAAATTTGCTGGGAATAAAATCCCCAAATACTTGATGCCCTGTTTGGGCCACTGGAAGGCACCTGGCTGGAAGGCTGTTACTGGACAGTATGCTGTCAAAGCCAAAGCTTCGGATTTAGACCAATTGACTTTGTATCCTGAGAATTTGGAAAAGGAGTTAATAATTCTGTGGAGGCAAGGCATAGATCTAGTAGGGTCGGAGACAAATAATAAAATATCATCTGCGTAAAGCAGAAGCTTATGCGCCACACCTCCCGCCGTCACCCCTGGAAAATCATCCTCCTTCCTTATCGCGGCTGCTAATGGTTCCAGGGCAAGACAGAACAATAATGGGGAAAGAGGGCAACCCTGCTGGGTGCCCCTATCCAGAGTAAAATAATCTGAAATTAACCCATTTGTTTGTACTGCTGCTACAGGGTGTCTATAAAGTAACTTAATCCAACCAATAAATGTACTCCTGAACCCATACCTTTCCAAAATCTTAAAAAGATAATCCCATTCTACCATATCAAATGCCTTTTTGGCATCAAGAGAGATGGCAGCAACCGGAGACTGATCATTCGCTACTGACCATATGCTATTGATGAGACGCATAATATTATCAGAAGAGCTACGGCCTCGAATAAACCCCACCTGATCTATATGTATAAGTGATGTCATAACTTAATTGATTAGCCAGAATTTTGGACAAAATTTTTACATTTAACTGGATCAGGGAAATTGGGCTGTAACTTTTACACTCGCTTGGATCTTTGTCCTTTTTTAGAATCAGACTAATCCGGGCTTGTGTCATGGTTGGTAGAAGTTTTCCATTCTTGAATGATTCTGTATAAACTTCTAACAAAACTGGAGCCAGTTCTGTAGTATAGGATCTAAAAAACTGGTTGGGGCCAGAGCCTTGCCTGTAGACAAGGCCTTAATTACCTCATCAAGCTCCTCCAAGGTTATCTCAGAATCGAGAGAGTTTTTTTGCAGAGTCGTCAGTTTAGGGAGATCTAATGGTTCCACAAAGTTCCTAATATCTTCATCAGTGGATGAAGACCTGGAACTATAGAGATCAAAATAGAATTCTTTAAAAGCATTATTAATATCAATGGCCGAGGTAAATATTTCACCACCAGCAGATTTCACTGAGGGAATGGTAGAGAAAGACTTTCTCTGCTTTATATATCTAGCCAAACGTTTTCCTGCTTTGTCACCCGACTCAAAGTATGACTGTCTTGCCCTGAATAACCAAAACTCCACTTTCCATGATAAAATAGTATTATATCTATATTTCAATAGGGTCAATTCTCTGAGGCCATCAGATGACATACGGCGCTTCAGCTCAGCCTCGGTATTTTTAATATTTCCTTCCAACTCCACAAGTTTTTGTGCTTTGGATTTTTTAATGAATGAGGCATACTGTATGATCCGACCCCTAAGAACCGCCTTAAGTGCCTCCTAAGCCACGCCCACAGAGGATACTGAGGACCAGTTGGTCTCCATATAAACACTGATTTCAGTCTTTAACGTTTGTTGGAAATCAGGATTTTGCAAAAGGGATACATTAAGGCGCCAACTGCATGATTTCTTTTTCTCTGTATATGGCAACACCTCTTGAGCAATCAACAACAGATGAAATGACGGACTTGGACACTCAAAAAAAATCTATTCTAGAATAAATCTTATGGACTGATGAAAAAAATGTATAGTCCCTACCGGATGGGTTCAGAAGTCTCCAAATATCTGTAAGACCAAGATTTTTACACATTCTGTGAAGCGTCAATGTTGCTCTAGGGGGCTTACACACTTGCTTAACTATGATCAAGGACTGAGTCCATCAAAAGATTAAAGTCTCCTCCCAATATTATATCATGAGGGGTGCCAGCGGCTTGCAACATCCCTTCAAGATCTATAAAAAAGCCCTGATCATCAGCGTTAGGTGCGTAAATATTAGCCAAAATCAACCTTTGCCCTTGAATTTCAGCTAAAACAATAATGACTCTCCCTAATTTATCTTTAATCTGTTTGAGACATTTGAATTGTAGATGTTTATTAATCAATATAATGACTCCCTTGCTCTTACTTGAACCAGCACTAAAGAAAACATGTCCACCCCATATCTTCCCAAATTTTTCAGCTTTCTGCGGGGAGAGAGATGTGTTTCTTGAAGAAACAGTATCATATTTCTTACGTTTAAGAAAAGTAATAACCTTCTTTTTATGGGATGCCCCAACCCATTCACATTCCACATGGAGAGAGACAATCCACTCATATTAAAATCTGACATTTTGACATATTAGAAAAAAATAGATTGTGTCAAAAACAAAGTTATACAGACCACATTCCCCATTAGTGAAACAATCAAACCCCGAACTTCCCCCCGAACATAACAAACAGAAAAAAGAAAAACGTGCGCATTAACCCCACGCACGACGGCGCCAACCGACGACAATCCCTCTAAACTCAAAAGGTCCATGAACGCACACGAGTCCCCACGACAACTTTGCCATCGGATTGCTCAATTTTGCATCACAAATTTGTGAGGCAAAATTACATAACAGAAAATACTTTGTAAAATAAACCCCAGCAAATAGGAAGAATGAACACAAAGAATGTGTAGATTAATTCACAGAACTGTCTCAAAGGTGTGATCTTCCACAAAACAAATTCCAGCTGATATAAAACCGTTCAGATTCCTCGGACAGACAAACGAATGTTCAGTGAGCCAGCTGTTATGAGTTCAGCGGATGACGTAATCATTCCAATGTCCCATAAAATACTCAAAACAAACTACAGCCAGCAGGAGGAATAAGCATGAAGAACGAACAGATTAATCCACAGCTGTTCCAAAGGAGTATTATTTGTAGGGCTTTACTGGTTGTTTAGGTCAGTGTTACTATCAGAAATAATTAATAATTATTTATTTAATTTTTTTATTTAATATTTAAATTAATTAATTGAATCTAACTCATTAAAACCTCATATGGGGCTCCAGTAAATGTAGTGCGCTACGTTTAGGAGCGGGTTTGGTTATTAGCAATAATTAATAATTATCAAAGATAATTATTAATTATTAAAATCAATAGAACATTGATGAGAATCAATGTTAGCTTTTTTTAATCCTTTAAATCAACAATTATCAAAGATAATCACTAATCATTAACATCGATGAAACATTAATTAAAATTAACACTAGCTTATTGATCATTCAAATTCAACAATCATCAAAGATAATTATCAAAAATCAATAGAATATTAATAAGGATTAACACTGATGGGGCACCACCCTGGAATCAGGGACTAATAACCAGATAGTATAACAGTCTCAATATTAGATTGTTTTCTTAGGAAAATCGACATCCGAAGTATATCGATTTTCGGGAAAAAACAATGAATAAAGGCTTGAATCCGAGCACTGACATCCCATCAGCATGACACAGGTGTATGCAAAACAAACCAAAACACTTCTCTTTGTAATATAAACAAAGTTTATTTATGCAGTAATGTCAATTAATAATTAATACAATGCAGTCAATAAACCTCTGACTTACAACTACAAACTAAACAGTGATATGATTAGATATGGAAATCAAAATAATCCTATAACACATGAGGGTGTGTGTGTGTGTGTGTGTGTGTGTGTGTGTGTGTGTGTGTGTGTGTATGTAAGGAGCGACGCACACAAAATGGCGGACGTGACTCTCGTGGAGAGTATGTCACGCGAGACTTCTGGCCAAGGAATATGGCCGCGAATGTGGGCGGAGAGAAACCAGTCAATGGCGTCTACCAGTTACTGCGTGTATCCGCTTGTACGATAGCTTAGGGACAAAGCTGAGCTTTATCATTAAGCTATCTACGTGTGCCAAAAATGTGTGCCAGAATGTTTGTGAGGGGTCGCGTGTGTGTGTGTGTGTGTGTGTGTGTGTGTGTGTGTGTGGTTAGTACGAGAGAGAGAGAGAGAGAGAGAATTAAGTGACGGCCCCAAAGCCGATTTTGCGATCGTGGGAGAGAAAGCAGCTGTTAGTTTATCACTCAGAGATGCGGTGGATGGCTCGTAAACAGTCCCGCGTTCTTTGATTCTTTAATGGATAAACTCAGTTTGCCGGTCTCACCCGCGATGGCGAAAATGCACAACAGTCCAATTTGGTTGGACCACAATACAGCAAATCAAATTCGTGATAATTAATACCCTGAGAATTAATAATGAGCGGACATGGCGGTCCATAAACTGTACAAGCAAAAACCTTGAAACACAAGAGTAACACACTATAATATTCTATCTCTGCCCAGACGTAAACCTCTTACTTGAATCGCATGAGGATGCAGGTGGAATGTGTGTTCATCCGTCCTTTAACTCAAACTCGGTCCTCAAGGCTTGGGTGATGATGGGAGGCCGTTTCCTCGCTCTGTCGGCGGGCGGTACGGCTGCTGATTCTCGGTGGGCTGGCGGAGAAATCAGAAACGTTGACTTGATTGAAGATGGGAGAGAAATCTTTAATCTCTTCACTTCTGTAGGCAAACGGATGAAGATGCAGATTGCTCGGCGGTCTCCTTCGGATCCATTAGAGTGTTCGGTGGAACACAGAGTAATCTCAACTCGTCCAGCAAGATGGAGATTGTATGGCCACAGTTTCAAGTCGGACGTTACTTCATTGTGCCACGAGACTGCACCTGAGAGCAGCGATGAGCTGCATCTATACAGGGCGAGCAAAGTTGCTGGAAGCAAATCCCGGAAGCATTTCAGAGGTATTTCTACTACTGATGATGTCATAGTTAAGGTACGTTCTGTCGTGTGCCTCATCCAATAGGAGTTGAGAGTTCGATCCTTTAGTGAGCAAGGCTTCATGGGATTTGTAGTCTGTTTTGGACTCCCTTTGTTTGATTTTGGCGTGGTTTTTATCAGTAAGATTTACGACTTGTTATGTGGGGGCCTGAGTTAGGTTTTACGACTGTGTTGGGCCTGCCTTTGTCTTCTATCTGAATACATGAGGCTCAACATATTCAATAGAACAAGCTCCAGCCGCTAGGCGAAACCAATACAAAAAGAAACAAACCCGGCATCCCGGTTCCCCAGATGATCGTGTCAATTCACTCGGAGGCCGCATAAACGTATATTCCATGACTTACACAATCTGTCAACTTCATAAAAGACATACTTTGTGTGAGTATGTAGATATTTTGCGGTCATCCGTAGTGTCTATTCTCAATCTGTCCGGGAACTTCAATGTGAAAGTAATCTTTCATCAATGCAAAAGTTTCTTTAAGGAAAGTGTTATTCACAAAACAAGCTCCAGCCGCTCGGCGGAGCCAACGCAGTTTACTCAGTCATTGATTCTATAAAAGACATTGCCAGATTTGGAAATGTAAATACTTTGTGACCAATATTCGTTTCTATTCTCAGTTTGGCCGGAAACATTAGAGCAAACGAGATCTTTTTCTGATGTAAGAGTTTCTTGCATTCTTTGAACCGATCGCATTTCTCTCTTGTCGAGTTCGCAAAATCCAGGAAAAAGAAAATATAATGATTCTTCCAAGAAAGCTTCCCTTTGCTCCTCGCCTGGCACAACACAAGATCTTGATCGGATGATCTCAGAAATCTGGCCAGAATCGATCGGGGCTTGTCTCTCTCAGCAGATCTGTGAGCAGGGACTCTGTGAGCTTGCTCGATTTCCAGCTTGTGGCCTGTTATGTCGAGCAGACTCGGGAAAAGCTTGTCTAGGAATTTCACCATATCTCTGCCCTCCTCATGCTCAGGAATTCCAACAATTCGAACGTTATTCCTGCGGCTTCTATTCTCAAGATCTTCAAGCTTTTCAAGGAGATGTTCCAAATCAACTTTTGTCGCGGGCGGATTAGTGGTTAATTGCTTCTCCGAAGATTCCAGAAAATCGATTCGTCTCTCAACATCTGACACTCTTGTAACTGTCTCAGAGAATTTTATTTCCATCGCCGTAATCGATCGACGTATTACAACAAGATCCTCAAAGTCAGCAAGAACCTTCGTCAACATCACCAACATGTTGGACAACTGACGCTGGATTTCTTCTCCCGCCGTGCCATCCAAAATGAGTCCCCGGTCTGTAGGCCTGTCGGGGCTTTCATCCTGAACACGTAAGTGTCTTTTAATGTCTCCAGAGCCCGAGGATTTTGACTTCTTTGCCATGTTTTACCTCAAAGAGCAAATGTGTAACTGGGTGTATCAAATTTCACCAAATAATAACATGAAAATAATCAAAAGTTTAGCAAAGTGCGCAGAGCTGGTCGCTCACACGTCTGCTTCTTGCATGGCGTCACATGACCTAATGCAAAAGTTTCTTTAAGGAAAAGTGTTATTCACAAAACAAACTCCGGCTGCACGGTGGAGCCAACGCAAAAAGAAAAAAGAAACCAAACTGACGCCCAGCTTCCTCAAAAGCCAGAGTAAGTACAGCGAGTCGACCCACTCACATGAGAAACACCCAATGGTTTACTCACCCATTGATTTAATAAAAGACATTGCCTGATTGGGACATGTAAATATTTTGCGACCGTCCTTCGTTTCTATTCTCAGTTTGGCCAGAAACATCAGAGCAAAAGTGAACTTTCGCTGATGTAAGAGTTTCTTACATTCCTTGAACCGATTGCGTTTCTCTCTTGTCGAACTCGCAAAGTCCGGAAAAAAGAAAATATTATGGTTCTTCCAAGAAAGCTTCCCTTTGCTCCTCACCTGGTGCAACACAAGATCTTTATCGGATGATCTCAGAAATCTGGCCAGAATCGATCGGGGCATATCTCCCTCAGCAAATCTGTGAGCTGGGACTCTGTGAGCTCGCTCGATTTCCAACTTGTGGCCTGTTATGTCGAGCAGACTCGGGAAAAGCTCGTCTAGGAATTTCACCATATCTCTGCCCTCCTCATGCTCAGGAATTCCAAAAATTCGAACGTTATTCCTGCGGCTTCTATTCTCAAGATCTTCAAGCTTTTCAAGGAGATGTTCCAAATCAACTTTGGTCGCGGGCGGATTAGTGGTTAATTCCCTCTCCGAAGATTCCAGACAATCGATTCGTCTCTCAACATCAGTCACTCTTGTAACTAACTCAGAGAATTTTATTTCCATCACCGTAATCGATCGACGTATTACAGCGAAATCCTCCAAGTCAGCAAGAATCTTCGTCAACATCACCGACATGTTGGACAACTGACGCTGGATCTCCTCTCCCACCATGCCATCCAAATCGAGTCCCTGGTCTGTAGGCCTGTCGGGGCTTTCATCCTGAACACGTAAGTGTCTTTTAATGTCTCCAGAGCCCGAGGATTTTGACTTCTTTGCCATGTTTTGCCTCAAAGAGCAAATGTGTAACTGGGTGTATCAAATTTCACCAGATTATAACATGAAAATAATTACAAATTTAGCTAAGTGCGCAGAGCTCATCGCTCACACGTCTGCTTCTTGCATGGCGTCTGTTATCATTATGATTTAAAAAGGAGCCAAACAACTATGTGATGATAAATGGCTTCATATGATCACTATCCTTAATAAAAGTTTTTTGCATGATCTGTCATATTTTCAAAATCAGTGCCAAATTTTCACAATATCTGCCAGGGTATGCAAACTTTTGAGCACAACTGTATACACTGAATCAAAATTTAACCCACACTATTACCCTTCCCCAATCACCAACCCCACCCTAACCCCCAACGAACAACCCTGTGGTCACATATAAGAATACACACACACACAAAAAAGAAAACAAAAAAAGAAAAGCTAAACTTCTTTCTCCACTGCCCCTCCCTGAGAGTCCCCCAAAAATGCTAAATAATTGCCCTATTTCCTATCAAACAAATCCCAAAACCCCAGCCTTCTACTTGACACCTCCTTGAAAGCTGCCATCCTCCCCATCTCTGCACACCACTCCAGAAATTAGGGTGCTCCATCCGACTTCCATCCCCTTAAAATAATCTGCCTACCAATCAGAACACTGGTCAGAACTGGTTAATCTCCCATATTGATGACCACTCCATTGCCCAAAATACAGAGTCTGGGGCAAAATGAAACTTGAGTGCCCAATATGTCACATATAAAACTCTGAACCTTCAACCAAAATTCTTGGATCTTAACACACCACCAAAAAACACGGGTTGTGTCTCCATCCTCTGATTGGTGTCGCCAGCAGGTGGGTGTGTCTTTAAGACAAAGCCTATACAGTCTAGAGGGGGTCCAATAGAATCTATGTAAAATCTTGAATTGCATAAGGCAATTTTTTCTCCTTTTATCTCTAGATGCAGACTTGACGTTTTTTAGAATCCTAGCCCAAACTCCTTCCTCCAATACCAAGTTTAAATCTTTCTCCCATAATCTATTTTATAGAAGTTGAAGCTCCATCCCCCAGACTCTGAATTAGCAGGGAGTAATACACTGATGCCTCATGACCTTTTCCAAAAGCAGTAATCATCTCTTCCAGAGTATCTGCCGCTTTAGGGGGGTGTGTGCTACTCCCAAAAATAGTACAGAGCAAGTGGCACAGCTGTAAATACCTAAAGAACTGAGATCTGGGAATCCCAAAATGTTGAACCAAATTTTCAAAGGATCTCAACACTCCACTCTCATATAGGCCACCGAGTGAAGTAACCCCCCTCACAATCCGCTCTGACCAGCAGAAAGGGGATTTATTAATACATAATTTGGGCTTCAGCCATATGCTCGAGGCAACATTTAAATAAATGTGCACACTCTGGATACTTTTGTCCATATCGAGTGCAAATGCGAGATAACGGGATGTAACTTCTCCGATTAGTTTGCTAGAAAGGCTTTGCAATGGCGAAATAGGGACAAGAACTTCTTGTTCAATACAAAACCAGGGAGGGGCTCTCTCAGGTGGAAGCGACCAATGAGCCAAATGTCTGAGACCGAATGCATAATAATAAAACAAAATCTTGGGTAGGCCTAGCCCACCTTTGTCAATCGGCCTATGTAACTTATTAAAATGTAATCTAGGACGCTTACCATTCCAAATGAAGGACTTCGCTATGCTATCAAATTGCTTGAAATAACAGAGGGGGACATCTACAGGGAGAGATTGTAGCAGGTAGTTACATTTTGGAATACAATTCATTTTAATTACATTAACCTTCCCAATCATAGATAAATGTAATGAAGCCCACCTGCCCACATCGCTCAAACTTTTTTATTAAGGGGTCAAAATTAACTAACTATATCAGACAAATTTGCTGGGAATAAAATGCCCAAAAACTTAATGCCCTGTTTGGGCCACTGGAAGACGCCCGGCTGAAAATCTGTTACTGGGCAGTATGCTGTCAGAGCCAAAGCTTTAGATTTAGACCAATTGACTCTGTATCCTGAGAATTTAGAAAAGAAATGAATAATTCAGTTGAGGCAAGGCATAGATCTAATGGGGTCGGAGACAAATAATAAAATATCATCAGCGTAAAGCAATTTTATGTGCCAAACCTCCCGCCACTACCCCTGGAAAATCATCTTCCCTTCTTGCTTACTCCCCTGCTCTTACTTGAGCCAGCACTACAGAAAACATGTCCACCCCATATCTTTCCAAATTTTTCAGCTTCCTGCGGGGAAAGATGCGTTTCTGTAAGAAACACTATATCATATTTCTTACGTTTAAGAAGAGAAATAACATCTTTTTATAGGGTGCCCCAACCCATTCACATTCCACGTGGAGAGAGACAATCCACTCATATTAACATTTGACATTTTGCTATATTAGGAAAAAAAGATTGTGTGTCAAAAATAAAATTATAAAGACCACATTCCACATTAGTGCAACAATCAAACCCCAAACTTCCCCATGTACCAAAAAAACAGAAAAAAGAAAAACATGCGCATTAACCCCACGCACGACAGCGCCAACTGGCGTCCATCCCTCTTAGCTCAAACAGTCCATGTACGCCTACGAGAGCCCCCATGACAAATTTGCCGCCAGATTGCTCATGTCAGGTGTTTCTGTACAAATTTTGTAAAACAGAATTACACAACAGAAGATAATCTATAAAACAAACTCCAGCCAGTAGGCAGAATAAACACAAAGAATGTGTAGATTCATCCACATAACTGTCCCAAAGGTGTATTCCTCCACAAAACCAACTCCAGCCTCTAGCGGAACCAGCACACACACACACACACACAAAAAAGGCCATTCAGTTTCCTCGGGCAGTCAAACGAATGTTCAGTGAGCTGGCCCAGTCAACTGCTACGAGTGTAACAAATGACCCAATCACTCCATTGTCCTGCAAGAAATACTCCACAAAACAAACTCCAACCAATAGGAGGCATAAGCACAAAGAATGTGCAGATTCATCCACAACACTGTCCCGAAGGAGTGCTGCTACACGAAACAAACTCCAGCAGCTAGATGGAACCAGCACAAAAAGAAACAAAAAAGGCGCTCAGCTTCCTCAGACGATCAAGTGGATGTTCAGTGAGTCAGGCTCACTTGGCTGCAACGTGAGAACCACAAAATAACTTTCTCCATTGACTTTATGAAGGACATTGCTTGCTGGGGACAAGTAAATGCTTTACGGCCATTCTTAGTATCTATTCTCAGTTTGGCCGGGATAATCAGTGCAAAAGCGACCGTCCGTTGATGTAAGAGTTTCTTGCATTCCTTGAATCGATCACGTGTCTCTCTTTGTTGTCGAATTCACAAAGTCTGGGAACAAGAAAATGATTTGGTTCTTCCAAGACAGCCTTCCTTTACTCCTCGCCTCGCGTAACACGAGATGTTTATCGGATGATCTCAGTAATTTGGCCAAAATTGATCGAGGCCTGTCTCCCTCAGCGGATCGCCAGGACCCTGTGAGCTCGCACGATTTCCAGCTTATGGCCTGTTATGTCGAGCAGACTCGGAAAGAGCTCGTCTAGGAATTTCACCATATCTCGGCCTCCTTTGTTCTCAGGAATTCCAACAATTTGGACGTTGTTTCACCAATTACGATTCTCAAAATTTGCCTTGGTCGCTAGCGGGTTAGCAGCTAATTCCCTCACAGATGACTCCAGATAATCGATCTGTTTCTCGACGTCCCCAATTCATGTAACCAACTCAGAATTTCGTCTCCATGGAAGTGATCGATCGACATATTACAGCAAGATCCTCAAAGTCCGCCACGACCTTCGCCAGCATTACAGACATGCTGGACAGCTGACGTTGAATCTCTCCCACCACACCGTCCAACCTGAGTCCCTGGTCTGCGGCCCTGTCTGGGGTATCAGTTTGAGCACGTAAGTGTCATTTAATGTCGCCAGAGCCCGAGGATTTTGAATCCTTTGCCATATTGTCGTCATAGAACAGTTAAGAATCAGGATGTATCGAATCTCACAAATAGTATTAAAACTAGCAAAGTGCGCAGAGCTCACCGTTCACACGTCCGACCCTCGCATGGTGCCACGCGACTCCGATTTTGTTCTTTTTATAAAAGACGTATTTTGTGTACTGCTTATTGCTTATATTTTTAACTTCAAGTAAAATACTTTGTTCATCTCGAGTCCATGAAAGAAAGAAGGGGCTTCGGTGGCATTCAGCTTTCCTAACAATCTTGAGCTTTTAATATTTTAAAAACGATTATTTTTTGCAGGTATCATCTTACTGGCTGTTTTATAAACTCAGGAAAAAAGAAACGTCCCTTTTTTAAGACACTGTATTTTAAAGATAATTTTGTAAAAATCCAAATAACTTTACAGATCTTTATTGTAAAAGGTTTAAACAATGTTTTCCATGCTTGTTCAATGAACCATAAACAATTAACGAACATGCATCTGTGGAACGGTCGTTAAGACACTAACAGCTTACAGATGGTAGACAATTAAGGTCACAGTTATAAAAACTTAGGACACTAAAGAGACCTTTCTACTGACTCTGAAAAACACCAAAAGAAAAATGCCCAGGGTCCCTGCTCATCTGCATGAACATGCCTTAGGCATGCTGCATGGAGGCATGAGGATTGCAGATGTGGCCAGGGCAATAAATTGCAATGTCCGTACTGTGAGACGCCTAAGACAGTGCTACAGGGAGACAGGAAGGACAGCTGATCGTCCTCACAGTGGCAGAGCACGTGTAACAACACCTGCACAGGATCGGTACATCCGAATAACACACCTGCGGGACAGGTAAAGGATGGTAACAACAACTGCCTGAGTTACACCAGGAACGCACAATTCCTCCATCAGTGCCCAGACTGTCCGCAATAGGCTGAGAAAGGCTGGACTGAGGGCTTGTAGGCCTGTTGTAAGGCAGGTCCTTACCAGACATCACCGGCAACAATGTCGCCTATGGGCACAAACCCACCTTCGCTGGACCAGACAGGACTGGCAAAAAGTGCTCTTCACTGACGAGTCGCTGTTTTGTCTCAACAGGGGTGATGGTCGGACTCATGTTTATCGTCGAAGGAATGAGCATTACACCGAGGCCTGTACTCTGGAGCGGGATCAGTTTGGAGGTGGAGGGTCCGTCATGGTCTGGGGCAGTGTGTCAGCATCATCAGACTGAGCTTGTTGTCACTGCAGGCAATTTCGACGCTGTGCGTTACAGAGAAGACATCCTCCTCCCTCATGTGGTACCCTTCCTGCAGGCTCATCCTGACATGACCCTCCAGCACGACAATGCCACTAGCCATACTACTCATTCTGTGCGTGATTTCCTGCAAGATAGGAATGTTAGTGTTCTGCCATGGCCATCGAAGGGCCCGGATCTCAATCCCATTGAGCACGTCTGGGACCTGTTGGATCGGAGGGTGAGGGCTAGGGCCATTCCCCCCCAGAAATGTTCTGGGAACTTGCAAGTGCCTTAGTGGAACATCAACACAGCAAGAACTGGCAAATCTGGTGCAGTCCATGTGGAGGAGATGCACTGCAGTACTTAATGCAGCTGGTGGCCACACCAGATACTGACTGTTACTTTTGATTTTGACCCCCACTTTGTTCAGGGACACATTCCATTTCTGTTAGTCACATGTTTGTGAAACTTGTTCAGTTTATGTCTTAGTTGTTGAATCTTTTTATGTTCATACAAATATTTACACATTAAGTTTGATGAAAATAAAAGCAGTTGAAAGTGAAAAGATGTTTCTTTTTTTGCTGAGTTAGATATAACATATTTGGCTGTTTATATTTTCAAAGATATTTTTTGCTAAGGCTAAAGAGGGTAAATGTAAAGCAATTAAATTTTAAATAAAATACAACACTCAATCTGCTGAAAATCTACATTTAGATTTTCAGATAAATAATTTATCGTGAAGAGTCATTTTTGTGGATTTCTAAGATTTTATTTGTAAAGTATGCTTTTAGAGACACGGGGGAGTGACTTGATTGCGTCAGAGATGTCATTTTACTCACAGCTGATTGGTTCAGCATCTGTTAGCAATCTGTAATCCAGAACAAAACCTGCTATGGAGCAGGTTAGCTGTTGCTATGGCGATGAACACCGCTAAAAGCCGACCAACTTTCATGGAACCTAAAACCTGCGATTGAGGCAAACTAAACTATAACTTACCTGGCTAGCCACCGAAACCGGCTTCATGGTACAGGCCTCAGAGATGTGTTTAAAACAAGAGAAACACATGCAATATTAACTAATACTGCTCCAGTGAGAAGTCATAAAAATATGTTCACCCTCTTTAGCATTATGCGGTGAATTAACGCAGATCACTAATAAGCATATGCATGCATAAACTATAATTTTTTCCTGTTTTGCACCTATACTATTTTTTTTTTCTCTCCCGATCTGATTCCGATACCTGAACTCTCAGTATCAGCCAATCCGATGCCAATTTTTTTCTTAATGAGTTACCTATAACTCACTGTGTGGAACTAATTGGGAATTTTATGTGTAATGAAACAAAAACCTCTAACTACACATTATTTCATTATAGGAAAAAAATAAATAAAATAACAACATGTGCAGCCTATTAAGAAGTTCACTTTTCGATCACATATTAATTTTTTGGAACCCAGTCAATTTAAATATTTTTTTAAAAGTTGTTAAATTATAAATGTAATAAAATGTCATTATACTATAGTGATGCACTTCCGTTGTAATTTCTAAGGGCTTATTTTGATGGACAACTCCAGGAAGACTCCAGAAGACTGTAGGATAGTTCACACTCACAGTAGTTTAATTCGCTTTTCATTCAGCATCTGGTGAAATGCACATCCTGTGTCGTTCTCAATGCATGTTATAAGAGAACCGAACTATACACATTTTGCACATCACACTGAGCAGCGCATCGCAAGCCCATGCGCGTGCTTATGTGTGTGTGTCAACAGAGCGGCGCTCGTTCAGGGAAGCGCGCTGCGCATACACACTGTATTTATTTATTAAATACAGCCTTTTGAGATTCATTAACTATCGCATGTCTTCAAGAGTCTTTGAATAAAATGCACAACTTATAAGGACTACTGCAATGGTGCTTTAAAGGTTCTTTTATGTCATTCTTTTGAGCTTGGCTAATGACCATAACTAACGTGATATTGGATTTGGATCGGGCTTGTCAGACCGATACCCGATCCGGGTAAAAACTTCAGGATTGGAGCCGATACTGATCCAGGTTTCAGATCGGTGCATCCCTGACTGTTATCAAGCTGTTCAAACAGATTTGACACAGATTTGCACTGATGAAGGACTCTCAAGTGAGATTGAGATGTTTGTGCATGTTTGAGCAACAAGACCACACGTGTGCGCATATACTGTTTCTGTGAACACATGCACAGGCTGACCACCACTCAGGAACAACAGCTATGCTCAGATATTCTTTGTTTAATTCTTTAAATCCTTTTGCAGTTTATTTCTCTCTCTAACTGTGCCGTGATTTAGCAATACATAGAACTACCGTAAATACTCTTGAAAATGTACACCTCACAATTCATACACATTTGATATGCAATTGGTAAATCTATTTTTGATGATGAAATCATAACGCGTGCCGCAAAAGACGACTCGGGCCTCATGTGGCCCACATGCTGTCGCGCTGTTTTACACTTCTGTAGCATTTTCCCATTTTAGTCCACTAGTTTTTTCTCAAGGTCTTTTTCATGACCAATTTTCTCTTAACTTTACAATTATTATTATGCTACCTTAGCTTTTTGTTTTGCGATTGTGCCTCATCAGATCTCAGTTATCGACCTATAAACGTATCAAACAGTAGTGTGCTACATCAGTGGGTCTCTACCGGGGGCCTAAGCAAACTTCCATGGCGAGCTAAAAAGCTAAAATAATTTTTACATTAAATTTAACAAATTACTCATTCAAGATCAGAATGGCATACAACATAAAATTCATCCTCTTAATAACGGTTGTTTTTATCAAAGAACATAAGAGTTCTTGCAACTTCTATATACTGAAAGTGAACATACTGCACACAGTATACAGGCCAAGTTGTGGAGATCTTAACTGCTGATGTTCAGAGAAAGCAGGTGGTAGAT
This sequence comes from Myxocyprinus asiaticus, assembly GCF_019703515.2. NCBI lineage: Eukaryota > Metazoa > Chordata > Actinopteri > Cypriniformes > Catostomidae > Myxocyprinus > Myxocyprinus asiaticus. The sequence goes on along the minus strand of NC_059391.1, from coordinate 384,885 downwards.
GTGTGGTGAAGTGGACAGTTCCTCCTAAAGCACAGACTGTGGACGAGAGCTTTGAAGATCTGCTGCTGAAGTACAAACAGATCCAGGTGGAGCTCGAATGCATCCATAAGGAGGAGAGGATGGCCCTGAAAGATGAGGACACGGCTGATCAGCGTTTGGCGGGCACTGACAACGACCCGCTGGCCGTCACAGTATTGGAGCCCATCTCTGCTGTGACGGAGCAGAAGAAAATATTCCAAGCATTCAACATCAAACCGCTCAGACAGAAGCTGTTGAGCCCCGCTGAACGAGATGTTCTCAACAGCAAAAGCACTCAGTCCTACCAGAGACAGGACAATGAGGAGATGGAGAAGGACCCTAGTCAAGATGATGGTATCATTAATGAAATCCTGATTTGGTGGTTATAAATATTCCTGTGCAGCTGATATCATATCAATGTTCTGAGTTCTGAGTGTGTGTTTTTCTCAGATGTGAAGGATGAGGAGTCAGAATCAGACCTCAACATCACTACTGTGAGTGAAGAGACCACAGCTGCCCACGGCCAGGTAAAGGTTTATCTTTACGGGTTGAAACTCCTACAAAATGGTTGAAAATTAAGTTTTAGGGCTTTTCTTTAACAGTTAATGAAAGGAGGTTTTTAAAGGAATAGTTCCCCCAAAAATGAAAATATCATAATTTACACACCCTCATATTGTTCCAGACCCACGTGACACTTTCTTATGCAGAATACACAAGCAGATGTTTACTATAGGTATCAATCTGTATCAACTCCCAGCCCTATTATTAATACGAAATCAAAGGGCAATAATAATTCATTATTATAACCATAATTGTAATAGTTTAAATAATATTGTGTAACATCCTGTTTTACTCATTGAGAGTACAGCTTAAAGGCCTGTTCACACCAAGTCAGTTTTTTTTTTTTTTTTTTTTCTGATTGTTTGGTCCGTACAAGCATTTGAACGGTAACAATGCATTGCTATGGTGCTATTCACATCGGCTCAGACAAATCGTCCGCCGTCAATCCGAAGTTTTTTTTTTTTTTACAGAGAGTGGTCAGATTTTTTTTTTCTTCGGACTGCGATGAAAACTTACTGACCAATGAGAAGAGCTTTTTGATATTTTTCCAGAGTTGCTGCAGCTGCTCAATCCAGCAATGATAATCTCACAGCTAAAGTCTTTTCATCTGCACTGCGATATTTTCGCGGTGCGATTAAAGCTTCGGTGCGAGTGTAATGGAACCAGCTCGCACTAATGAGCTACTCTGCTCTCTGGTGCGCGTGTGCATCAACTGGGCTTTCCTCGATATTGCAGCACGCAGACTTCAAAACTGATGTGACCCATTTCAATTCTAGTGAGACTTTTCTAGTTTAAAGCGTTACGGAGGAAGTCAAGTCAAACCTCTCAAACAGTAGGCAGCCCTGACACGCCAAACAGCACCGAGGAAAAGAGCAACATTGTGCCATGCGCAAAAAAAAAATATGTATTTTTTTTCATTACACATCACCTTTTACAAAATTGTTTCACTATTTTACATGAGTAAAAGTAACTGTTATATTTTGACAAAATGTTATAGTTTCATATTAAATAATCTATAGGTATAATCTATTAGACCTAATTTTTATATCAACAGTGCGAGTTGTAGTTAAAGTTTCAAAATGTGTTTCGGCTAGTATTTTTTTCATAAATACTATAATTTATTACTATTATTTAAGACTAGCTAGTGTATAGAGAATGGTGCGAAAAACAAAAATAACCAATGAGCGGCAGTTCTGTGGATGAAACACCTTATTGATGAGAGAGGTCAGCGGAGAATGGCCAGACTGGTTTGAGCTGACAGAGAGGCTAAGGTAACTCAGATAACCCCTCTGTACAATTGTAGTTAGCTGAATAGTATCTCAGAATCCACAACACATCGAACCTTGAGGCGGATGGGATACAACTTTAGAAGACCACGTTGGGTTCCACTTCTGTCAGCCAAGTACAGAAGACTGAGGCTGCAGTGGGCCTACCATTTGTGTACCTCAGCAGAAATCCAGATTTGTCAGACCAGGCAATGTTTTTCCAATTGTCTACAGTCCAGTTTTGGTAAGCCTGTGCCCACTGCAGCCTCAGTTTCCTGTTCTTAGCTACAGTGCTGCTGTATCTGCCTCAATGTTCGACATGTTGTATGTTCAGAAATGCTTTTCTGCATAGAACTGATGTAGCGTGTGTTTATTTGGGTTACTGTCATCTTCCTGTCAGCTTGGACCAGTCTGGCCATTCTCCGTTGACCTCTCTCATCAACAAGGCGTTTTCGTCCACAGAACTGCTGCTCGCTTGATGTTTTTTGTTTTTCACACAATTCTCTTTAGAGACTGTTGTGTGTGAAAATCCTAGGAGATCAGCTGTTACAGAAATACTCAGACCAGCTCATCTGGCACCAACAATCATGCCACAGTCTAAATCACTGAGATCACATTTTTCCCCATTCTGATGGTTGATGTGAACATTAACTGAAGCTCCTGACCCATATCTGCATGATTTTATACATTACACTGCTGCTGCATGATTAGCTGAATAGATAATCGCATGAATAAGTAGATGTACAAGTAGATGTACAGGTATACCTAATAAAGTGGCCGGTGAGTGAATACTTAAAAATAAATAGTTGCAGATTTATGTTTGTACTGCAGACATAAATCCGGTCTGTTTTTCAAAGTCTGCTTATGGTGTTTTGTCTTAATGTACATTATATAATATGTAGCCTATATTACTGTGCCTGTTATATTTTCATGGCATTAAAAATAGCAGCGAGGTTAGGCTATTAGTTTCCATAAAGCTTGTATTAAAATCCTGTAAAAAGACTCTTTACATGCAATATTTTACTGTAGACAAACGAATTGTAGAACCACACTGCTATTTTTTTTTTTCTTAAAAGATTGCTTAAACATTGGTTCAAGATCGCAAGTAATTATATAATTAAACAGACAAAGAAACAAATAACAAGCAATAGAGTAAATAAAAATGAACAAAGATACAATTTCTAAATATATATATATATATATATATATATATATATATATATATATAAGTTGGACAGCATGCAGGTACTGAATTGAGTTGGTAATCAGTTTTGCAAATCCTGCAAAAAGACTGGTATTGTTTGAATTTTATTTATTTATTTATTTATTTATATTTAATTATTTATTAACCCTTCCTCCCGAACATTAACCACCCCACCACCCAACACAAACAGATACCCCAGTGGTCAAATACAATTGACAAAGACACACAAACAAACAATAAACAGAAGAAAATATTTAGAAATAAATTAAAAAAAAAGTATATGTTCAAAAACAAAAAGGCTACAACATACACATTTAAAACAACACGTTTCCCTCCACTGCCCCTCCCTGAAAAGGCCAAATAGCTGCCCCACCTCCTGATGAACATATCCATGTTGCCTAGCCTTCTATATGACAACTCTTCCAAAGCTGCCACCCTGCCCATCTCCTTGCACCACTCACGAAACCCCACCTGATCTATATGTATAAGAGATGTCATAACCTTACTTAATCAGTTAGACAACATTTTTACATCTAGTTGGATCAGGGAGATTGGACGGTAACTTTTACACTCACTTGGATCTTTGTCCTTTTTAAAAATCAGACTGATCCGGGCTTGCGTCATGGTTGGAGGAAGCTTTCCCTTCTTTAATGATTCAGTATAAACTTCTAACAAAAGTGGAGCCAGTTCTGTAGCATAGGATCTAAAAAATTCTGCAGCAACACCATCTGGCCCCAGAGACTTGCCAGTAGGTAGGGACTTAATTACCTCGTCAAGCTCCTCCAAGGTTATCTCAGAATCAAGTGTTTTTTTGCTCGGTCTTCAGTTTAGGAAGATCTAATGGTTCCACAAAGTTTCTAATATCTTCATCAGTAGACGAAGACGTGGAACCATAAAGATCAAGATAGAACTCTTTAAAGGCATTATTAATATCAATGGCTGAGGTAATAATTTCACCACCAGCAGATTTCTGGGGGAATGGTAGAAAAAGACTCTCTCTGCTTTATATATCTAGCCAAAAGCTTCCCTGCTTTGTCCCCTGATTCAAAGTATGACTGTCTTGCCCTGAATAACCAAAACTCCACTTTCTGTGACAAAATAGTATTATATCTGTATTTCAATCAGGTGAATTCTCTGAGGCCATCAGATGACATACGGCGCTTCAGCTCTGCCTCTGCACTTTTAATATTTCCTTCCAACTCCACGAGTTCTCGTGCTTTGGATTTTTTTGATGAATGAGGCATACTGTATGATCTGACCCCTAAGAACCGCCTTAAGTGCCTCCCAAGCCACGCCCACAGAGGATACAGAGGAAAAGTTGGTCTCCATATAAACACTGATTTCAGTCTTTAACATTTGTTGGAAATCAGGATTTTGCAAAAGGGACACATTATGGCACCAACTATATGATTTATTTTTCTCTATATGTGGCAACACCTCTAAACTCACCAGGGCGTGATCCGAGACTTAGATATTTCCAATTGAGCAATCAACAACAGATGAAATGAGGGATTTGGATATCAAAAAAAAAATCTATTCTAGAATAAATCTTATGGACTGATGAAAAAATGTATAGTCCCTACCAGATGGGTTCAAAAGTCTCCAAATATCTGTAAGACCAAGATTTTTACACATCCTTTGGAGCGTCAATGTTGCTCTAGGAGGGGGGCCTGGGTAGCTCAGTGGCAAAGACGCTGGCTACCACCCCTGGAGTTCGCTAGTCCACTAGTTCGAATCCCAGGATGTGCTGAGTGACTCCAGCCAGGTCTCCTAAGCAAACAAATTGGCCCGGTTGCTAGGGAGGGTAGAGTCACATGGGGTAACCTCCTCGTGATTGCCATAATGTGGTTCGTTCTCAGTGGGGCGCGTGGTGAGTTGAGCGTGGTTGCTGCGGTGGATGGCGTGAAGCCTCCACACGCGCTATGTGTCCGTGGCAACACGCTCAACAAGCCACGTGATAAGATGCGCGGGTTGACGATCTCAGACGCGGAGGCAACTGGGATTCGTCTTCCGCCACCCGGACTGAAGCGAATCACTACGTGACCACGAGGACTTAAAAAGCAAATTGGGAATTGGGCATTCCAAATTGGGAGGCTTGCACACTTTTGCTTCACTATGATCAAGGACTGAGTCCATCAAAAGATTAAAGTCTCCTCCCAAAATTATATCATGAGGGGTGCCAGCGGCTTGCAACATCCTTTCAAGATCTATAAAAAAGCCCTGATCATCAACGTTAGGTGCATAAATATTAGCCAAAATCAGACTTTGCCCCTGAATTTCTGCTAAAACAATAATGACACTTCCTAATTTATCATTAAACTGTTTGAGAAATTTGAATTGTAAATGTTTATTTACTAATATAATGACTCCCTTGCTCTTACTTGAGCCAGCACTAAAGAAAACATGTCCACCCCATATCTTCCCAAATTTTTCAGCTTGCTGCGGGGAAAGATGTTTTTCTTGAAGAAACACTATATCATATTTTTTACGTTTAAGAGAAGAAATAAACTTCCTTCTTTTTATGGGGTGCCCCAACCCATTCACATTCCACGTGGAGAGAGACAGTACACTCATACCAACATTCGACATTTTGATATAATAGAAAAAATCAATTGTGTGCCAAAAACAAAATTATGAAGACCACATTTCAACAATGCAACAATAAAACCCCGAACTTCCCCCCGAACAAAACAAATTGAAAAAAGAAAAATGTGCGCATTAACCCCACGCATGAAAGCGCCAACCAGCGTCAATCCCTTAAAACTCAAAGAGTCCATGTACGCCTACGAAAGCCCCCGTGACAACTTTGCCATCGGATTGCTCAATTTTGCCTAACAAATTTGTAAGGCAAAATTACATAACATCAAATATTTTGTAAAACAAACCCCAGCCAATAGGCAGAATAAACACAAAGAACGTGTAGACTCATTCACAGAACTGTCTCAAAGGTGTGTTCCTTCACAAAACAAATTCCAGCTGACATAAAGCCGTTCAGTTTCCTCGGAATTTTCAGTGAGCCAGCTGTTGAGTAATAATTGAGTGACATAATCATTCCAATGTCCCACGAAAATACTTCACAAATTATACTCCAGCCAACAGGAGGCATAAGCACAAGGAACTGACAAATTCATCCATAACTGTCCCGAAGTAATGTTATTTAACAAAACAAGCTCCAACCGCTAGGCGGAACCAGCACAAAAGGAAACAAAACACGCATCCCAGTTCTTCGGATGGTCAAGAGTCAATTCACTTGGCGGCCGCATAAAAGTATATCCCATGATTTACACAGTCCACCAACTTTATAAAAGACATCCTTTGTGTGGGCATGTAGATATTTTGCGGTCATCCGTAGTGTCTATTCTCAATCTGCCCGGGAACTTCATTGTAAATGTGATCTTCTGTCAATGCAAAAGTTTCTTTAAGGAAAAGTGTTTATCCACAAAACAAAACAAAAACTCCAACCACTCGGCGGAGCCAACGCAAAAAGAAACAAAAATGGCGCCCAGCTTCCTCCGAAAGCCAGAGTATGTACAGTGAGTCAATCCACTCACAAGAAAAACACCCGATGGTTACTCACCCATTGTTTCAATAAAAGACATTGCCTGATTGGGACATGTAAATACTTTGCTGCCGTCCCTGGTGTTTATTCTCAAAAATTTGGGCAGAATCGATCGGGGCCTTCCTCCCTCAGCGGATCTGTGAGCCGGGACTCTGTGAGCTCGCTCGATTTCCAGTTTGTGGCCTGTTATGTCGAGCAGACTCGGGAAAAGCTCGTCTAGGAATTTCACCATATCTCTGCCCTCCTCATGCTCAGGAGTTCCAACAATTCGAATGTTATTCCTGCGGCTTCTATTCTCAAGTTTTTCAAGATTTCAAGAACACGTTCCAAATCAACTTTTGTTCCGGGCGGGTTAGCGGCCAATTTCCTCTCTGATGACTCCAAATAATCTATTCGTTTTTCAACATCTGTCACTCTTGTGACTAGCTCAGATAATTTTTTTTCAATCTACGTATTACAGCGAGATCCTCCAAGTCCGCAAGTACCTTCGTCAACATCACCGACATGTTGGACAGTTGACGCTGGATTCCATCTCCCACCGCACCATCCAAATCGAGTCCCCAGTCCACAGGCCTGTCTGGGCTTTCATCTTGAACCCGTAAGTGTCTTTTAATGTCTCCAGAGCCCGATGATTTTGACTTCTGTGCCATGTTTACCTCAAACAGCAAATGTGTAACTGGGTGTATCGAATTTCACCGGATTATATCATGAAAATAATTAAAAAGATTAGTAAAGTGTGCAGAGCTGTCTCTCACACGTCTGCCCTTCGCATTGTGTCACCGTCTTCTCCACACTGCTATTTTTATTTCAAATATAACAAAGTATTTCAATAATTTAAATAAAGAAAAGACCATGAGCCAGTGTTCTCTTGTATATAATTTATTATATTATGGATCATATTTTATAATATAGGGTAAGATGGGGTAAGACGCCCCCCTTAAGAACAGTGGTCATTTACTTTTGAGTAATTATCTTTGATAATTATTAATTATTGCTAATAACCAAACCCGCTCCTGAACGAAGCGCCCAACAAACATAATGAAACAGTTATGCCAAATTTGGTAAATGAATGCTTTAACAGCATTAAATATATTAATCTCTAACAACTGAAGGGTCTGGGCAGGAGATTGGTATTTATGTTTGTAAAACAGCAACAGCGCCACCTACTGTACAGGGGTTGAAATTTCATTTAATTTTTTACGGACTCTGTGTGAACAGACCTACCGTCAGACTCGTTACGGATTTGGTGTGAACAGGCCTTTAGTCTTGACGGAATAATTTATTGGAGCCATACATTCTGAACAATTTGTCTGAGCCGTGCATTAACTCCATACATTGATCTGTAGGTGCTCGAAAATTGCTGAGAACTTAAAGAGCATTGCCTGTTGTGTCATTAGAAAAGTAAACCTGGCCCTCTTACATACTAAGAAATCTTTCATGATTTACATCGTTTCCTGGCCACGTAAGAACACAGGCTTTTAAAGAGTGCTTTAATGCTATCGTGCAACCCGCATCACTATACAATTAAATTATTTGTTACGTTTATCTGAGTATGTTTATATCTCTGACATTTAAATCAAGTAAAACTTTAAAATGGAGAGTAAAGACATAATGCAAATAGAAATAATGTACAGTGATATATTTAATTCCAGTAAAAGTTGTTAGCACTTTTCTTTGATTTGTTTGCTTTGGTGGCATGTCCTTGCTCTTATAAAATCCAGAAATTATTCGAAACTTTCTAAAAATACCTCTTTTTTTGTCTGGTGTTAAGAATTGGTTTATGCTCATCCTTTTAAAGACTGACTGAATAAAGATTTAAATTCTTTTAAATATAGGGCTATGGTTTAGTTACAATAGATGTAATATGTATATTATAAGTTATTTCTTGCAAATAAACAAAATAAATTTGTACATTTTATATATATATATATATATATATATATATATATATATATATATATATATATATATATATATATATATATCTATATATATATATACAGGTGCATCTCAATAAATTAGAATGTCGTGGAAAAGTTCATTTATTTCAGTAATTCAACTCAAATTGTGAAACTCGTGTATTAAATAAATTCAATACACACAGACTGAGGTAGTTTAAGTCTTTGGTTCTTTTAATTGTGATGATTTTGGCTCACATTTAACAAAAACCCACCAATTCACTATCTCAAAAAATTAGAATGCATCATAAGACCAATAAAAAAACATTTTTAGTGAATTGTTGGCCTTCTGGAAAGTATGTTCATTTACTGTATATGTACTCAATAATTGGTAGGGGCTCCTTTTGCTTTAATTACTGCCTCAATTTGGCATGGCATGGAGGTGATCAGTTTGTGGCACTGCTGAGGTGGTATGGAAGCCCAGGTTTCTTTGACAGTGGCCTTCAGCTCATCTGCATTTTTTGGTCTCTTGTTTCTCATTTTCCTCTTGACAATACCCCATAGATTCTCTATGAGGTTCAGGTCTGGTGAGTTTGCTGGCCAGTCAAGCACACCAACACCATGGTCATTTAACCAACTTTTGGTGCTTTTGGCAGTGTGGGCAGGTGCCAAATCCTGCTGGAAAATGAAATCAGCATCTTTAAAAAGCTGGTCAGCAGAAGGAAGCATGAAGTGCTCCAAAATTTCTTGGTAAACGGGTGCAGTGACTTTGGTTTTCAAAAAACACAATGGACCAACACCAGCAGATGACATTGCACCCCAAATCATCACAGACTGTGGAAACTTAACACTGGACTTCAAGCAACTTGGGCTATGAGCTTCTCCACCCTTCCTCCAGACTCTAGGACCTTGGTTTCCAAATGAAATACAAAACTTGCTCTCATCTGAAAAGAGGACTTTGGAACACTGGGCAATAGTCCAGTTCTTCTTCTCCTTAGCCCAGGTAAGACGCCTCTGACGTTGTCTGTGGTTCAGGAGTGGCTTAACAAGAGGAATATGACAACTGTAGCCAAATTCCTTGACATGTCTGTGTGTGGTGGCTCTTGATGCCTTGACCCCAGCCTCAGTCCATTCCTTGTGAAGTTCACCCAAATTCTTGAATCGATTTTGCTTGACAATCCTCATAAGGCTGCAGTTCTCTCGGTTGGTTGTGCATTTTTTTCTTCCACACTTTTTCCTTCCACTCAACTTTCTGTTAACATGCTTGGATACAGCACTCTGTGAACAGCCTTCTTTGGCAATGAATGTTTGTGGCTTACCCTCCTTGTGAAGGGTGTCAGTGATTGTCTTCTGGACAACTGTCAGATCAGCAGTCTTCCCCATGATTGTGTAGCCTAGTGAACCAAACTGAGAGACCATTTTGAAGGCTCAGGAAACCTTTGCAGGTGTTTTGAGTTGATTAGCTGATTGGCATGTCACCCATATTTTAATTTTTTGAGATAGTGAATTGGTGGGTTTTTGTTAAATGTGAGCCAAAATCATCACAATTAAAAGAACCAAAGACTTAAACTACTTCAGTCTGTGTGCATTGAATATATTTAATACACGAGTTTCACAATTTGAGTTGAATTACTGAAATAAATGAACTTTTCCACGACATTCTAATTTATTGAGATGCACCTGTGTGTGTATATATATATATATATATATATATATATATATATATATATATATATATATTCACATAGATATTTACAGATATTGCTATGATTTATTTTTACAATACTAAATAACGTCATCACATTGGTCTGTCTGACCAATCTCTGCAGTGCTGATCCTAGTTGTGAGTATCGACACGTGCATTTTTCAGGAAACAAAGGAAAACACTATAATCTCAGATAACTCAGATAAAATCTGCACGCACGTCTGAAGAGCTGAAATAGCTGGAGGGGAATTATCACGATTAGAAGATCAGGTATACAGTTGAGTGCTTTCAGATTTTACACAAATGTAAGAGATAAAAGTAGTTTTATAGTTTTATAGTTTTTTTATTTTTATTGAGTCCTGCCCTTCAGAAGCTACATAACAGATATTTACATATATCCCACAAGACAAAATTATAACAATCTACACATCATCCAGTTCAAAAGTTTATGTCCCCTTAGTGTGTTGCCTTCAGCGTCAACTACATAAAAAATCAAAAGGCAATTTTTTGTTATATCTCTCTTATTTTTGAAATGATGTACATCTTGCAAATTTTGCAAACGTATAAAATCAACTGAACCTCATAGCATCTCTGATGTGTGTTGTTGTTTATTTATGTTGCTGAATCAGGTGAAGGAGGAAGAGGATGACGTGTCGGAGCTGCAGCTGCGTCTCTTAGCGTTGCAGTCGGCCAGCAGGAAGTGGCAGCAGAAGGAGCAGCAGGTTCTGAAGGAGAGCAGGGAGAAGATCACAAAAGCTGCCAAAGTGTCTCAGGACAAGAGCAGCTCTCCGTGCGACAGGAACAAGATGAACAGCAGAGCAAATGCTGCTGTGTGCAGGTCACAGGACAGAGCCAGACCTGCAGCCAAACCGGCTTCGGACAAGACCAAACCAGTGGCCAGAGCAAAGAAACCTGCTCACATGAGTAAGAAATTCAGATATTACACAGTGACAGGGTTTCAGTCTCAGTTAATCAGCAGATTGCCGAAGTTCATGCATGTGTTGTACCACAGCAAAGCAGGCGTGGCGAAAGCAGCGCCTGCGCACATGGAAACTGCAGCATCAGCAAGAACAGGTAGAGCAAAGACACAAACAAGAGGAAGAGGAGGAGAGGAAGAAGAGAGAGGATGAAATCCGGAAGATCAGAGATCTATCCAATCAGGATGAGCAGTACAACCGCTTCATGAAGCTGGTGGGATCTAAATGTCGCTCGAACAGCAAGGTCAGAGTCCTCACCATGTCTCATATTTTATTACAAGGCTGTCATTTTACCATGTTAATTCAGTGAGATTAATTGTATTAAAAATATAATATGTTGAAAGAAACTGACAATTAATCAAGCCCCCTGACAGTCCATAAATTCCGTAGTAAGGAATTCTCCCACCAACTAAAAATGCTTTAAATATGACTAGGGGTGTCGAGACACGTTTTGAACTGCATTTAACTTGACAGTGTGTTTTAAAAACTCAGTGGTTAGACACAGAGAGTGAGCTGCTGAAAGTGTGTCTGACAAATACATGTACATAGTAGGGCTGGGCAATATATCATATATTTACAATGTAATCACCACAATTTTGCTGACGATATAAAATTAAGCAGTATTGTGAATATCGCAATGATTTTAAAGCGCTTAGTGTTTGGCCATTACGTTTCTCAAAGACACTCCATCTTGAGACTAATTTCACCATCCTTGCATGGCTGCATAATTAATTAAACAAAATAAATAAATACATAGGTTGTGTGCCCTTCAGAGTGAACATTTGATGCACTGTTCCATGTACACTTGCAGGGCTCATGATGTTTTCAGCGCTCTCGGAGTGATTGGTGTGCATTATGAAAGCAAATTGCTGCAGGTTCACGCATTTCAATTTCTTGTAACTGCTACAAGTTATTATAAAGATGTAAAGACGCAACACCGTGTCACAGGAAAGGAGATGACAGCACTTCTCCAGACTTGTAAGGAGAATAAATCTATAAAATACACAGTGCAACTGTGGTCTTCTTACAAGGCTCTAGGTGAAAGTGCATTATAAATGTGTGAAATATATTACTATTATATAAAACAAATCTAATCCTCAAACTAATGATAATAATTCAGTGTTATAATAATATTCATCTTGACCGGGTCTCAAAAAGTGAGTGAAGTTGTAGTTTTTACACAAAAAATGTTTTTAGTAAAATAATTGTTGGTAAATATTGATTTTATTACTATATTTTGTTGTATTGGTGCATTTAAATTAAAGTCTCATTCTTCCTTGGGTTCATGTGTGGAAAACATTACTTTTAAATAGAGCTTTACTTCTTGCATTAAACGTTTTGAAGCCATAAATTTGCTATACTTAAAATTGCATTAAATATCCATATATATATATATATATATATATATATATATATAAACTCAAAAAAGAAATGTCCTCTCACTTTCAACTGCTTTTATTTTCAGCAAATTAAACATGTGTAAATATTTGTATGAACATTTAAAGATTCAACAACTAAGACATAATCTGAACAAGTTTCACAGACATGTGACTAACATAAATGGAATAATGTGTCCCTGAAAAAAAAAAGGGGGGGGGGGGGGTCAAAATCAAAAGTAACAATCAGTATCTGGTGTGGCCACCAGCTGCATTAAGTACTGTAGTGCATCTCCTTCTCATGGAATGCACCAGATTTGCCAGTCCTTGCTGTGAGATGTTACCCCACTCTTCCACCAAGGCACTTGCAAGTTCCCGGACATTTCTGGGGGGAATGGCCCTAGCCCTCACCCTCCGATCCAACAGGTCCCAGATGTGCTCAATGGGATTGAGATCCGGGCTCTTCGATGGCCATGGCAGAACACTGACATTCCTGTCTTGCAGGAAATCACGCAGAGAACGAGCAGTAAGGCTGGTATTGTCATGCTGGAAGGTCATGTCAGGATGAGCCTGCAGGAAGGGTACCACATGAGGGAGGAGGATGTCTTCCCTGTAACGCACAGTGTTGAGTTGAGATTGCCTGCAGTGACAACAAGCTCAGTCCGACGATGCTGTGGCACACCGCCCCAGACCATGACGGACCCTCCACCTCCAAATCGATCTCGCTCCAGAGTACAGGCCTCGGTGTAACGCTCATTCCTTCGACGATAAACGCGAGTCTGACCATCACCCCTGTTGAGACAAAACCGCGACTCGTCGGTGAAGAGCACTTTTTGCCAGTCCTGTCTGGTCCAGCGAAGGTGGGTTTGTGTCCATAGGTGACATTGTTGCCAGTGATGTCTGGTAAGGACCTGCCTTACAACAGGCCTACAAGCCCTCAGTCCAGCGTATTGTGGACAGTCTGAGCACTGATGGAGGGATTGTGCGTTCCTGGTATAAATCGGGCAGTTGTTGATGCCATCCTGTACCTGTTCCGCAGGTGTGATATTCGGATGTACCAATACTGTGCAGGTGTTGTTACACGTGGTCTGCAACTTCGAGGATGATCAGCTGTCCTTCTTGTCTCTCTGTAGCGCTGTCTTAGGCGTCTCACAGAATGGACATTGCAATTTATTGCCCTGGCGACATCTGCAGTCCTCATGCCTCCATGCAGCATGCCTAAGGCACGTTCACGCAGATGAGCGGGGACCCTGGGCATCTTTCTTTTGGTGTTTTTCAGAATCAGTAGAAAGGTCTCTTTAGTGTCCTAAGTTTTTATAACTGTGACCTTTATTGCCTACCGTCTGTAAGCTGTTAATGTCTTAATGACCATTCCACAGGTGCATATTCATTAATTGTTTATGGTTCATTGAACAAGCATGGAAAACATTGTGTAAACCCTTTACAATAAAGATCTGTAAAGTTATTTGGATTTTACAAATTTATCTTTAAAATACAGTTTCCTGAAAAAGGGACGTTCCTTTTTTTGCCGAGTTTATATATTGAATTTTATCAATAGGCTGAAAAATCTCCAGGTATATTTTTTTGTAGTCGTATTGCCCAGCCCTAATACATAGACCAACTAAAATGCCGCAGACAGATGCAAGATGCGAGAACAGCTCTGTCTACCTCAGACAGATTGATGATCTCAACTGCAGAATGAATTGTTGCTGGCCAGTGATAGGCTTATGTTCAGTGAGATGGAAATAAAACAAAATACTGACTTAAGACACTTTTTTGTATTGTCTAATTATTTATCTGCCTCAATTTTGTATTGTCTTAGAATTATCTGCAATAATTGTTGTATATTGTTATTTTGATTGATATATTGAATTCTTTTTTTTTTTTTCAAATCTCAAATATTGAGATATGCGCCTAATTTTAATAAATCAGCATCAAATTAGTATCCAATTTAAAGGGATAGAGATGAAAGAATATGATGTTTTTATGTGACATGTCTTACAGTCTTCGGACACTGATCAGAGGAAACTGCTTAAACAGAGTCTGGACACATCAGGAAACCTCTACCAGTATGATAACTATGATGAGGTTGCTATGGATACTGACAGTGAAACCAACTCACCAGGTACTGGAGACGAGTAATTAGTTCCATGAGAAACACAATTGCTGACTGATGCTTGTCACCTTTACACACAACTAAAATCAGCAGGAAAAATATTGTTGTGATCTAGTGTTTTCGGGTAGAGTTTAACTAAAAAAACACCTTTCAAACATGAATCTGAATTTGATTGTTTTGTAGCCACATCACCGACACATGATGCATTGTTTCCTCTGGAGTCCACACCGCTCAGACAGGTATGTTAACCCTCTCATCTCATATCGACTCCAGATTCTCTTGTCTTGTGATAATGTGCTGTTGTCATGTGTCAGGTTTTGAGGCAGCAGGTGGAGTTTGTTCTTTCAGCTCCTCCTCCTCCTCTGCCCCCGCTGCCGCCCCCAGATGAAACGGAGCTGCCGCCGAAGCCTCCGTTTGCTGACGAGGAGGAGGAAGAGGAGATGCTGCTGAGAGAGGAGCTGCTCAAATCTCTGGCAAACAAGCGCGCTGTTAAAGCAGAGGTAAATGAGCGCCACAGGATGTGGGTTCTGTGTGTAATGTATGTAACGCGAGTGTGGCTTCAGATGTGATGGAGCTGTTCTCTCTGTAGGACACATCCAGTAGCAGCGGTCCACCCTCTCCTGCTCTGAGACCAGCGGTTCAGTCCAACACCAGAAACAACCTCGCTGCCGTCAGCCTCAACAGCGTCATCTCGCACCCACGAGCGCTCAAGTTTGTGCGGGGCCATTCTGCCCCTAATGCCCCGTTTGTGGTGAGTGACGCCGTGAAATACCCAGAGTTGTAAAGTCAGGCATGTGCACAACTGTAAATTCTCTTTTCATTTGTAAAGTTGCCTCGGCACAAGACTGTGGTGGTGTGTCTGAATGCGTCTGACGACAGTGACTCTGATGGCGAGAGCTGCAGCACCTCTCAGATCGTGTTTGGAGGGCTGGAGTCCATGATTAAAGAAGCACGCAGGACTGTAGAGGTGTGTGGAAACTGGCATGCAGGGCACTTGAACAGTAAGACCGATTGAGATGTAAAATCGAAACAGTGCAGAAAAAAAAAAGTGCTATGACATCAAAGTGTCAAATATGAGCGTAAGAGTTGAGAATGAATGTTATGCAAATTAGGGATGTCAATTTTCAGACATTTTCATAATTGATCATCATGGAAATAAACAGCCAATTAATCATTAACTGTTAATATCACAAAACACACATGCAAATCTTGTATACATATTTGAGTTCATTAAAACTTCACATCGTGGATCGTGGTATATTTCGGACCTTTGGACTTTTTTTTTTATTATAAATTAAGTCAAATCGTAACACGCTGCATAAACGAATACATAACACAGGCTATCGCTTCTCTGGTGCTGGTGAGATGTCAGCTGAATGGGTCTTCGTGCTTTTCCAGCGATTGCTGATGTAATTGTAGGTTGGGATGAAACAAAGGAGATCAGCAGTGCCTGTTATGTTGTATTTTCATGGTGTGTGCAGAAAAGATTAATGTTCATTTATAGAGAAAGTCCAACATTGTATACATTGAGCCCGCTTCATCTCTGATCTGTGGCTGTTTGGCTCTTCTTCTGTAGTGATGTCCGATTCTTGAACGAATCATTCTTTTGAGCCGATTCTCAGCAAGTAACCGGTCGATCTGATTCACAAAATCAAACTGAATCGAACTTTAGTTCTGGGTTGATGATGCAAGACACACAGCTGAAGTACTTGTTCTGGCTATGCAGCAACTGTCTGACTCAAAAAGAACTGAATGAGCTGGTCCCACGAACTGTCAAAGTTTGCAGAGGATTACCAAGACTATGTGTTGAGACGTTAATGGCAGTAGCCGAATAAAATATTTATAAACCTACAGATTTGATCTGTGTTATTTCTGAATTATTCAAAAAAATATTTGTAGATGATAATTTTTACTCTATTAATACAAAATATTAATAATATATTAGTTTTCTAGCTGTGTTTGTGTTTTTTTAATTAGACTAATGAATTGTGTAGCTAAATGTGATGGATATTTTCAAGAAATCTGAATTTCATTAAGTTATGTATCAGCAAAAACATACTAAAACCACACCAAATGCAGATGACTCTTTTAGCCTGAGACCGAGTTTGAAATGAACGTGTTGGACTCATACAGGCTAGGCAGCTCTTACGAGTTACTAGACCGGTTATTGAACCAAAGAACCTGTTCGAAATGAAAAGGAATCAAACCTACAGGCAGAATTGAAAGTCAGCTTTTCGGTCATGTCTGAACAAAGGAGCCAGTCAAATTAACTGTCGGAAGTTTGCAGAGGATTACAGAGATGCTGATACTATGAGCATGCGTGAACCAAGGACTTGAATGAGCCATGGGTGAAATGTACGTTTCTTTAATGACAAACAAAATGCACTGGAAATATGCTTATGACTACTTAAAAAAAAAAAAAAAAAAAACAACAACATTTTTATTAAAACGTGCAAAAAAGCTTTTCAGTCGAGAGATGTTAATTACTTTTACTATTGTTTATTGTGCATGCAGATTATATTATAAATTGTTATAAGCTGAATCATGGTTTGGTAAGTTGATTCTCTTTATATGCTTTAGGCACGTAGAACATATCCGCGTTTGTGCGTTAGTGTCTGTATTGGGTGCTTTAGGTGCAAAACTTTAATGTCGGAAACTAATCCAAGATGTAATCAATATTTGTCAGACGTATTCGACATGCAGGATCACAGAATGAAACATTGATGACAATAAACACACTTATTATAAAAACTTGATTGAATACAAGGTAATAATAAGCATTATGCATTCACATACGGCTTTATTTGAATGTTTGAGCATGAAAAAAATTACATCGGGATGTTAGAATTATGTACAAGTGACGTCATTACGTGATGATGTAAAACAGGGGTCTGCAACCTATGGCACGCATGCCAGCATTGACACGCGGAGGGGTAATTACTGGCATGCCAGCAACGGTGAGGGAGGAGTAGACTATTTTATTTATATAAATTCACGCAGCATGTTTTCATGAGCTGAATGGGAGGCTAAACAAAAAGTTAAAATGTGACGAGGACAGCCAACATTCCATGTTTCATTTGTTTCTTTTTGCTTTCAGAACAACATGTGATGTAGTAAGGAAAACACCACTATTAATCCTTGAGATTTCACAGCATACAGGTACACCCTCCTTAAACCATGGTCACACTCAAAATTACATAAAACGATTAAAAGAGAAAACAAACCCACATCATGGGGTTCAAAAATCTAAATTAAACCTGGAAATAAAGTTTTAGGAATTTGCAGGTGCAGTTCACAGAAAAGGGCTAAATAGTTGTTCGGCTTGTGATGTGCGAATGGCTTGTATGCGCAGCACGAGCCTCGTCACGCTTTAATAGTGTTTAGCCTCCCATTCAGCTGATGAAAATGCTGCGTGATCATGAGGAAGGATTTCATCAAGATGTAGACTGGAATGCAGGTGCGAAAAACTTATAAATAAAATAGACTGCTTCTCTCTCGCTGTTGCTTGCGTGCATGATTTTGGCAAGTGTATGACGTAACATAAGAAATATTTAAGATTCCACACAATTTCGTGATCAGTAATCAAATAAGCAAATTTGTGACATTAACTGTGTTTACTCATTTTGTACAAAAGGACAGGTTTTCTTTCATGAAAGCACTTTCGCAAGATGCTCTGTGATGCTGATAATATCATTTTTAATGAAAAATAAACTAATAAATTAGAAAAATGCAAAACAGAAATTTTCACAGGTGGACTCACTGGGGGCGTCGGCACAGCCATTGACCAGGAAAATAAAAAATGGCACTCCATGTCAAAAAGGTTGCCCGACCCTGACGTAAAAAAACACTGAATTGTATTTTTGAACCGGTTCACAGAAATGAATTTGGAATTTCCATCTCTATTCTTCTGTGATTTGGATAAGACATTACATGCAGCGCGCAAGCACCCTCTAGCAGCAGATATCTGTATAAACAGCCTTATCAACGTCTGCTGTCATAATTACTGAACGCATTTGTCTTGAAATTAATTAATCGACGATCGATAAGATTAACTGATCAAATTAAAAGACAATCAATTTTCGAGATTTTTCACTGTATGTTTGATCAAATTCAGACTGCAGAACTTTTCTGTTGATTTTTATATTTTGTTTTCAGGCAGCCAAACCTAAGCATTCATTGTCAGAGAAGGAGAACAATCCAGTGAAGAGTGCAGAAGCACTGCCTGATGCCAAGATGGAGTATCGCCGGCTGAGGGAGGACATGGGCAGGTAAAGCAGACAGTTGTGGTAGAATCTGTTAGGGAAAAATCAGGAGTACGGTTTTCTCTCTCGCATAGAGTTTATTAGAAATCAAAGAAAAGATCAGTCTCTCCAAACAAAGTTTACACACACCTTTTTTACATTTCTGGTAAATTTGAGACACACACACACAAACGTACACATGTACAGAGCTCCTTACACCCTGTTTCCATCCTTGTTGCTTCTCCCTTATCCCGTTCTTGAACACACTGCATTTATAAACACCCTGTACCTCCCATGGCCACAAAATAATGATAAATCAACTTGAGCAGTTTAAATGTTTTACATTTATAAGAATTAACAATAATTTAAATGCATCGATTAAATATAAGTAATTGTTAAAGAATATTCCAGTTCAATACAAGTTATGCTCAATTGACAACATTTGTGGCATAATAGTGATTACCACAAAAGTTTATTTTGACTTGTCCTTCCTTTTCTTTGAAAGAAGCAAAAATCTTGGTTCCAGTGAGGCACTTACAATGGAAGTCATTGGGGTGAATCCATAAACATTAAAATACTCACTGTTTCAAAAGAATAGCCACAAGCCAGAAACAATATGTGAGTTAACATGATTTTAGTGTGATTTTTACAATTTTACAACTTAATACATGAGTTTAAAAGAATAGTTCCCCCAAAAAGGAAAATTCTCTCATTATTCACATAACCTGATGCCATCCCAGATGTGTATGACTTTCTTTCTTCAGCAGACCACAAATTAAGATTTTTAGAAGATAGAGCTCTGTCAGGTCCTTATAATGCAAGTGAACAGGTGCCAGCACTTTGACAGTCCAAAAGTCACATTTAAGCAGCATAAAAGTAAAAAGACTGTCTTCTGAAGCAAACTGATAAGTTTGTGTAAAAAATAAATCAATAATTAAAACGTTATTAACTTTTAAAAAGCCCTTCCTGCCAGCAGTTGACGCACCACGTAGCTGTCGCATGACGTAAGCGCGTCGGTGAGTTCACGCGAGAATTCAGAAGCGGTGCTTATTTACAACAGAATAACGAATGTCGCGTGAGAGTTCAGCCATTTCAAACAGCATCAGAGCCCTGGACGGAAGCGGTGATTTAAAGTTAAAAACATTTTAATTATCGACATGTTTCTTACATAAGCCTATCGTTTTGCTTCAGAAGACATTCATTGATCGACTGGAGTCGTGTGGATTACTTTTATGCTGCCTAAATGTTACTTTTGGCCGTCAAAGTACTGGCACCCGTTTACTTGCATTCCAAGACCTGACAGAGCTCTATCTTCTAAAAATCTTCATTTGTGTTCTGCTGGAGAAGACAGTCATACATATCTGGGATGGCAATCAGGGGTAAGTGAATAATGAGAGAATATTCATTTTTAAGTGAACTTTTCCTTTAAAAGAAGAATTAAAGTGCTTTTATTAAATTATAAGCTTCACATTTCTGTATTTAAACCCTCCAAAAATTGACCACATTCACTTTCATTGTAAGTGCCTCACTGTAACCTCAGTTTTTGCTTTTTATAAAGAAAAGGAGGAACGAGTTGAAATTAATATTTATGGTAATCAACATCATGCCACAAATGCTGTTGATTGAGCTTAACTTGTTTTGAGCCTGGGATATTCCTTTTAACCATCCATCTGAAGACTGCTGTCCTGAACTGCGACTGACTGATTAGCCATAGCTTCCCCAGTTATGACACACAGTAGCTGGTCCTTCTTTTCTGAGCTTGCGGACATGACATAAACATGAATGAAGTAAGCCTGTGATTTTATGCCAAATCCGACCCAACAGCTCAAAATAAAAATCATTATTGTAAGCTTACCATTGTGAATTGGGGTAGGGCAAGGAAAGGGTTTTGAACACGCATGTTTTATGTACTCGCTGAATAATAGACTTTTGTTAATTGTAACAAAAAAAAAAAATCTTCCTTTTGAGTTAGAATTATGTGGAAATAAGAAACGCAATTCTTATTGCATTTACTGCCCTCAGCAACCTGTTGCTTGTTGACGACAGAGCATACAGAGCCATTGGTCCATGTCATCGGTAGGTGTGACCTGGAACAATTAATTCCCGTTCAGTCAGTTAAGAATAGTCAACATGAACACGTTGGCATGCGAGTTATTAGCGAGCAGGTGGAATTTTACCTATATCTATACACTGTAAAAAATCAAAAGTTATCCACTTAACAGTTTGTTTGTCTGTGTATTCACTTAACTAAATAAATTAAGTCCATCACACAAATCTCAACTTTATTCTACATTTGATAGTTCAGTCAACTTTTAAAAAAGAGTTTGACTGACAAATGGAAGTTAGATTAATTTTTTTTTTTTTTTAAGCGTACAATTGTTTGCGTAGAGACATTTAAAAAAAAATGTCATGCAATTTTTTTTTTTATTACTTTACAAATGGAAATCAAACTCAAATACTCTTAAGTGCCGTATTCAACATGCAGGATTTCAGAATGAAACACTGATGACAATAAACACAATTATTATAATAACTTAATTGAATAAAAGATAATAATAAGCAATATGCACTCACATATGGCTTTTTAAATGTTTGACTGTGAAACCATGATGTTAGAAATACGTACAAGTGATGTCATTACGTGATGATGTAAAAGAACCACTTAATTGTATGTGAACCGGTTCGCAGTAATGAATTGGACTTCCCATCACTATTCTTCTGTGATTTGGAAAAGACATGACATGCAGTGCGCAAGTGCCCTTTAGCGGCAGATATCTATATAAACAGCCTCATCAACGTCTGCTGTCATAAATACTGAATGTATTTGTCCTGAAATTAATCAACGATCGATAAGCTTAACCGAACAAATTAAACAACAATGAATTGATTTTCGATTAATCATTAATATCCGTTATTCAAATCATTTTGACTATGTTTGATCAAATTCAATCTGCAGAAAATTTAGGATGATTTTGATATTTTGTTTTCAGGCAGCCAAACCTAAGTCAAGTCAAATTGATTTGTATAGCGCTTTTCACAACAGGTGTCGTTTCAAAGCAGCTGTATGTGAAATTATGCTATAACAGAAAATGAATGAATATAATGCCAATATTAGTTATTTATGTTTAGAACTATTAGTGGTTAAAATTAGTAAACTAAGTGTTGTGGGTCAATGATTAAACAAAATGATTTTATATTAACTATAAGCTTTAGTGTTAAAGTCCTTGAAGTCATCCCGAATTAACTGAGGAAATATGCTTTGTCCATTTTGGCCGATGAAGGCTTTTGTTGGTGGTTAATTCATTTTCTTTGTAGTTTAGAGAGTGTTGTCCATCCTTTGACCAAGTTGAAATAGGTATCTTTCAGTGACAAGCATTGCAGTCGCTCTGGTAACCTCTGGATATAATCCTGAGGTTTAAACAGGGAAAGAAATAGAATAAAATTAGCGTAGATGCCATTCAATTTGAAGCAGGGTTAAAGAATAAGAGAAGTGTTTGTGGTTCCTGCAGACCTAACTAAAGCAGCATAGCTATGAATTGAGGGATAAATTAGGTGTATGTCTGGCTGAATAGATAAGTCTTTAGTTTAGACTTAAACTGAGATAGTGTGTCTGAGTTCCAAACACTGCTAGGAAGACTATTCCTTAGATTAGGAGCCAAAAAATTTAAATGATCTCCCTCCTTCTGTTGTTTTTTAATATTCTCTGTATTGTTAACAGGCTGGAGTTTTGCGATCATAATGAGCGCAATGGTTTATAGCGTGACAGAAGATTACTTAAGTACTTTGGAACTAGACCATTCAAAGCTTTGTAAGTAATAAATTTAATCTTAAAATTAATATAAAACTTAACAGGCAGCCAATGTAACGCCGATAAAATGGGGCTGATATGATCGTATTTCTTGGTTCTAGTTAGCACTCTCGCTGTTGCATTTTGAACCAACTGAAGTTTATTTATTAAACCTGCAGGACATCCACCAAGTAATTCATTACAATAATCTAGTCTTGAGGTCATGAATGCTTGAATTATGTTTTCGGCATAAGAAACAGATAGCATGTGTCATAACTTGGCAGTATTTCTGAGGTGGAAGAATGCAGTTCTACAAATATTGGAAATTAGTTTTTCAAAGGTTAGATTGCTATCAAATGTAACACCTACATTTTTTGCTGTAGAACTCGACGTTACAGTACATCCATCAAGAGTCAGATTATATTTTAGTGTCTTATTTTTTTTAGGTTTTTGTTCCAATAATTAGTACTTCTGTTTTATCGGAATTGAGTAGAAGGAAATTTCTAGTCATCCACTCTTTGATATCTTTTATATACTGTTAATTTTGAAAATTTTGAAATTTCGTTCGGTTTCGAAGAAATATGAAGTTGTGTATTGTCGGCATAACAGTGAAAACGAATTCCATGGTTCCTGATAATGTCTCCCAGGGGGAGCATATATAGGGAGAAAAGCAGAGGCCCTAAAACTGATCCCTGTGGCACTCCATACTTTGTTCTGACAGTTCCTCATTTACACAAAGTGGTAGCGGTCAGAGAGGGAGGACCTAAACCAAGCTAATGCCTGTCCACAAATGCCAACATAATTCTCAAGCTTATCCAAGAGAATGTCATGATCTATGGTGTCGAAGGCAGCACTAAGATCGAAAAACACTAGAAGAGAAATACAGCCACGATCAGATGATAAGAGCAAGTCATTTGTATCTCTGATGAGTGCAGTCTCTGTACTATGATGGGGCCTAAATCCTGATGGAAATTTTTCATATATACCATTTCTCTGTAAAAATGAACATAGTTGGGAGGACACTACCTTTTCTAGAATTTTTGACATAAATGGGAGATTTGAAATTGGTCTGTAACTAGCCAATTCTCCTGGATCAAGCTGTGGTTTCTTGATAAGCGGTTTCATAATTGCCAGTTCAAAGTTTCTTGGGACATGCCCTATAATGAGGCGTTAATAATATTAAGAAGAGGTACTGAGATTACAGGAAACACCTCTTTTAGGAGTTTAATCAGTATTTGATATAACATCCATGTTGTTGATTTTGATGTTTTTATCATTTTTGTTAGCTCTTCCTGACCTTTAACAGTGAAGGGTCAAAGTTGCTCGTAGGGAATAATTTTTGTCTTCTGGGGTGCTGTGGCAGACAGATGCGTAATTCCAATTTAGTTTCTGATGATTTTGATTTTATAATTAAAGAAATTCATAAATTCATTACTACTATGCTGCGATGGAATATCTGGTTCAACAGAATTTTTCTCCTAACCAATTTAGCCACTGTAATGAATAAACACCTAGGATTGTTGTGGTTATTTTCTTTGAGTTTGCTTAAATATGCAGACCTGGCAGTTTTTAGAACCTGTCTGTAGTTAGGGACACTATCCTTCCATGCACCGCAAAATACCTCTAATTTTGTATTCTTCCACTTACACTCCATGTTCCGAGCTGCTTTGTTGAGAGCACGAGTGTGATCATTGGACCATGGTGCAAGATTTTTCTCTTTAACTTTCTTTAATTGAAGGGGACGACATTATCTAGAGTGCTGGAGAAGACCCATATTTATCCATATTTTCTGTGACAATCAAGTTCTTCTGAACTTTTTGGCATACTGAGTATTTGAGACAAGTCTGAAAGATTATTACTGAAGCTATCTTTAGTAGTTGAAAGAATAGCTCTGTCTGAATGATATAGTTGCTGGGGCCTTTAACCGCGTCATATGTAGAGTCACATATTTGTGACAGCTAATTAAATGCCCAGAAGCAGAGCATCACATATTTGTGTCTTTGGAATTGACAGCGATATCACAAGTTCACAGATTTTGTAGTCCCGTGAAGTGCCTTGACGAGCGTAGCTTTCTTTGGACTTTTGTTGTATTTCCTTCTAAAACGTGAACATGGGCTTTCTTTTAAAAATATCAAATAGGCTTTAGTTTACATCACAGCCATACACACACATACCCCTGCTGCTTCTCATGCTTGAGCCAGTGTTCAGTCATGGAAACTGAGAGTCTGACCACTTTTCCACTGACATGAGAACCAAACAATTATCTACCTGACCATGTTACTACATAACCAGCCTAAAAACTAACGTAGCACATCAAGGTCTTTGCTTACGATGAGGTTGCAGCCGTTTTGCAAGTCACTACAGATGAATGAAAAATGAGTTCACAATATATCAATTAATAAGGAACACTTACTTGTGCTGCACATCCCAAGAAACCTCAGGATAACTGCTAAACCAGCAAAACATGAATTTTGATTTCATAGAGTCTTTAAATCTGCTTTTGCTTCAAGCAGCCAACACAAAGACAAACTCGCTATGCTGTTTATAGAATCAGCTGTTCAAGCATCCTTTTCAACCACATGATGCATTTTTTTTATTTAAAGCTGCAGTATGTAACTTTGTGCTATCTAGCGACATCTGTGGTTGAAACTTAAAAGTGCAAGCAATTTGCGGAAAGATACATTACGTCAGTCGTGTTCTGGCACTGGTCTTCTGGCGGATGAATCACCAGTGTATGATCATGACTGAAGCCGGAGTTATAATGTGCTATTTTCATGTTGATATATGTTATACGATTAAACATTTGAAACGGAAATATTACTTGCTTTGAAGATAAACAACACTCTTGTTTACATAATTGAATGAATTTTACACTTAAATCGCTTTTCTGACACTACACTCAAAGCACTTTTAAGTGGAGAACAGGGTACTCTCCTCAGCCACCACCAGTATATCTTAATATGATTATTCAAGTGTTTTATCTACTATTCATGTTTGAATTGCTCTACAATTTTCAATTTAGGAGGTTAAACTCGTGATATGGCTGATACGAGTTCAATAGAAGACTTTTTTATTTTTATACTATATTGTCCAGCCTCAGTTAATACAATAGCATGTCTGTGCAGTGCACACAATAACACTGTAAACTAAAAACATAAAATGAGGATTCAGTAATGATATATTATATGAATATATATGCTTAAATATGTAATATAACAATTACAAGAAGTCAATTTCAGAAGGCATACATATTAAACATGTCACAGTAACTTCACCAGACAACGTAGATGCATTGCGATCGGTTAACACACAAGTAATGTTCGATTCATGAAAGCATGACAAGCAATATTAGCTTCAACAACCCTACCAGAAAACATATCCAAGCACTATAGCAGGTAAACAACTTTGCCAAATGGATAACAGATAAACATCCATCTAGACTGCAGCGATGCTGTCCTGAACTATGTGAGTTAAACAGCGTAGTTAGTTTTGCCAGCTGAAACATGAGACAGCCGGTACTTCTTTCCTGCGTGTGTGGATATGACAATAACGCAAGGATGAATGTCATAAACCAGCGATTTTGTGCCAAATGGAACCCGACAGCTCAAAATACAAATAATGTTTATAGGCTTACAATAGTGAATCGGGGTAAGGTAAGGACATTGTTTTGAAGGTTGATTGTTTATGTACTCAATCAGTAATGGCAATTTGTTCATTTTTACCAAAAAAGTCTTACATAGTGCAGCTTTAACAGAGATACAACGATAACAGTGTACTCGCGCACAACCTGTGTTTATCTTTACCATTTCAGCAGCAAATAAAAATTATTGATGTTCTTACACACTCATCTAGTGTTTAACTCACTTCAAACAAATATGATATGGATCAAATAAAGGTAATATGTATACTGCATAATCCATTCTGTTGCCTTGCAATGACTACTTCCTGACTGATGTGCTACTTGCCTATACTCTATCCCCCTCTGTGTGTGGGACATGAGATGTGACACTCTTTTTCTGTTTTTGCAGTTCTCAGTTTTTGCATTCTTTTGAGCATATTATTTTTTGTGTGAAAATAACTCTGTGGGTGGTATTGTAATTTATACCTACACATGTGGTTAAAAATGGAACCAGTCATCTTGTTCAGAACTGTTCCCAAACCTACCATAAGTAATTGAAAATCAACCTGTGCACACTGACTCCAGGATACTGCATAAAGCATAAACCTCACCTAGCACAATTTTTGCCATTTTGCTGTTGAATATGCATAAGGTAAAACCTGGTCAATGCTCCCGCTTTAAGAAGTACTTGCAAAGGAGGTCTTTTTTTTTTTTTCTCATTCTGTATCATTTTGGTCTGTAACGGAAGATTCAATGCATGAAACACATCATGGATGAGACGTGTAATGCGGTGCGTGATGTTCTGCAGTGTGGAGAAGCAGAGGTTGATGGTGGCCTCATCTCCTGTGGGCTCCGACTCAGAGCTGGACATCAGAATAAGAGCAGCTGACCTGCAGGAGAAGTTCAATCAACACAAGTGAGTCAGTCCATCTCAGTCTAATGCATGAAGAAACACACACAATACCTATGAATGCATCTCTATGTTTTTCCTATTGCATTTCCTGTGTTTTGTGTGCAGAGCTCAGCTGAGAAAAGATGATTCTCTGCTGAAGCTGCTCCTGCAGCAGGAAATGAAGAAGAAAGAGTCTCTGAAAGCAGCCGAGGGAAAAGTAATGCGACTCAAAGAGCAGCTGCTGGCATCTGAGAAGATTGTGAGCGCCAATAGAGTACTGCTCAAGAAACTACAAGAACAGGTGTGTGTGTGAGAGATGTCTGTGAGTTGCATTTAGTTGAGGGGTGCGATTACTTTTCCAAGTAATGAAATGTATGATTTTTACCTGGTGGATGATACAATAGGAGAAGGGGGAAAAAATCCTGTAGACTTAAAATGGAGGGACTTAAGGGTGGGTTCTTTTGACAACCACTCAGAACACCCCAGCAACCACTAAAAACCTCTCTGAACACCTCAGCAATGGTCTAGTGTCCACAAAGAACACCTAGCAACTGCGAAGCAGTGTTCTAAAAAGCAATGCCCTAGCAACAACCCAAGAGGCAACTTCGGAACTCCTTGGCAGCTATATAGCAACGCTCTGGCAACATTCTAGTGTCATGGTGTTCAGTTTCAGCTGAAAACATTTTTTCAGGGTTTATAATCTGTAAATGTGTGTTATGTGAACTCTCAGTGTAACATGATACATTATCATCTGCAGATTCAGCGAATTCAGCACCGTGTGACTGTAAAGCAGCATCAGTCTGTAAAGCTGGAGAAAGATCTCGCTCAAGCGCAGGCCGCCACTGCTCCTGCTGCAGTAAAACACAGCAAATCTGCTGCACTCTACTCGGTGAGAGCTGCAGATACACCAAACCAGAACTGTTTCAACCAATGAATCTGTGTAAAACTGTCACAGTGAAAATTATTATTTTTTTATTTTTTTTTGCAGGTGGTGAAGGTTCGGCGTGTGGATTACTCAGACACACACTATGCAGAGCTCATCACACAGAAGAAACGTTTGCAGCAGCTGGAGTCTGAATACGCTCTTAAGATTCAAAAACTGAAAGAAGCTCAGGCGTTACGACAGGCTGAGTCGCAGCCCACCGTCCCGCAGACAGCCAGCCCACTATACCCGTTACCGCAGCCCTCGTTGCACGACCTGACGCAGGATAAACTCACCCTGTCCAGCGAGGACGTGGAGGCCGAGGACGATGAGCAACAGCAGCTGGTTCCTGCCGCAGTGACGTCCTCGAAACGGCGGCGATCGTTCCGTGAATCTGGCTCCTTCACCAAACCCAATCTGTGCCATCTGGAAGTGCCTGCTGCGTTGCCCGTGCCCATCAAACACACTAAACCATCTTTGTGCAGCACGGTTGATCTGCCAATGCTGCTGCTGGGACTGAACGTGCAGGACCTGCGGCAGAGATATCAGCACTGTGCTGGACTCTCTGTGCTGCTGCAGGAGGAGATTAGTGCTCTCTGCGGTGTTCTGGACAACAGAAATAATCTTGGGGAGGTAAAGTCACAAAACCTGGTAGAATCATGTTGCTAGACTTTTGATGGTAGTGGTATTTAAGTTGTGAACTAGTATTCGACCAGTGTGCCTTTTTTATGACACCTAATCTACACTGGATGTGGGCGCTGTGACACAACAAAACTAGGTCTGTGCTGGAAATGTCTAATGTCACTGCACTGTAGACGGCTAGTTCATCATAATGGGAGCGATAAGTTTTGTCCTGTAGTGATGCGTCCCTTGCTTCTAGCGTAGGCCCATATCTAGAAAGCAGATTTAGAAAGTGTAGACCGCTTCGTTGATTATAATGGGAGTGATCTAGAATGCAAAAAACTGAATTAGATGGCAGATGCAATGTATTCAGAATATACTTAATAAAATAATAAAGCACAATTAGGGAATAAAAATTGAATGTTGTTCATTTTGGTTTGTTCTGAGCAGAATTATTTTTTGTTTTTGTTCCGGTTCGAATATTGATGAAGGGTTTTGTTGGCAGTTAATTCGTTGTCTATGCATTCCATTTTAAGAGCGTGTAGTCCAGGGCTCTTCAACTACCTTCTTACGGAGGCCAGAATATCCAGATGAAAACTTTCCATATTGCACTTTCATCGCAAGTAACATGTTACTTAAAAAAAAAAAAAAAAAAAAAAAAAACTTAATACAGTGCATTTATTTATATTAAAATAGTCACAGGGTATAGTGTATATTGAATTATAATTTTCTTAAGGTCTGGCCATAAATTATTTTGTAAGATCTGGCTGAAGAACAAACATGACTTATACTCTTAATTAACAAATTATTTTTGATCAACTTTACTTTGAGAAAAAAATCAAAAACAAACAAAAAAACCAATCATTTTAACATTTTAGGGCTATTGTTTACAAATTATGAAAATTGAGGAGAAACATTTAGACCTGCTAAAGCCCTCTCACAATATCAGCCCACATATGAAAACAATGGCCATATAGAAATGTCACATTTATTTAAGAATGCATTTAAATTGAATTTTCTTTTTGGAAAAAAAAGAGATAAAATGTCTATTCTTCCATTTTCTCTATAAAGTATCATCCTATTCAGTGAGGAAAAAATTAGTCCTGCTAATATTGTGAATTTGCACACAATAGCCAAATTTTTGTGTAGGTAGTCATTGGCAAAAGAAGAACAAACTGAGCTGATGCTGTTCTTGATTGAGATGGCTGAATCACAGCTGTATAGAACCAAATATAATCAGGATATTTGCAGGTTTAGTTTCACATTATCATTTTTTTCCAAGCCCTACAGACCCTGAACAGATGAGACACGATCGTTTGAGACTTCCAAGAATAGTGAATAAAAGCGAACTTTTCAGCGTATTTTCTTTTAAACGTTCGGTTTTCATAATCAATTGTTTTAATTATTTTTACATCTGTAGATTTGACCGCACTCCACACAACTAAGCAGTTTTATATAAATACATTTGTTTGAAAAAGACGTGATCAAATGCTCACCTAAATGGTGTGGTCCATGATTAGCAAAGCAGTTTAACTAAACTATCACCAGAAAAGCTTAAACGCGTGCTCCGGTCCACACAACTGATAATGGCTGAATGCTGTTGCACGTGCACATGAGCATTGTTAAACTCACTGCTGATTGCTGAGGCTCGCGCCTAATGAATGCTGAGTTTTGCACAGAGAGCACTCTGTTATTTCAGATGGTGAGACATTTTGATCAAAAATCAGTCCGAGGGCCAGACGATCTGGCCCGTGGGCTGGCAGTTGACTAACCCTGGTGTAGTCCATCCTTTGACCAAGATGATACAGGCATCAGTCAGTGAGGGGCATCGCAGTCCGGCTGGAAGCTTATGGCTGGTAATTTTTGTGAACTCCATCCTGAGCTCATGCTTCAGGCAGTGGCTCATGAAAAATCCCATGTCATTAATTCATCCTCTGTGAAGTTCGTAGTAGACTGAAGTGAAGTCTAAAATGACAAAATGACTTGCCTCACCCAATATGAGCAAAAAATAAGTACATCAAGATGCCGCTGTGGATGTCAGCCACGGTGTGGAGCTCTCCAGTTCTTTTGTTGTTTTTGTTTGTTTGTCCTGTGTTTAGTAATCTTTTTCCAACCAGTTTTACCAGGGATGAACTGCTTGAACATTTGGCAGCACATACCAGACAATCTTATCCCGGTTTTTGACTATTCGGACGCTTTGCTGGACATTTTAGTCAGAGGCGCAGCTGTATTGTTTAAGAGATGCAGGTGAGGAAAACGAGCTGGCGTGATGGTCAAGCTTCATCAGCGCGGCTTTCGAACAGTGCTGCCAAGTATTCATCTAGAGATTCTCTGCTCTCTTCCTAACAAAACGGATGAACTACATCGCCTTACCCGTACAAACTAGGACTTTTCAAATTCTGCTGCATTGTGCTTCACAGAAACATGCTGAGTGAAGCCATTCCGGATGGCGCATCACATCTGCCGGGCTTTCAG
This sequence comes from Myxocyprinus asiaticus, assembly GCF_019703515.2. Classification (NCBI taxonomy): domain Eukaryota; kingdom Metazoa; phylum Chordata; class Actinopteri; order Cypriniformes; family Catostomidae; genus Myxocyprinus; species Myxocyprinus asiaticus. The sequence continues at coordinate 353,649 of NC_059391.1, read as the reverse complement.
CTGTTCGGAGCAGATCGCATCGCGGATTTAACGGGGAAAACGAGAGGCGATGGAACATGCTTTTACATCAATGAAAGTTGGTGTACAGATGTAACAGCATTTAAGAAGATGTGCTGTCCTAATTTGGGAGCGCTCTTTATCAACTGTAAGCCTTTCTACTTACCGCAGGAGTTTTATTGTTTGTTCTGGTGAGTGTTTATATCCCGCCACACGCGTGCGTGAGCACAGCACTGCAACAGCTGACTGATCAAATCACAGACATGGAACAACAATATCCGGACTCAGTTATTATTATTCTTGGGGATTAACCTCACACGTGAACTGCCCAAATACAAACAGCACATTACATGCCCAACCAGAGACAGAAATATACTGGATCATTGCTACACAACAATAAAGGATGCATATCGCTCTGTTCCTAGAGCAGCTTTGGTACTCTCTGATCAATGTCTGGTTCATCATCTTCCAACCTACAGGTAGAATCTACAATTGGCTAAACCTGTAGTAAAGACTGTAAAAATATGAACCAATGAAGCAGAGCTGGAACTACAAGCCTGCTTTGACTGCACTGATTGGAGTGTTTTTAAGGCTGCAGACACCAATCTGGACGAGCACAGATACTGTGACATCACATATCAGTTTCTGTGAGGATATGTGCATTTCTAGTAGGACTTATTTAACATACAACAACAACAAACCATGGTTTACAGCTGAGCTCAAGCAGCTTCGTCAGGCCAAAGAGGATGCTTACAGAGGTGAGGATAAAGTCTTGTACAATCAGGCCAGGAACACACTGAATAAGGAAATCAGAGTGGCTAAAAGAAGCTATTCTGATAAGCTGAAAAACAAGTTTTTCAGTGTGAAAACAAGTTTTCAGCTAACGACTCTGCATCAGTGTGGAGTGGCCTGAAACAATTTAACTACAGGACTCCTGCCCCCAACACTGTAGTGGACCAACAACTTGCTGATGTCCTGAATGTCTTCTGCTGTAGATTTGTAAGGCCCAATCTCACACCCCACACCCGCTCTGACCTTCACTTCACACAAACATCAACACCTCCTGCAACCCCCCTCCTGCTACTCAAACTGCACTTAAGATCTGTGAAGTGGAGGTGTGCTGTGTCTTCCGAAAACAAAAGACAAGGAAAGCACAGGGCCCAGACAGTGTTTCACCCACTTGTCTAAAATCCTGTACTAACCAGCTGACCCCCATCTTCACACTGATCTTCAGTGGAGCTGTGTGATGTCTCATGCTGCTTCAAATGCTCAATTATCATTCCTGTCCCAAAGAAACCCAAAATCACAGGACTTAATGACTACAGACACATTGCTCTGACGTCTGTGGTCATGAAATCATTTGAGAGACTGGTGTTGGCCCACCTGAAGGACATCACTGGACCTTTTCTAGATCCCCTTCAATTTACTTATTGAGCAAACAGGTCTGTGGATGATGCAGTCAACATGGGATTGCACCATATCCTGCAACATCTGGACAGACCAGGGACATATGCAAGGATCCTTTTTGTGGACTTCAGTTTGGCTTTCAACACTATCATCCCAGCTATTCTCCAGACTAAATTACACTAACTCTCTATTCCGATGTTTATCTGTCAGTGGATTACCAGCTTTCTGATGGACAGGCAGCAGCTAATGAGATGGGAAATTCACTTCCAGGACATGTACAATCAGCACTGGTGCCCCCCAGGGATGTGTTCTCTCCCCATTACTCTTCTCCCTGTATACAAATGACTGCACCAGCAAGGACACCTCTGTCAAGCTCCTGAAGTTTGCAGACGACACTACTGCCATCGGCCTCATCCAAGATGACGATGAGTGTATACAGAAGGGAGGATGAATGGCTGGCTCAGTGGTGTAGTCAAAACAACCTGGAGCTGAACACGCTCAAAATGGTGGAGATGATTGTGGACTTTAGGAGGAACACCCCAACATTGACCCCCTCACCATTCTAAACAGCACTGTGGCAACAGTGGAGTTATTCAGGTTCCTGGGCACTACCATCTCACAGGACCTAAAGTGGGAGACCCACATTGACTCCATTGTAAAAAAAAAATAAAAAATAAAAAAAGGCCCAGCAGAGGTTGTACTTCCTTCGCCAGTTGAGGAAGTTCAACCTGCCACAGGTGCTGCTGATACAGTTCTACTCAGCAGTCACTGAGTCTGTCCTCTGCACTTCAGTAACTCTCTGGTTTGGTTCAGCCATGAAATCGGATATCAGAAGACTACTAAGGACAGTTCGGACTGCTGAGAGGATTATTGGTTGCCCCCTGCCCTCCCTTCAAGAACTGTACACTTCCAGAGTGAGGAAAAAGGCTGGAAAAATCACTCTGGAGCCCACTACTTTTTTCAACTGTTGCTTTCTGGCAGGTGCTACAGAGCACTGAGCATCATAACCATCAGGCACAGGAACAGTTTTTTTCCCTCAGGCTATCCATCTCATGAACAGTTAAAACTGCCCCATTGAGCAATAATTAATGTGCAATACACAGCTTAGTATATTTATATTTATCCAACATACCACACCTCTTCTGCTATTTATGTTCCTTTGCTTCTGTATATAACAGGTTTGTATTTGTATATTGTACATACATATATATGTGTGTGTGTGTGTATATATATATATATATATATACAGGTGCATCTCAATAAATTAGAATGTCGTGGAAAAGTTCATTTATTTCAGTAATTCAACTCAAATTGTGAAACTCATGTATTAAATAAATTCAATGCACACAGACTGAAGTAGTTTAAGTCTTTGGTTCTTTTAATTGTGATGATTTTGGCTCACATTTAACAAAAACCCACCAATTCACTATCTCAAAAAATTAGAATACATCATAAGACCAATAAAAAAAACATTTTTAGTGAATTGTTGGCCTTCTGGAAAGTATGTTCATTTACTGTATATGTACTCAATACTTGGTAGGGGCTCCTTTTGCTTTAATTACTGCCTCAATTCGGCGTGGCATGGATGTGATCAGTTTGTGGCACTGCTGAGGTGGTATGGAAGCCCAGGTTTCTTTGACAGTGGCCTTCAGCTCATCTGTATTTTTTGGTCTCTTGTTTCTCATTTTCCTCTTGACAATACCCCATAGATTCTCTATGGGGTTCAGGTCTGGTGAGTTTGCTGGCCAGTCAAGCACACCAACACCATGGTCATTTAACCAACTTTTGGTGCTTTTGGCAGTGTGGGCAGGTGCCAAATCCTGCTGGAAAATGAAATCAGCATCTTTCAGCAGAAGGAAGCATGAAGTGCTCCAAAATTTCTTGGTAAACGAGTGCAGTGACTTTGGTTTTCAAAAAACACAATGGACCAACACCAGCAGATGACATCGCACCCCAAATCGTCACAGACTGTGGAAACTTAACACTGGACTTCAAGCAACTTGGGCTATGAGCTTCTCCACCCTTCCTCCAGACTCTAGGACCTTGGTTTCCAAATGAAATACAAAACTTGCTCTCATCTGAAAAGAGGACTTTGGACCACTGGGCAACAGTCCAGTTCTTCTACTCCTTAGCCCAGGTAAGACGCCTCTGACGTTGTCTGTGGTTCAGGAGTGGCTTAACAAGAGGAATACGACAACTGTAGCCAAATTCCTTGACACGTCTGTGTGTGGTGGCTCTTGATGCCTTGACCCCAGCCTCAGTCCATTCCTTGTGAAGTTCACCCAAATTCTTGAATCGATTTTGCTTGACAATCCTCATAAGGCTGCAGTTCTCTCGGTTGGTTGTGCATCTTTTTCTTCCACACTTTTTCCTTCCACTCAACTTTCTGTTAACATGCTTGGATACAGCACTCTGTGAACAGCCAGCTTCTTTGGCAATGAATGTTTGTGGCTTACCCACCTTGTGAAGGGTGTCAGTGATTGTCTTCTGGACAACTGTCAGAGCAGCAGTCTTCCCCATGATTTTGTAGCCTAGTGAACCAAACTGAGAGACCATTTTGAAGGCTCAGGAAACCTTTGCAGGTGTTTTGAGTTGATTAGCTGATTGGCATGTCACCATATTCTAATTTTTTGAGATAGTGAATTGGTGGGTTTTTGTTAAATGTGAGCCAAAATCATCACAATTAAAAGAACCAAAGACTTAAACTACTTCAGTATGTGTGCATTAAATACTTGTTGCTGTATTGTTTGTGCACTGGAAGCTTCTGTCACCAAGACAAATTCCATGTATGTGTAAACATACTTGGCAATAAAGATAATTCTGATTCTGAAATAAGAAAAACAAAAAAAAAATTCCCCATGTGGGAAATTCTCAGCATAGAAATCATAACAAACATAGGATACAGTAGCGTATATAAAATAACATCTTTTCAATAAATGTATTCTGAATATTAACAGCCCACTACATTACATAAATCGCTTGCATATGCAAGTAATGTTTTTGCTAAGTGACTAAAACATGTCAGGTGTTAGCCACTAGCTAGTAAATATTATCCTTCAACTCGCCAGTGATTGTGAGTTGTGTTGTGGCGAAGAAGATGCTTTTACTGAGCAGGTGGTTAAGAAGCTGAATTCAGCCTCGTCTTTCCCTGCATGCTGTTTCTCATGAGTGCACAGGAAAATGCGTTTGTCTCATTCAGTTGAACTCAGAGCGTCTCATGGAACCGCACCCTGGATGTCACCCAGAGCAGCTCTCTTGAGAGCGCATGAAGATGAACCACTTCTCAAGCACTCTGATGTGCGCACCATATATACTCAGCGAGTATTGACGCTGACTACCACCCCTGGAGTCGCGAGTTCGAATCCATGGTGTGCTGAGTGACTCCAACCAGATCTCCTAAGCAACCAAATTGGCCCGGTTGCTAGGGAGGGTAGAGTCACATAGGGTAACCTCCTCATGGTCACTATAATGTGTGGTCTCACTGTCGGTGGGGCGCGTGGTGACTTGTGCATGGATGCCTCGGAGAATAGCGTGAAGCCTCCACACGCGCTGTGTCTCCGCGGTAACGCGCTCAACAATCCACATGATAAAATGCGCGGATTGATGGTCTCAGACGCAGAGGCGACTGAGATTCGTCCTCCGCCACCCGGATTGAGGCGAGTCACGACACCACTGTGAGGACTTGGAGAGCGCATTTTAGAATTGGGCATTCCAAATTGGGGAGAAAAAGGGGAGAACATTTTTTTTGTTAAATTTATTTTAATTATTTGTTTTAATTACAGATCTCAGTCAAAACCCGGCAACATCAAATCTGTATTAATGCATCATATGTAACAATAATTCAGTGAAGTCTCTGAAACAACTGAGAAATATGTACTCTCTACCTCAGTATTTTTCCTTGCATCTGGATTAATTGGCATGTATGTTTTGTGTTTATAGTAATTAAAAAGGTCTTCAGGATGTCACAGAAGGCTTCATCCACAACGTGCAATTAGGCAAAGAAAAGTGATGTAGCAGTTTCCTTCAGGATCAAAGCACATGCATATTGTGTTCTATTACAGAGAGTGAAGCCCCATTTTTGGGGCTACAGGCAGTGGTGTAGTTTCCAAAAATGTACTGTTATAAACCATTTAGTCTTTGGTTTCATTAAAAATGATCGGAACAAAATTAAGCAGTTATTAACCGGTTACCAGCATTCAAAAATAAAGTTTCACTCCGGAACAATTGAAAGGGGCTTTGTTCCCGTTTTCTTTTAGGTTCTGCAAAAATTTCGTTCATTTTTGTTTTTCGTTTTTTGTTTCTTGAACCGTTTTTAGCCCCTGAGCACAATATTTACTCGTATTAAAAATGTAAAGCCATGAACCGTTTTTAAGCGAACTCTGGAATAGAAATGTATGTCTGCAACATTTAATTGAATGTGAGAGAGAAAGACTGGGCACCATGAAATAATACAAATACAAGAGACAACACATCTCTCTGTTACGTTGTCTCCACTGGCTGCACGCAACGACAAACATACAGCATTATGTCTGGGTAAAAATATTGTTTTTCCAATGCATCGCAATCTTCATTTACATGATTTCGATATCGATCCTATTTTTATGTGAAGGCTTTTCCGGTTTTGTGTTTTTGATGGTAGTTTCACACTTCCAGATAAGACATGAACCACTGTGTGTTCCAAACAGAATAAATCACCCTCTGAAGGCCACTTTGAAGGGAGAACAATCTTGATAGTCATGCTGTAAGATTGCTTTGAATAGAATTTCCAAAAAAAGACTTAAAAAGTGAGTTCCGAATGACACATTTTTGAGCCTCACACCTTTCAGCCCTCCAAAGCTCTCACAGTAGATGGTAAAGTCTTCAAAAGGGAGTAGGGCATAGGGATGATCACTTCTGAATGGAAAGATTTAATTATATAAATATATAGATTGCAGGCGCTGTGATAAGCACAGTGCTCGTTGCTCATAAAATGTGGTGTTTTGAGGGTGTGAGGAAAAGCCTTTTATTCTACATGCCCTTATGTTTACCATTGTTCCTCCATTGTGGCATTTGTAATGCCATAAGCACAGGTAAGACCATGGATGCTGCCTCTTTACCTTGGTAATGAGTAATATGAAATAATATTAGTTAGATATTATAAAAAAAAAAAGTAAAATTAAGTCTTACATATTCTACTTGAGAGATTATTTAATATGAAATTATAAAATTTCTCATAGTTTACCATGATACATTTTTAGCAAGGGTGATGTTCTGTAGTTTAAAAAGTCTTGTAATTGATGTTGAGCCATGGGAAGCGTTGACTCGCCGTTCACACACATGATCCGCTCTGAGTTATCCTGCGGCGAGCCCGGTTAATGCCCGTGTCCATGCTTCCTCCATAGACAGGATAGCGCAGAGAGGATCACTTGCGCACTTGGTTCTGTGATGACACTCATGTAAATCTAGGCTTCAGTCTACCCGCAATAATCTGTGTTTTAGGAGAAACTCATGTTTAACACGTGTTAAGCACTGCACGCCAGATGAAAATCATTGAATTTCCACCAAACAATTTTCAATGCAGGAAAGTAAAAGTATAGAAATTACCATGTTTATTTCCTATCACAATAATCACTTAAATTGTGTTTCTCATACAGGTTGTGCATGTGGACTTTGATCCAATGGCAGCTCATGAGAACCGAGTGGAACCAAAACCAGAACCATTTGGAGCATATCACAGTCCTTTACTAGTCTTTAAATCATACAGGTCTGACGATTGATTCACTCTGACCTCATTAACAATGTTCACTATCATCAATCCAGTTCATTTGTTTTATTCACATGCACTTTAAACGTTCAGGTTCAGCCCATATTACCGGACTAAAGAGAAACTTTCCCTGCGCTCAGTGACCTGCAGCAATGCCATCGAGCCAAAGAAGTGTTTCTGTCGCTTTGATCTAACGGGCACGTGTAACGATGACAACTGTCCAAGGTACATCTGGACACCATCTCACTGTATGAAGGTTTACTGTGTTTTTACTCTTATCACTGTTACTGATGTGTGTGTTTCAGGCAGCACATGAGGAACTGCACACTGACTGAGAGTCAGTTCTTTCAAGATATCCTTTCCTACAGCCTGCCTCTGATTGGCTGCCCGGAGACCAGCAGCACCAGTGACATCAGAAGCGCCACAGGTAACGTCACGTCATGTGATGCCTCTGGGTAAGGGCTGTGTATTTTACTATGTAAACTAGTCTCAATACATGTTTGCAAACGTTGTGCTACTTTAAACTTGACAATGCATCTTAAAAACACAATGCTCATGGCGCGAGACTCAAAAAAAAAAAACATTTAAATGTGATGCAGGGGTCAGAGGTGTCCGTCTAGCACAGAGTTTCTCAATCACTGGGATCATTGTCTACTGGGTCGTAAGATCTGTTCTGTCATGAGTACAAATTACCAATTAGAAGTAAACTGCTCATTTGCATTGTTTGGGACAACAGTGACCTCTATTGTCCAATCGTGTCAAAATTGCCAGGTTTACGTAAACAGTTGCAAATAAGAGGCTGTAATTTTCTTACGTAATTTATTATCTGTCCAATCTCAATAATTCATCAGTGCCACGAACAGTTCTTTTTGGACAAGGTCCTGCTCTCTCTACATAGCATTGCATGTGCTAGCTCCATGCATACGTTATCATTCTAGACTAAATGCAACCCAGTCTGTTGGAAAAATGCATCCTTTTTTTAAAAGAAAACATGAAGGCGATATCATCATTTCGAGCGGCAGTCTCAAGTGGCACACTAACGAGAGAAAAAAACAATTTTTGTCATAGTTTGCTTAATGACTGTAAATGTTTGTGTATTCAGGAAATTAATTAGGCTATAAATATAATGTTGTATTATAAGCAAATAAACATAAATAGATTAATAAAAATACCTATTAATTTATTTTTCCCCGTAGGGGTCATGGATGACTGGCGTTCTAAAAAAGGGGGTCACAGGTTGAGAAACCCTGTTCTACATGTGTACAGAGATTAACAATTCGATAATAGTGCAGAACGTGTTCTGTTTGTCAATGTGGGGCTTTTCACAATAAACATTAAAGTATGTGATTGTAATGAACTGAATTTGATTAAAATGTGAAATCGTTTGGCTGCTCTAATAATAACCTACAACAGAGGAGCTAGTGTTTATTTTCTGACCCTCCTGTTTCCAGAAAAATACATGAAGAAACTGTTTGGGGCAAATAAGGATCGTATGGGAACAG